>NC_066580.1:294620314-295220314 GCF_024323335.1 Lathyrus oleraceus
TGTTTTGCTCACACCACTGTGTTGATGCATTACAGATAAAAACCAAGATCTTGTGCAATTGCACAGTTGAGTCAGTATTCAAATGTGTAGAAGGGTTCCCACTTTCTGAACCCACACATTCTTGTCAAATGCTCTCCCTGGCCAGGGATAGAAGCAATGAGGCACACCCCTCATCTCCTTTCATCTGCTTCACCTTAGTCTCTCAATGGCAAGGTTAAGAGCAACATTCACCCAGTTCCAGAGGTTTGTTTGTTGAGGTTGATATGACCCCTCGACTAAAACCTAACCCTTGTTTGAGCCACTTGCTTGTGTATAGCGTGTGCTATCTGTGCTTGTAGGATTGTTTGACTTGCTTCCTGTGCAAGTTAGGATTGTTTGACTTGCTTCCTGTGCAAGTTAGGTTTAGTTTAGACTTGCTCCCTGTGCAAGTTAGGTTTTGCTTGGCTTGCTTCCTGTGCAAGTTAAGTGTGTGTGTGGCTTGCTTCCTGTGCAAGTCATGTCTAGGATAGGCTTGCTTCCTGTGCAAGTTAGCTAGAAACCTTAACTTAGGGTTGATTTTGCATGATAACATCTAGGCTCGAATCGTAGTCTCCCTAGTGTTGTGTCTCCCTCTGTTATCTGGTTAGGCTAGTCCTTTATCCCTCCGTAGGGGAACTACATCGCCCTGATCTTCACACCAGATGAAGTATGTAGGCAGGAGATTGAGCTGATCTCTCCGGGCGCCCTTTTTTCTTTTTCAGCCCTTTGTGTCTTAACCACCCTTGCGTGTGTTTTTGGTTTGGATGCTGATGTAAGTCCAATGATTGGCATTCGGGCTCCACGTTTGCCTCTTTGTGTGTGTTTTGGTTCGGATGCTGATGTAAGTCCAGTGATTGGCATTCAGGCTCCATTTTTGCCTTTGCCTGTGTTTGTTTTGTGTGCGTGTCAGCCGAGCTACGAATGCTCTGATTCTTCTCTCGTCCGAGAAGATACGTATGCATAGGATGCGACATCCTAGCGAGCATGTGTCGTTTCCCCAGTCCGAACTACTTCGACTCTGATGTCTATGCCTGATAGACTAAGTAGGCCCAGGATACGATATCCTGCCGAGTCAGTTTCAGTCAGTCTCTTTTGTCTCTTTCAGCCAGTGTGTGTGTGTGAGCAGCGTTTTAGCAACCATTTTCCTTCCTTTTGTGCGTGGATCCCGTAGAGTACTACGGATGCGTAGGGGTGCTAATACCTTCCCTTCGCATAACCGACTCCCGAACCCATTCTCTTTGGTCGCGAGACCATGTTCTTTCCTAGGTTTACTCTGAGCGTTTCCTTTCCCTCTTTTGGGATAAATAACGCACGGTGGCGGCTCTGTTGTTTCTTCTTTTCCCGCCGGTTTTTCGCGTAATGCGACAGCTGGCGACTCTGCTGGGGATATAGAGAAGTTGACCTATGCTGGTCCATCTTCCCTGAGTGAGTCTCTCCTAGCGCTCTCTAGGTTAGGGTTTGGTTGCTTTGTGCTGTGTTTATCTATTGCATTCATTATTTACTGTTTGCATTCATTGTTTATTGTTTGCATTTATGTTTGCGTTAATGTTTGCATTCATTTGTTCACCTGGCTGGTTGTCTGTTTCTCTTTGTTGGGGTGGGAGTTACATGAGGTAAAAGGCCCAATACCCAGGCCATGAGTGAAATCTAGGATACTTAGGAATAGAGTGATTCATGGGAAGCGGGTGGTATCGCGCCACTTAGCGGAACATTGATATCACGAGCAGTTCAGACCCTGGTGGGACATTATCGTTACATACTTCGGGTGTGTATATGATGATGTTCTGCGAAAGGTTATTTATGCTGCGTTTCTCTCGACCTTACCCTGGCCTAGATGACACCCGTGAGTGGGGAGGGAATGATCATTATTACAGGTACAGTTGGTGACTTGTTGGTGACTTGTTGGTGACTTGTGATCCTGTTGGTGACTATTGGTTCAGAATTTTGGGGTCTCAGATGACTTTGGGTTTCAGATGAATTTGTGGTTCCGAGTTCAAGCCGAAGTTTTGATCCCGTGTTCTGAGAGACACAGCCAACCAGTCGTGTCTGCATCATTTGCATCATAGCATATTTATTTTTCAAAAGAAACGCAATAAAAAAAGATACAAAAAAAAGGGGGAAAAAGAAAAGTAAAAATAAAAACTAATCCCTGCATGCATATCATTTCTCAGGTACATTCCAGAGCTTGTTCACTGATAGAGATGGCAACAGTCCCAGAGTTGAAGCGGAAGACTTGTTCCTACAGCTTTCACCGTGAACCTTTGACGTCTCTGATTGAGTTGAGCAACCTTATGACCAGTGGTAACCAGAAGGGGTTTGTTGACCAGTATGGAGATATTCTGACACTGTTGAAGATGGTAGTCGATCTGGTGCCGTTGCAGACTCTTCTACAGTTCTACGACCCAGAGCTTCATTGTTTCACCTTTCAAGATTACCAGTTAGCGCCTACTCTTGAGGAGTACTCCATTCTGCTGAGTGTCCCGGTCTGGTATCAGGTTCCTTTCTTGGATGTGCCCAAGGAGGTTGATTTCAGAGTTGTTGCCAGAGCTCTCCATTTGGGTATCAAGGAAGTCAATGATAGTTGGAGGTCCAGTGGAGATGTTGTAGGGTTGCCTTTGAAGTTTCTGTTGAGGGTAGCTAGAGAAGAAGCAGAGAAGGGAAGTTGGGAAGCCTTTCATGCTCAGTTGGCCGTCATGATCTATGGAATCGTCCTGTTTCCAAGTATGCCAAATTTTGTTGACTATGCTGCAGTCAGTATTTTCATTGGAGGAAATCCAGTTCCTACTTTGTTAGCGGACACTTACTATGCTATCCACAGTAGGCATGGTAAGGGTGGGGCTATCAGGTGTTGTCTCCCGCTTTTGCTCAGATGGTTCTTGTCTCTTCTGCCAGTCAGCGGACCTTTTGTGGATACCCAGAGCACGCATAAATGGACTCAGAGGGTTATGTCTCTTACCTCCTATGATATCAGGTGGCAATCTTACCGGATGGATGTGCGTAACGTCATTATGAGCTGTGGAGGATTCCGTAATGTGCCACTCGTAGGGACTAGGGGTTGCATCAATTACAACCCGGTTCTTTCTCTTCGCCAGTTGGGGTTTGTAATGAAGGGAAGACCACTTGAAGCTGAGGTAGCTGAGAGTGTGTATTTTGAAAAGAAGGATGACCCTGTTAGGTTGGAGCAGATTGGAAGAGCTTGGAAGTCTATTGGTGTGAAGGATGGATCTGTCTTAGGGAAGAAGTCTGCCGTTGCTATGCCTGATTACACTGATTGGGTCAAGGAGAGAGTAGAAACTTTGTTGTTACCCTACGATAGGATGGAGCCGTTGTACGAGCAACCACCTTTGATCCTTGCTGAGAGTGTGCCTGCGGAGCACTACAAGCAAGCCTTGATGGAGAATCGCCGTTTGAGAGGGAAGGAGCAAGATACCCAGATGGAGTTGTACAAAGCCAAAGCTGATAGGTCGAACTTGGCTCATCAACTCAGAGGAGTACGAGAAGAAGATGCTAGCAGAATGAGAAGCAAGAAGAGATTCTACGAGGAGATGGAGAGCATGTTAGATGCAGAACACCGGGAGTGCTTGAGACTGCAGAGGTTTGAGGCCGGCTATCAGAAGAAGATCAGAGACTTGGAGAAGCAACTCAGAGATAAAGACATCCAGTTGAAGAAAGAAGTAGATTTGAGACAGGCATCAGAGAACCGTCTTGGAGGAGAAGTCTTAGAGCTTAGAAGACAGTTGAAGGAGAAGATTACCCCTCTACCAGAATGTTCAGAATGCACACTGTTGATAGACCAGTGCCATTACCTGAAGACCCTCATTCCAGAAGACCGTCTGTCTTAGTTTGTGTCTTTGTTTGTGTTTTGTTGAGAATCACCTCCAGGCTTGTTGGATGGGATTCATTTGTTTGTACTCCGTCTTTGGATCTTCATTGTTGAGAATCACCTCCAGGCTTGTTGGATGGGGTTCATTTCTTTGTACTCTGTTTATGCGAATTTTCTGTTGACTCGGTGGTATTGACCTTTTTGCCCTTATGTATGGATAAGGTTGTCAGTATTTCCCTGTTGTTCTCATTTTCCTTGTATCTGTTTGTCCTCTTGTTGCCGCAGGTTGCCATCTTTTCAGGATGGGTCAGGCTCTTTGAATGCCTGAGAAATGAGCATATCATGTGCATCATACGCATCATTAGCATCATACTCATATCATTATGCATAACAGGTGTTCTTGGTCGTGGCTTCTCACTCTGGTTCCTGTTTTAGGCAGGATAGCTGATCAACGTCCGCACCGCTACTCAACAAGATTGAATCAACAGAGAAGTATGGATCAATTTCAAGCTGAGTTGGCTGAGATGAAGGCTAGCATGGCCCAGTTTATGAATATGATGCAAGGGGTTGCGCAAGGTCAAGAAGAACTTCGAGCCATGGTTCAGAGACAAGAGGCTGCAAACCCACCGGTCAACCATGCTCCGCCAGAGGGAGGCCCGGTCAATGATAACAATGTTGCTGCTGCTGTACCCATCAACAACTATGCTGTGGGAGATGAGTTGGGGGGTATTCGAATCAACGGTCAACCTATTGTTCCAGATGCCGCTAATGCCAGAGCAGTCCGTGCCCCGGCCCGTAATCCTGTTCCGATTGCTGACAGACAAGAGGATATGTTCTCTCTGCTCAGTGAAGACGAAGACGTTCTGGGAAGGGTTAATGAGAGAGACCGCAAAGTTGAGGCTCTTGCTGAGAAGATCCGTGCTATGGAGTGTCAAAATTCCCTCGGTTTTGATGTTACCAATATGGGATTGGTTGAAGGTTTGAGAATCCCTCACAAGTTCAAAGCACCGTCCTTCGATAAATACAACGGTACTTCTTGCCCTCGCACCCATGTGCAGGCTTATTATCGAAAGATCTCTGCGTATACCGACGATGAAAAGATGTGGATGTATTTTTTCCAAGATAGTCTATCTGGGGCTTCTTTGGACTGGTACATGGAATTGAAGAGAGATTCTATCCGCTGTTGGAGGGATCTGGGTGAGGCCTTTTGAGGCAATACAAACACAACATGGACATGGCACCGAGCCGGACTCAGCTGCAGAGTCTTTGTCAGAAATCCAATGAGAGCTTCAAGGAGTACGCCCAGAGGTGGCGTGAACTGGCTGCTAGAGTTCAACCCCCTATGCTGGAGAGGGAGTTGACAGATATGTTTATCGGTACTCTTCAAGGTGTGTTTATGGACCGGATGGGGAGCTGCCCATTCAGTAGTTTTTCTGATGTTGTCATTTGTGGAGAGAGGACTGAGAGCTTGATTAAAACTGGGAAGATCCAAGATGCTGGTTCCTCTTCTTCTAAGAAGCCGTTTGCTGGGGCACCTCGTCGAAGAGAAGGTGAAACTAATGCTGTTCAACACCGCAGAGATCAGAACAGAATTGAATACCGTCAAGCTGCTGCAGTGACCATTCCGGCACCTCAACCTCGTCAGCAACAACAACAAAGAGTTCAACAACCGCAACAACAACAACAGCAGCAACGTCCGTATCAGCCCAGACAAAAGATGCCTGATCGACGTTTTGATTCGATACCCATGTCGTACGCCGAGCTGCTGCCCGAATTACTCAGGTTGGGGATGGTTGAGTTGCGTACAATGGCTCCGCCTACAGTATTGCCTCCTGGGTACGACGCCAACGTCCGTTGTGACTTTCACTCTGGGGCACCAGGACATCATACTGAGAAGTGTCGGGCTCTCCAGCACAAGGTCCAAGATTTGATCGATGCCAAGGCAATCAACTTCGCTCCAGTACCTAACGTCGTAAACAACCCTATGCCTCAGCATGGTGGGCATAGAGTGAACAATATTGAGGGGAAAGAAGCTGAAGATCTGGTTGTTAATGTTGATGATGTTCAGACTTCTCTGCTAGTTGTGAAGGGCCGTCTGCTGAATGGGGGTGTCTACTCGGGCTGTGATAAGGATTGTTTGGGCTGTGCAGAATCAGAGAATGGTTGCGACCAGTTAAGGGCCGATATCCAGGGTATGATGGATGAGGGTTGTTTGCAATTCAGTAGGGCTGTAAAAGATCGTGGGACAGTGTCAACTATCACCACTTACTTTAAACCGTCTGAAGAACGTGGACAAAGGGTCGTTAGTGCACCTGCAACGAATGGTACCGCAGTTACCATTCCCGTGCCAGTAACCATCAGTGCTCCAACTACTATCGCCGCGTCTGGAAGAAGGGCTGTTGAGAATAGTAGAGCCGTGCCGTGGAAGTATGATAATGCTCATCGCAGTTACAGAAGGGCTGAAAGTCAGACAAGACCAGTGAATCAAACTCCAGTGACAATTGGTTTACCGAATAGAGTTCCTGCAACTGTTGGTCCGGCTGTGGATAATGTAGGGGGTCCAGGAGGTTTTACCAGAAGCGGTCGTCTGTTCGCACCGCAGCCTTTGAGGGACAATAATGCCGAGGCTCTCGCCAAAGCAAAGGGTAAGCAAGCTGTGGTTGAGGAAGAACCTGTCCAGAAAGAAGCGCCCGAGGGGTCATTTGAGAAGGACGTGGAGGAGTTTATGAAGATAATCAAGAAGAGTGACTACAAGATTGTAGATCAGTTGAATCAAACTCCGTCCAAGATTTCTATACTTTCACTGTTGTTGTGCTCTGAGGCACACCGTAATGCCTTGCTGAAGATGTTGAATCTGGCTTACGTGCCTCAGGAGATTTCTGTCAATCAATTGGAGGGTGTGATGGCCAATGTGAGCACCCGGCATGGTGTAGGATTCACCAACCTGGACTTACCGCCTGAAGGGCGAAACCATAACAAAGCCTTGTACATCACCATGGAGTGCAAGGGGGCAGTGTTGTCTCACGTATTGGTAGACACCGGGTCGTCGTTGAATGTGCTGCCTAAGCAGATTCTGAAGAAGATTGATGCGGAAGGGTCTGTGCTTACTCCCAGTGACCTGATCGTTCGTGCTTTCGACGGTTCCAAACGTTCTGTGTGTGGGGAAGTTACCTTGCCTGTGAAGATAGGTCCTGAGGTATTCAATATCATCTTCTATGTTATGGACATCCAGCCCGCCTATAGTTGTTTATTGGGGCGTCCATGGATTCATGCAGCAGGGGCAGTCTCGTCGACTCTCCATCAAAAGCTCAAGTATGTCTGGAACGGTCAGATTGTGACCGTGTGCGGTGAAGAAGAGATTCTGGTAAGTCATCTATCCTCGTTCAAATATGTTGAGGTGGATGGCGAGATCCACGAAACCTTATGCCAGGCGTTTGAGACTGTGGCTCTTGAGAAAGTGGCGTACGCTGAGCAGAGGAAGCCAGGTGCTTCAATTACTTCTTACAAGCAGGCTAAGGAGGTTGTTGATTCTGGCAAAGCTGAAGGCTGGGGCAAGATGGTGGATTTGCCGGTTAAAGAAGACAAATTTGGTGTTGGTTACGAGCCTCTCCAAGCAGAGCAGAATGGTCAAGCGGGTCCGAGTACCTTTACCAGCGCTGGGCTGATGAATCATGGCGATGTTTCTGCAACCGGTAGTGAAGACTGTGACAGTGATTGTGATTTGGACAACTGGGTTCGCCCGTGTGCACCAGGGGGGTCTATCAACAACTGGACGGCTGAAGAAGTGGTTCAAGTTACTCTTCTGACAGAGTAATTTTCTGTTGTTTTGTCATTTTTGCATGAAAATCCTACGATCTGCCCAAGGCGTAGTGATTCATTGTAGGGCCTCATCATGTTTTAAATGATTATCATTAATGAAGGACATTTTTTGCAATCAAACTTTGTGATCCCTGTTTTTCTGTTTTTTTGTTTTCATCATTTTTCAAAACAATAAAAATGGCAATATTTTTGTTTTTTTGTGACTTTTTTTGAACTCTTTTTCTAAAAACAAAGCATTAAACATGCAGAAGCGATCTTATGGCATTCACTATGAACAGTTCTGTTATGGCTCAGTATGATTTCGACAATCCCATCTACCAAGCTGAAGAGGAGAGTGAGGAAGACTGTGAACTCCCTGCAGAATTGGTCAGATTGCTGAAGCAGGAGGAAAGGGTCATCCAACCTCATCAGGAGGAGTTGGAGGTTGTTAATTTGGGTACTGAGGACGCCAAAAGAGAAATCAAGATTGGGGCTGCTTTAGAGGACTCTGTCAAGAGGAGGCTGATTGAGATGCTGAGAGAATATGTGGAGGTATTCGCCTGGTCATATCAAGATATGCCTGGTTTGGATACAGACATTGTGGTGCACCGATTACCTCTTAGAGAAGGATGTCCTTCGGTCAAGCAGAAGCTTCGTAGAACGAGTCCTGATATGGCAACTAAGATCAAGGAAGAAGTTCAGAAGCAGTGGGATGCAGGTTTTTTGGCTGTTACAAGTTATCCCCCATGGGTGGCCAACATCGTTCCTGTGCCGAAGAAGGATGGTAAAGTCAGAATGTGTGTCGATTACCGGGATTTGAATAGAGCGAGTCCGAAAGATGATTTCCCATTACCTCACATTGATGTATTGGTTGATAATACGGCTCAATCCTCGGTATTCTCTTTCATGGACGGTTTCTCAGGCTATAATCAGATCAAGATGGCGCCAGAGGACATGGAAAAGACGACATTCATTACACCTTGGGGCACGTTCTGCTATAAGGTGATGCCATTTGGGCTAAAGAATGCTGGTGCTACCTATCAGAGGGCAATGACGACTCTTTTTCATGACATGATGCACAAAGAAATTGAAGTGTACGTGGATGATATGATTGCGAAGTCGCAGACGGAAGAGGAGCACCTGGTTAATTTGCAGAAGCTGTTTGACCGGTTGAGAAAGTTCAAGCTAAGGTTGAATCCGAACAAGTGTACGTTTGGGGTGAGATCAGGGAAGCTGTTAGGCTTCATTGTCAGTGAAAAAGGGATTGAGGTTGATCCAGCAAAAGTCAAAGCTATTCAAGAGATGCCTGAACCGAAAACGGAGAAGCAAGTCCGTGGGTTTTTAGGGAGGTTGAACTACATTGCAAGGTTCATATCTCACCTAACTGCCACATGCGAACCAATTTTCAAACTGCTCAGAAAGAATCAGGCGATCAAGTGGAATGATGACTGTCAGAAAGCTTTCGACAAGATTAAAGGGTATTTACAGAAACCTCCAATCCTTATACCTCCAGTTCCAGGGAGACCTCTGATAATGTACCTGTCAGTGACTGAGAATTCGATGGGGTGTGTATTGGGACAGCATGACGAGTCTGGTCGAAAAGAGCATGCCATATACTACCTTAGCAAAAAGTTTACCGACTGTGAAACACGATATTCACTGCTCGAGAAAACTTGCTGTGCTTTGGCCTGGGCTGCTCGCCGACTGAGGCAGTATATGTTGAACCATACTACCTTATTGATTTCTAAGATGGATCCAGTGAAGTACATCTTTGAGAAACCAGCTCTCACCGGACGCGTTGCCCGTTGGCAGATGATCTTAACAGAATATGATATTCAGTACACGTCACAAAAGGCCATCAAAGGTAGTATTCTGTCAGACTACCTCGCCGAGCAACCGATTGAAGATTATCAGCCTATGATGTTTGAATTCCCTGACGAAGACATCATGTATCTTAAAATGAAAGATTGCGAAGAGCCTCTTGTCGAGGAAGGACCGGACCCGGATGACAAATGGACACTGATGTTTGATGGGGCTGTGAATATGAATGGTAACGGTGTTAGGGCAGTGCTGATCAATCCTAAAGGTGCTCATATACCTTTTTCTGCCAGATTGACGTTTGACGTCACCAACAACGAAGCTGAGTATGAGGCTTGTATCATGGGGATAGAAGAAGCCATTGATCTGAGGATCAAAACTCTTGATATATTTGGAGATTCCGCTCTAGTGGTCAATCAAGTCAATGGAGATTGGAATACGAATCATCCGCATTTAATTCCGTATAGAGATTATACCAGAAGAATACTGACGTTCTTCAAGAAGGTGAAGTTGTATCATGTCCCCCGGGATGAGAATCAAATGGCCGATGCCTTGGCTACTTTGTCGTCTATGATCAAAGTTCATTGGTGGAATCATGTGCCACATGTTGCGGTGAATCGACTTGGGAGGCCTGCGTATGTGTTCGCAGCCGAGTCTGTTGTGATTGATGAGAAGCCGTGGTATTATGACATCAAGAATTTCCTCAAGACTCAGGAGTATCCTGAAGGTGCGTCGAAGAATGACAAGAAAACCCTGAGAAGGCTAGCTGGAAGTTTCTATTTGAATCAGGATGATGTGCTGTATAAGAGAAACTTTGACATGGTCTTGCTCAGATGCGTGGACAGACCCGAGGCAGACATGTTAATGCAGGAAGTTCATGAAGGTTCCTTCGGTACTCATGCCGGCGGACATGCAATGGCTAAGAAATTGTTGAGAGCGGGTTATTACTGGATGACTATGGAATCCGATTGTTTTAAGTATGCTCGGAAGTGCCATAAGTGTCAAATCTATGCTGATAAGGTGCATGTACCACCAAACCCTCTGAATGTCATGAATTCGCCTTGGCCGTTTGCCATGTGGGGCATTGATATGATTGGGAAGATCGAGCCCACTGCTTCGAATGGACATCGCTTCATCTTGGTCGCGATTGACTATTTCACCAAATGGGTGGAAGCAGCTTCCTATGCTAACGTTACCAAACAAGTGGTTACCCGGTTCATCAAGAAAGAAATCATATGTCGTTATGGAGTTCCTGAGAGAATCATCACTGACAATGGTTCGAATCTCAACAACAAGATGATGAAAGAGCTTTGTAAAGATTTCAAGATTGAACATCACAATTCTTCTCCTTACAGACCGAAGATGAATGGTGCTGTAGAAGCGGCGAACAAGAATATCAAGAAGATTGTGCAAAAGATGGTCGTTACGTACAAGGATTGGCATGAGATGCTGCCTTTCGCTTTGCATGGGTACCGTACCTCAGTACGTACGTCGACCGGGGCAACCCCTTACTCCCTTGTGTATGGTATGGAAGCTGTCCTACCTGTTGAAGTGGAGATTCCTTCTCTGAGAGTTTTATTGGATGTCAAGCTGGACGAAGCCGAGTGGATTCGAACGAGGTTTAACGAGTTGAGCCTTATCGAGGAGAGACGGCTAGCAGCTGTATGCCATGGACAGTTGTATCAGCGAAGGATGAAGCGAGCCTTTGATCAGAAAGTGCGTCCTCGAAGCTATCAGATCGGTGATCTAGTTTTGAAGAGGATCCTCCCTCCCGGTACAGATAACAGGGGCAAGTGGACTCCTAATTACGAAGGTCCGTATGTTGTGAAGAAGGTCTTCTCCGGTGGAGCCTTGATGCTTACAACTATGGATGGTGAAGATTTTCCGTCCCCTGTTAACTCAGATGTAGTCAAAAAATACTTCGCATAAATTGACCCGCTGGACAAAAAGAATAAAAGAGTCCAGGCAAAGATGGGCATCCCGGCGAACCAAAAAACAGAAAGAAAAGGTTCGGGCAAAAATTAGGGATAAAATGAAAAGAATTTGTACACCCGGTAAGTCGAAAACCCGCAAGGGCGGCTTAGGCAAAAATGGGTATCCCGGTGGATTGAAAACCCGAAAGGGCGATCCAGGCAAAAGTTAGGGATTAAAGCTAAGACTACAGTCTGAGTTGTCTGTACTTCATCGAGCTTTGTCGTCTGCCATCTCGAAAGATGTGATCCGTCCAGTCATTCTTCTCAGAAAGCAAGGAGTTGGGAGGAAAACTGATGATCTATGGGTTATAACAGAATTGGGAAATAGTGGATGCCGTGTTCACGTTGCCATTAGGATAGGTTTTTCCTTTTGTGCGCAATTACCTCTTTCTAGGAATTGCTTCCCAATGTATTTGCCTCTTCAGGCACATTTTCAATCAATAAAAGTCGTTATTCAGATAAATAGCTCTTTGGTTTTTATTTTTACTGTTTTGTTTGCAAAATGTCCGAATTTTTGATAAGCATTGCATATAAGAACATGAAGGCTACACAATAACGTGCAGAAAGACAAAACATTTGAAAATCATTTTGAATGTTGAGGACACTTGAGCGTATCTTGTCCATGTATCCCCTGGGGGCATTTTGTTGTGCTGTTTTTCAGGATTGGCATCTGTGAGGACGTTTCCTCAGCAGATATTTTCCCCAAGCAAGTTTGGAAGCTATCGGAGCTATGTTCCCCTGCGAAGATGTCTGTGGATAGTGCCTTCTATTCCCCAGCAGATCTAAGGATTGCCTATCCCCAGCAGGCCTGTATTTGCCGATTTCCTCCCCGAGTGAGGCAGGTTCATTGAAATTTATCTCCAACATTTATCCTATCTGTGGATTGAAGGATATCCCCGGCGGAGTTTACCCTTCCCCCAGCAGCAGTGCTATTCTCCAACATGAGTGCGAAATCGCTTTACCATTCTCCAAGCAGAGTTCCCCGTAGAGTATTTCCCCAAGAGGAGTCTCCCCGCAGAGTCAGAGTATCTGATCATTTCGGCTCCCTAGCCAGGGTTCATTTGCATTTTGCATGTAGTAATCATTGCATCCTCAAACTGCGTAGCATTCCCATTCAATATGGAGCATTACGCCATAGAAAAATTCAAACATATGCATTCATGTGTTAACCTCACCAGACCGTATCCCCGGCAGAGGCGGATCATTTCATTCAACATCAGCACAGCAAGTCTGCTACAATTGCTCTTGACAGCATTCAGGATTGATTATCCCCACAAAGTTTTATTACCTCACCCGTTGGTGACAGAAAGTTTGTTTCTCCCCAGTGAGCCCCCCAGCAAGTGGTTAACCTTGCCTTGACATATCCCAGATGTCGTTCTTTATGATACCAGTAAGTGTCATGCCAGCACCCGCGTGTGTTTCGTTGTTTGGTGTCTGTAAACACCATTGTTTCGGTGTCTGTAAACATCGAGTCTCACTCCAGTCATCAGTAAATGTCTGGTCATCACTTTTGGTGTCAGTAAACACCATTGTTTCGGTGTCTGTAAACATCGAGTTTTCTCCCCAGTCATCAGTAAATGTCTGGTCATCACTTTTGGTGTCAGTAAACACCATTGTTTCGGTGTCTGTAAACATCGGGTATTCTCTCCAGTCATCAGTAAATGTCTGGTCATCATTTTTGGGTGTCGGTAAACACCATTGTTTCGGTGTCTGTAAACATCGAGTTTTCTCCCCAGTCATCTGTAAATGTCTGGTCGATCTTTTTGGTGTCTGTAAACATCATCTTTCGATGTCCGTAAACGTCTAGTTTTCCCATTCATCTGTAAATGTCTGGTCGATCTTTTTGGTGTCTGTAAACATCATCTTTCGATGTCTGTAAACGTCGAGTTTTCCCATTCATCAGTAAATGTCTGGTCATTTTTTTGATGTCGGTAAACATCATCTTTCGATGTCGGTAAACATCGAGTCTTTTCTGCAGTCATCGGTAAATGTCTGATAATCCCCAACTAAAAATCCCCAGTAGAGTCATCGGTAAATGTCCTATCTGGTTTCCAGTTGCAAATATTTGTTTTCCTTTAGTGAAGTGTTCCCCGGTCATCAGTAAATGTCCGGTCGTTTTTGGATGTCGGTAAACATCATCTTTCGATGTCGGTAAACGTCGAGTCTCATCCCAGTCATCGGTAAATGTCTGGTCATGTTTTGTTTCCTTGTTGATAAAATCAAGATCCCCAGAAGTCGTCGGTAAACGTCTTGTCTGATTACACCACAAAGATTTTTGTTCCTCCCCAAGTGGAGACGCCATCGGTAAATGGCCCCGTTTTCTTCGATATCGGCAAATATCAGATCCCCAGTTGCAGTAGCCATCGGTAAATGGTCAATTTGAAGTTGATATCGGTAAATGTCAAGTTTCTTTGAAGCCACCATCGGTAAATGGTCTTGCCTCCTTTTACATCAAGATTTATTTCCCAACAGCCATCGGTAAATGGTCTTGCTGAAGTTGATATCGGTAAATATCAAGTTTCCAGTTTCTAACCATCGGTAAATGGTTTCGCTTTTCTGAAGTTGTCAATTGCAGGCGTCATCGGTAAATGACGTGGTTCTCCTTGTATCATATCCAGTCGGTGCAAATTTCTTCGGTTCTTGGTATTCAATCCCTGTTTACCCTGAAAGTCTGACAGCCGTTGCTCTCATCCGTTCGGGTTCCCAGCTGATTGAATAGGGGCAGCTGTAGCACCTCAAATTTGCACCTATTATTGTACATACATTTTCATATTAGGTCATAGCATATCATGGTCCATTGTGTAGCATTGCATTGCCTCATTTGCCTCAAGTGCAAGCCAATCAAGAAATTAGGTCAAACTGATCAGGAGATCAGTCAACCAAGCAAGCAAGCACAATTCTCAAGGAGCCAAGGCCTTAGGGTTGGTCCAACAAGTTCACATGACTTGGGGGTCCATTTGAAGTGTTTTGGTCAAGGGTTGGATGTTCAGAAGTCATCAGTCAATGCACAATCAGTCAGAAACCCTAAAAGTCAACTGTTGGTCAACTGTCCATTTAATCAGTGATTTGATGATGGAAATTGGTTTGAGAGGTCTCATTCATGTCCATATAGTCCTCATATATCATGTCAAACACCATCATGGAAGAATTTGAAGCCAGATCAGAAATTTCCAAAAATGGAAACTGGACCTGTAACTGAAACTTACCAAAAATGAAAAGTCTTGATCCTCAAACTTACATCATGATACAAGCTTCAAATGAATTTTTGCCCAACATGAAAGTTGAAGATCTTGTTCTCCCATTTCCAAAAAGTCCAAGAACACTCAATTCCCATGTGTGGTTGGCAAGTTATGATCAATTCATTTTCACAAAATCTTGAACTTCAAAAGGCCATATCTCTCAAACCATTTGGCCAATTTTGGTGGGGTTTTTTCCTACAAACCACATTTCATCTCCTCTTTCCAAAAATATAAATTTCATGAGCCAAAACATTGCCAATCAAAATGGCATTTTTGAACCTAGCATATGTGAAATTCAAGTGTGGACCAAAGTTGACTTTTTGATCTAACATTCTTTAAACCATTTGGCTAATTGAAATAGGTCTGAAATGTCATTTGAAATATGTTTGCAAGCCCATTCCCATGAAGTACATGCAGCCATGCCTAACTTGCTTGAAAATTGGCCAAAAGTACACTTTTTTTACCAAATCTATCCCACCATTTCATGGACCATGCTTGGTACTCTTAAACAGCAGAGATATCCATGATTTTCTGTCAATTGTAAACCCTAATGGCAGCCACAAACCAACAGAACTCACTCATTCTAAAAAACCTCATCTCTTGCATTTTTTCCAAAAAAATCTTCAAAAAACTTCCAAAGAGCTAAGCCGTGCCTTATTTGAAACAACATCCAAGCAACATGGTGAACCTTTTTTTAAACTCCATTCTTCAACTGTAAGAGCTCTTGGTGGACTGTTCTTTCCAAGCTCCATTAATGGCAAAGTGAGATTGCATCCAAACCAAGCCATTTCAAGACAAACATTCTCCATCACTCATCATTTGAAGACCTTTGGAGCATCTGTTTTAGCTTATAACACACAAACAACAACGGTTTCGTGGATTTCTTCAAAAATAAGTGCTTTTAGTTGCTTAGTTCCTTGTGAACTTTTGCTTTGCTTTGCTTGTATAAGCAATTTGCATTGAGGTATACTTCTAATCTTCATGTAGTCTGGAAGACCTGGCCTGTTACTTGGCCAGGCAACTGTCTGAAGTCCTCCTTAAGAGGCGATGTTTGTGGATGTTTAATTTTGTCCTTGCATAGAGTCAAAGTCCTCCTAAGTGAAGAGGCAATTGGCAGAACCCAAGGGATATGCAACCTATCCCCTGCTATTCAGTGTGTCTTCTGTTTTGCTCACACCACTGTGTTGATGCATTACAGATAAAAACCCAAGATCTTGTGCAATTGCACAGTTGAGTCAGTATTCAAATGTGTAGAAGGGTTCCCACTTTCTGAACCCACACATTCTTGTCAAATGCTCTCCCTGGCCAGGGATAGAAGCAATGAGGCACACCCCTCATCTCCTTTCATCTGCTTCACCTTAGTCTCTCAATGGCAAGGTTAAGAGCAACATTCACCCAGTTCCAGAGGTTTGTTTGTTGAGGTTGATATGACCCCTCGACTAAAACCTAACCCTTGTTTGAGCCACTTGCTTGTGTATAGCGTGTGCTATCTGTGCTTGTAGGATTGTTTGACTTGCTTCCTGTGCAAGTTAGGATTGTTTGACTTGCTTCCTGTGCAAGTTAGGTTTAGTTTAGACTTGCTCCCTGTGCAAGTTAGGTTTTGCTTGGCTTGCTTCCTGTGCAAGTTAAGTGTGTGTGTGGCTTGCTTCCTGTGCAAGTCATGTCTAGGATAGGCTTGCTTCTTGTGCAAGTTAGCTAGAAACCTTAACTTAGGGTTGATTTTGCATGATAACATCTAGGCTCGAGTCGTAGTCTCCCTAGTGTTGTGTCTCCCTCTGTTATCTGGTTAGGCTAGTCCTTTATCCCTCCGTAGGGGAACTACATCGCCCTGATCTTCACACCAGATGAAGTATGTAGGCAGGAGATTGAGCTGATCTCTCCGGGCGCCCTTTTTTCTTTTTCAGCCCTTTGTGTCTTAACCACCCTTGCGTGTGTTTTTGGTTCGGATGCTGATGTAAGTCCAGTGATTGGCATTCGGGCTCCACGTTTGCCTCTTTGTGTGTGTTTTGGTTCGGATGCTGATGTAAGTCCAATGATTGGCATTCAGGCTCCATTTTTGCCTTTGCCTGTGTTTGTTTTGTGTGCGTGTCAACCGAGCTACGAATGCTCTGATTCTTCTCTCGTCCGAGAAGATACGTATGCATAGGATGCGACATCCTAGCGAGCATGTGTCGTTTCCCCAGTCCGAACTACTTCGACTCTGATGTCTATGCCTGATAGACTAAGTAGGCCCAGGATGCGATATCCTGCCGAGTCAGTTTCAGTCAGTCTCTTTTGTCTCTTTCAGCCAGTGTGTGTGTGTGAGCAGCGTTTTAGCAACCATTTTCCTTCCTTTTGTGCGTGGATCCCGTAGAGTACTACGGATGCGTAGGGGTGCTAATACCTTCCCTTCGCATAACCGACTCCCGAACCCATTCTCTTTGGTCGCGAGACCATGTTCTTTCCTAGGTTTACTCTGAGCGTTTCCTTTCCCTCTTTTGGGATAAATAACGCACGGCGGCGGCTCTGTTGTTTCTTCTTTTCTCGCCGGTTTTTCGCGTAATGCGACAATGATCTATATCGTCGAGGATTTATTTTCATCCCTAGCAGGTTCTCCAGTTGGTGTTCCCATCTTGTTGAGATTAGCCGAGTATCTAGTTGTGATGATTGGATATTCATGTTTGTATCCTTTGTGCTCGTTTGTTATCATAATCATATACATACTCATGCATATACATGCATAAGCATAACATCAGATACTTCATTGTGCCCTTTTATGCATTGACCTAATTTTTATAATCCCCTGCTTTGATGATATCATTTCTCCTTGTAGATGTGGTATGTCTGTCCTCCTTCAATGTAGAGTGTCAGCCCCTTAAGCAGAAAGAGTTTATCCTTTCTTCTTCCCCACTAAGTTATTTCCTCATGGATGGTTATTATTTTTGTTTCCTCCCCAGTTCATTATCTGGATGGACGCATTCTGCTCGAGTTATATCCTCATTGGATTGAGTCCTGTTTGAGCTTTTATTTCTAGTTCTTACCTAGATAGATCTTTTGGTCCTCTGAGAGTTTACTACCTAGTAAATGGTAATATCCTTCTTGATGTAGAGTACTTTACCTGTGTTAATTTACCCAGTAACCGGTAGAAAGTAATTTACTTATTTGATTTCCCCAACGAATTTACTTTTGTTTACCTAACGAGTTATCTTTTCTTTTCGCCAACAAATTATCATTGCTCAATTACCCAGTAACTGGTAATTATTTATCCTTTTCTCCAGCTGGTCATTTTTCTGTTATCTACCCAGTAACTGGTAGTTAACAAAACTTCTCATTGAATTCCCCCAATAGTTTATCCTTGATATGTTACCCAGTAACTGGTAACGAATATTCTCCCTTTAGTCTTCTACCTAGTAACTGGTAGTTGTAAATCATTCTTTTGTTCTCTTTGGTCTTCTACCCAGTAACTGGTAATTTCAAATCCTACCTTTGTTCTCTTTGGTCTTCTAGGCAGTAATTGGTAGTTATAAATCTTGCTTTTATTCTCTTTGGTCTTCTACCCAGTAACTGGTAGTTGTAAATCCTGCTTTTGTTCTCTTTGGTCTTTTACCCAGTAACTGGTAGTTGTAAATCTTTCTTTTGTTCTCTTTGGTCTTCTACCCAATAACTGGTAGTTGTAAATCCTTCTTTTATTCTCCCTTTGGTCTTCTACCCAATAACTGGTAGTTGTAAATCCTACTTTTTCATTTCCCTAGTAGGTTATCCTTACCTAGTAACTGGTAATGGATATTCCTCCCTTTTGAGTATATTGCCCAGTAACTAGTAATATAACTATTTCCCGTGGTTGATTACCTTTGATAGGCTGCCCAATAACTGGTAGTTGGTGATTCTTCCTCCTTTACTTCAGCGAGTCATCCTTGATATGTTGCCCAGTAACTGGTAACAGATGTTCCACTGCCCGAGTGTATTATCTTCCATTTTAAGCTACCTAGTAACAGGTAGTAGATAATATATCTCTTTTACTCCCGTGTTGAAGTTTGACTTCCCCAATTGAGTCTGGACTCGTATCTCCTTGTGAAATCGAACTTTCTTTTGAACACATGGGTATTTCAACATCGTGATGATTTACGCCTTTTCCCTAGCAGATGTTTTAAGTGTTTTTGCATTTTTCCAATTCATTTTTGTTGATTGAATATCCTTCATTTACCAGTTAAGCATGGTAGTGGATATTTCTTTTGTTTGAATATCCTTCATTTACCAGTTAAGCATGATAGTGGATAATTCTTTTGTTTGAATATCCTTCATTTACCAGTTAAGCATGGTAATGGATATTTCTTTTGTTTGAATATCCTTCATTTACCATTTAAGCATGGTAGTGGATAATTCTTCATGTTGTCCCTTTATGGACAGTTTTTTGTTTTGGGTTATTTTCCTTAGTTTACCTCATTAAAAGGTAGTCGATAATCCAATTCATTCCTATCCCTAGTGGATAGTTTCCTGCTGTGTTGGTGGTATCTTGATACATGCAGATTATTCTCCAGTTCGAGTCTTTCCATTGATTTATTTTCATGGAAATCCCCTCGTGTCTCCAGCAGTTTTTAAGTCATATCCTAGCCTACGCATAACTTATTATCCCTAGAGTCTAAGTCCCCTCAGTGAGTCTTCCTTATGGAATGCCTTGTGCTCCTGTGAAATTTCAGTTTCATTTGGATTCTTTTCCTTTGTGGAAATATATACCCCACAAAAATTATATTTTGCATTCATATCATATGCATCATGAGGTCTCTTAGGGACCGAAATTTGTTTCTTGTTGTTAATATTTAAGTCCATTCTACCGCGTTGATACGAAGATTTTAACCTTCACATCTCCGGATAGAATGACTCTAAGGGAACCTTTTTTGCAAATATGTGTTGTAGGTTGGTATTTGTGAAAAGATTTGTGCAAATGATTGGAGGGATGAGAAGAGAATAGATTATATTTACAAATTTTGTTGTTTGAATGGATGAACCCATTGCCTACGTACCATCACAAAGGAGGATCAAAACCTCGTAGTTCATGGTAAAAATTTCAAAGATTGGTGAATTAATTTTAATCAAAAGCCTTAAGGTCTTTTGTTATCAAAGGGAGAAAACTAAACCTAAACCAACAATCCACCATGTGAGGAAGGCTTCAACATGCTAGTGAGGGGTTAACCTTATAATAAGCATGGAAGGCTTATAATCCAACACTAAGGATGAGGTGAGATTTACATCAACCACTATGATAACTCAAACCTATGACTAATGTTTTTGAAATGGGTTTAACAAGTGGCCATTGGAACCACAAAAACAACTTGAAATGGGTTATATTTACAAGTTAAATTGATTTACAAAATGAGGTCAAAGTTGGATTAAAGTTTATTTACCATGAGTATTTATGAAAATGGTTTTGAAAAGTCAAAGGCCTAAGGCCTAGGTTTCTAATTTGAAATAAATTCAAAGTTTTGAAAATGATTTTTGGCTTGGTTAGAGTTGGGAGAAGAGAGAAGGGCTATTCCTAAAGAAAACAAATATAAGAGGGGAGAGGTAACCCTTGGAGTTCCTTTTCTTGGAGTCATAGAGATGACTCAAGATGCTCTTTTCCTATGGATTTAGCACACAAAAAACAAGCAATCAATAATTTGAATTCAAGCTCCTAGGATCTCCATTTGGCTCGGCTCTTAATCTTGGCTATTTATGACAATGGTCCTCTTTTCACAATCTTAAGATGAGGTTCCTATCACACAAAAGCACACATCAAAAAATCTCATAAGACAATAAAGGGAATGGACAAAGAATAAGTTTGAGGAGAAGTCCTTTGAGTACAACTTTGAATTTTAGCATTCTAAAGGCATGAGGTCTAGTTGACAACATATTTTGCATTCTAAAGGCATGAGACCTAGTTGCTCTTGAACTCCTTTAAGCATGGGTAAATCCTAATTCTAAGTCCTTTCTCCTTTTGCATTTTTGTTCACATCAAAACAAACACAAACAACACAAAATAGCAATATATTTATATACAATAATGGGCTCAAATGAGCAAAAGAAAAATGACATAAACATAAAATATGTGCTCAAGTGAGCAAAGATGAAAGTCAAGATGAATAATGAGCAATAAATAAATGACATTAAAAGTAAATGACAAGAATTTAAAAGCTCAAATAAAGTTAGTAGTTAGTAGAGTTATGTTAGCTTGTCATAAGACAATGTAGCGCTATGTTAAGCAATCGTAAGTGGACTAATATAGTAGTCACACCTATCTGAGGCCGATCAATAAGAATATAGGCAAAGAACACAAGTTAGAGGTCATGACTAGTAAGCTACGCTCCATAAGCTTGCCATGCCAAACAAAAGGGGAAGGGCCTTGTATTAACTTCTGGTTATTTGCTTGACCAAGAAGTAACCTATCTTTGACACAAAATAACTCACTTGATCATGGATCAAGTTGAGTTGGTTTGGATCAAAGAAGATTAAACTTCTATTTTGTCAAGACCAACCTCAAGACTTTAACTCATTGGCCATTGAGGGAAAGAAAGGGATGAAGATGAAAGGGAGAGGGTAAGAAGTCAACAACCAATCCCAATTGATCAAGGGATAACTCATCCTTGATCAAATTCATTCATCTTTCTAGGTGATGATCCTTAAGGATTTTCAAACCACAAGATCCAATGAATTTGATCAAAGTTGAATCAATTCAACCTTGATCAACACCAAACAGAAGAGAAATGAATATAACAAGTCAAGAAGTCCACAATATTTTTTGGTATTTTTTGGATTAAAAGAAAATACAAATAAAAAATAAACAAACAAGGTTGAACCTCAAATTTAATTCAAAGCAACTTCAAAAAGTCCAATTAAATTTTCATAGGTTCAACATAGTCAAACAAACTTTGACTAATTTTCTCACAAATTTTTAAAGTTAGAAAGTAATTAAAATCAATTAAAAACAACCAAAAATAGCATAATATGAATTAAAATCTCAAATAATCTCAAAACAAACAAGAAATTATTGAGACTATTTTTCATTGACTTATCATGATCCATAGATGCTATGAAAATATTTTTGAATTTTTTAAAAGTCAGAAAGTATTTTAAAATGAATTAAAATCATTAAAAACCAAGTAATTCATAAAAAATATCAAATGAAGTCACAAAAATAATTAAAAATCATAATATGAAACTAGATTTTTCAAGAAATTTTTTAGAGTTGGTCTCATATTTTTCTAACCTCAAATGAATTTTTAATGAATTATTGAAAATGAAATGAATTAACAGAAAATAAAAATAAAATGAAATAAGCGAAAAAGCCTGAGCCACCAGATCCCATTCATTAACTGACGTGGCATTGATGTATGGTCTAGATCTGAGAACACACGCTAGGCTCAAGTCAAACGCGCAACACAACGAATTAAAACAAATAATTAAAACGGACGCATGAGATTAGATCCTGAGAAGGAGATCCAAGGGCCATGGATCAGAACACGTGGTGGTGGTGGTGGAAACCACCGTCTTCTCCGGCCAAGCAACAGATTCCGGCCAAATTTGCAGAGAAATGAATCTTATCAAAAACGAAAAACAAGAACATGGAAATGAAGCTCGTGTGATGTAGATCATCACTGTACCTAAGGATTTCCTTCATTCTTCCTATATTGAGAGAAAGATGAAGGATAAAATCATGGTGTCCACATAGATTGTTCATGAAATGGCAAATTGAATACACCAAAAGATTGCCTTAAGTACGAGGACTTCAGAGAACCACCAAAACACAAGAAAACTACATTCAATTAAGAGTTTCAGATCCAAACAGTTTGAGTTGATACCTTCAAATTGGGGAGCTTTTGGCCATGAATTCTTCAAACTCTTTGCTCCTTTTTTACATCTGGATGTATGGAAGATGATTGGCTAAGGAATCTAGCTTTGAAACTCAGCTAATGTTACTGAATTTCAAGCTCGAAAATATGAAAAAAAGTTAGTGATTCCTTTGATGAGGGTTATGATCTTAGTTCTGCAGCATGTGGGATCTCCAAAAGGCTGTGAAATGAGGGAGATGAAGCCTCTATTTATAACTGAGTGCAGCTGATCATCACACTTTGCTCATGTGCATGGTATTTGAAAATTTGAGTGCATGGGCCTTTGTGGACGTGCGAGAGGATCATGGATGGCTGAAGAAGCTTGCTGAGTTCATGTGAAAGGAATTTGGTCATGCACATTGGATGGAAAGGACTTGCATTTCAAGTTTCAACATAAAATATCAAAATGCACCTAAATGAAAAGAAATTTGAATCTCCCAAATGGTGAATCCAAAAGACTATTGTGAGTAATGGTTGGAAAGCACGTGAAATAAGGAACAAAAGTCATGTTGGGAAAAAAATCATTTGGCATATGCAAATTGATCAAAACTGGCTTGGAAAGTTCAAGTGTAAAACATATTCAAATCACTTTGAAAAAGTCACCCAAAAGTAAGCTTAATCAAGCCCGTCTGTCCTCATGATACAAGCTTCAAATGAAACAATATCCAACAGTAAAGTTGTATATCCTTTAAAGATAGTAAATTTAGACTCAAAGTTTTCATCATTTGGATTTTCTATGACAAAGTTATGGGCATTTGAAGTTGGGTATTTTTTCAAATTCAATGAATTAGGTCCAAGATGACCTATAATGTTTTGCAATATCACATGTATTGATTTTAGGATTATGAAATTTTGTCCAACATAAAATTTTAATTAGACATTTCAAGATTTTCAATGCATTTTGTCTCACCTAAAAATCATAAAAATTAACTCAGTTATGCCCTTGGAAAGTTGACCTAAAATTAGGGTTTCAGTTAAAATGACCTATAATGTTTTGAAATGAATGATGACCTTCCAAACTTCAAATGGATTTTTGATGAACATGAAAGTTATTAATATGGTTATTAGGAACACTTTTTGTTTTTGGGGTCATCTTCATTTGACAAACACATAAAAAATTATAGCTCATTGGACCTCAGCTTAGTCATATGACTTGATTGGTCAACTTTTCAAAGTCAAACTTCCAATCTTGATGAATAAATGATTGAGGGGCCTCAAATAGGCTCAAATATGCATAAAATGATAACTGAAAGATCTTCCCTTGATCAAATTTGATCATAGATTGAGATTGCTTCATGGGCAAGGCACAGTCAAAGCACAGTGAAATTAAGGTTTCCTTGGGAAACAATCTTCAAGCCCTTTGGGTTATCTTGATCAAATTGGCAAAATGAGATACTTAGGAGACATATATGATGATTAGGAACTTTGTGGACCATTGTCATGCTTTTTCTCATCTTCATCTAACCATTGTATTGGGCTTAGGAGCCTCCTTGGAGCATTGTGGAGCACATGATCACTTGAGCTTCAAAACAAAAAGAGTAAGTGACATATTTTTGTGATTTTGGTTAGTAGTCAAATAAGAAATTCAATAACATACGATACAAGCATGCTTGGTGATCTCAAAACACTTAAACAAGTCCCAACCCTAAGGTTAAGGAGCCAAACATACTATGATCCTTGAGGCAATGCACTTGTGCAATAACATGATGCCATGAGGGGTCTTAGGGTCAAAATTAGGGTCTTACAGATGCCCCTATTTAAGGTCATTCTAGCCGGAGATATGAAGGTTAAAATCTTCGTGTCGACGAGATAGAATGAGCTTAAATAATAGCAAATAGACAAATTTTGGTCCCTAAGAGACCTCATGATGCAAATGTATGCATGCAAAATAAAATCTTCATGGTGAATAATTGCCACAAAGGAAAAGAAATCGGGAGAAACTGAAGATCCATAGGAGTAACACACTCACTAGGGAGACAGAGACTCTAGGGGAAATAAGGTAAAAATGCATGAGCAGGTCACGACTTGAAAACTTGCATGGAGACACGAAGGGATTCCACGAAAAGAAATCGATGGAAAGACTCGAGCTGACGCAAAGATGCATGTATTGGGGAATATGCCAATACAACAAAACTATCCACGAAGGATACATCGGATAAGAATCTGGACACAGATAGGAATGTCCATAAAGGACTCGGCTGAGGAAGAAACAACGAGATACTACCGGTTACTGGGTAATAAACTCAAAGAGAGACATGTTATCGAAACACCGGTTACTAGGTGAGAGAACAACACGCTCAAGGAGAAAGAATATCTAAGACCGGTATAAGGGTGAAAGATATCAATCATCCGAAACATCTGAGGAGGGCCAAGAGGCACATCTCAACTCAGGAAAATCTGACTCCACAGGGGACAATAAGTCATAATAGGGAGCAGAAGGAAGGAACACCAGTGATACCAGTTACTGGGTATATAATAGGTGACCAACAAGACATGAATTAGGAACATATCCAAGACACTCATCATCCTAAAGGAGGGCTGAAAAAGCAAACTCGACTTACAGGATGGACATTCGATTCCACAAGGAAATACGAATCTTACTCGACTGGGGAAGAAAAAGACTTCGACTGAAGAGCGCATGATATATATTATCTATTACCGTTATATGGGTAAAAATATAGATAACATACTCGCATGAAAGACTATCCACAACCGGTTATTGGGTTAATAAAGGATAAATCGACCGAAAAGAAAGGACATCAAGATACTGATTATTGGGTATAAAATGATGACCAATCAGAAGGAGAAATAATCATTACCAAACAAGGGTAAATGAGAGATGACTCGCTAGGGATAAATTGACTGACAAAAGCAATTATCCAAGAGATATATCACCGGTTACTGGGTGGTATACTCAAAATGAAGGAATATCAATACCGATTACTGGGTAGAGATAACCAACAAAGAGGGGATTACATCTACCAGTTAATGGGTAGAAAACCACAGAAATAGGACTTACAACTACCAGTTACTGGGTAGAAGGCTACAGACTCCGCTGGGGAAAGGATGGACAGTTACTGGTTACTGAGCAATTGAACAACTGAACCATAGGGAACTGCAGGGGATAACAAGAAATGAATCAATCTAGGAACAAACTAGAAAGACACAATCAAACAAGACTCAACCCGATGAGGATATAACTCATGGGAGTAATTCCATCCCGATACACAACTGGGGAGGAAACTGAAACAATAATCATCCATGGGGACATAACTCAGTGGGGAATGAAAGAAGAAAAGATAGACACTTTCTGTCTATGGGGATGACTCTATATGGAGAGATCAGACACAAACATCTGCTTGGGGAAGAACATTTCACCCATAGCAGGAGATAACAAGAAAAGATATATGGCAAAGAATGCATCATGAATATCTGAATGTTATGATTATGCATGTATATGCATGATTTATGTATAATTAATGCTGACAAACACATATATCTAACACAAACAAGTCCAAGAATCACGACAGACACTCGGCAAACGTCTCGACAAGAAGGGCGAAGCCCACTGGAGAACTCAGCTTGGGAATAACCCTAGAGGGATGAAAATAAATCATCGGGATTATCAAACCCTATCCCAAAGCTACACTCGCCGAGGATACAAAGAAGATGTATTCAGGAGCAGTGAAGGAAGAGAATCAAACGGAGAACTCAACTCTGATGGGGGATTATCTCTGAAATAAGAGTAAACAAGGGGAGACTTTAACCATAGCTGGGAATAGGCAAAGTCAAAGCTTCCAACTGCAGGAGTTAACATTCTGCACAGGAGAAGTCTTCTAGGAGCAAACAATTTTGACATAAGGAAGATGCAGAAAATTTGCCGGGGAGTTTCCATCAACTCTCTTGGGGACAGGTGGTTAAATAACAATAATATCCACCGGAGAAGAACTCTATTGGGGAAGCTTATCAAGGAATGATGTGGAACTCCGTGGGGAACAACCACCAATCAGATGTACATCAATCAAAACAATCCTTTTTATCTGTTGGAGAGGAAACTCTGTAAATGGGAATAATAGCATTTTGCTCTACTGGGGAAGGAAATAAATATCTTCACCACCAGCTTTGAATGCTAGAAGAAATCTTCAGACTCGGAGGAGATACAAACATCAAACTTTGATCTGGCAATCCTACTGGGGACAAGCTGTAAATGCTCTTGAGGAAACTACCATTGATGGAGAAGTTGGAAATGGATCCATCATCGACAAGCAACATACCGGGGATATCTCCTTTCAAAATAAATGAAATGGTAAATAAGCCCTTCAACAACTGCCCTAGGCAACTTCCTACTGAGGAAACAATTATCACATGCTTACTCCACTAGAGATTCTTACTCATGCTGGGGAAAGACAATCTTCCTTGTGAGTAGACAGTCAGGATAGTGAGGCAAGGAATATTCTCAACTTAAAGTATATCAACTTTTATCAATCTATAAGGGATTTTAGGTCAGTCCACACAAGGGATGACAACCATACAAATGATAAAACACAAATGCTAGTTCCTGATATAGAGGGATACACGTCTCTAAAAATATCGAGGCAAAAACAGAAGAGATCATTCACAGATTAATCAGTTATCAAACATGGATTGCTAAAACTCCGTGGGAGAAACAATTATGTATACACAAACAAACTACCGGGAATGTGTTGGATGAAAATCCAACTAGGGGAAAGCAATCCAATAAGACATATCAATCTACTGCCATCAAGGAAAACTTCTCATACCATACTCTCTGTGAAGCTGATGATGAAGATATAAGAATGCCAGAATATGAACAAATGTCTTACCCTGTGGTGATCATACTATCCTTGGGAAAGCACTGAGGGCATTCCACTTATCCTTTCAGTCATTGTGAATGTTCACCTTGTTTAAAACAGTTTATTCGTGAAAACTTTATTTGTTTAAAACAATGATATTCACCAATTAAAACATGCAAATGTTTGTTAAACAAAAACAAATAAGAGTGCAAAGAATTGGATAAAGGCTCACATTTATTTAAGAGAATGGTAGTCCGCAAATGGAGAGACTCCATGGATCTTTACAAATTTGAAATTGATGATATACATGAAAAAGGGCTACATTAAACATAATGACCGTTTCTCCACCAGCTCTGAATCCACTGTATTCCAAACTTCAGTTGATGATGACTGAGCGAGAATCTTTGACAGATGACAGTTGTAGAACAAAGTCTTTTCAGGATGCAGTTACTTGCCAAGTCCCTAATTTTTTCCTAGATTGCCCCAGGGTGAGGTACTCAATCTAGCGGGATATATATTCATTTTTTTATCATGTCTCTAACTTTTGCCTGGATCTCCCTTTCGGGTTTTCAATCCACCGAGACGCTCATTTTTGCCTAAGCCGCCCTTTCAGGTTTTCAACTTAGCGAGCTATTCTGTTTTTATTTTTTAGGCGAAGTATTTCTTGACTGCATCTGAATTCACAGGACGAGTGAAATCCTCCCCGTCCATAGTTGTGAGCAACAAAGCACCGCTTTAAAAGGCTCTCTTAACAACGTATGGACCTTCATAGTTTGGAGTCCACTTGCCCCTAGAATCGGGCGAGAAAGACAAGACTTTATTGAGTACGAGGTCACCTTCTCGGAACACACAAGGCTTGACCTTCTTATCGAAAGCTTTCTTCATTCTTTGCTGATATAACTGACCATGACACATGGCAGTCAATCTCTTCTCTTCAATCAAATTCAATTGGTCATAACGACTCTGAACCCATTCAGCCTCAGTCAACTTGGCTTCCATCAAGACTCTCATTGATGGGATCTCGACCTCTACGGGGAGCACTGCTTCCATGCCATATACAAGGGAGAAAAGGGTTGCCCCTGTCGAAGTGAGGACAAATGTACGATAGCCATGCAAAGCAAATGGAAGCATCTCATGCCAATCTTTGTACGTAACAACCATCTTCTGAATAATCTTCTTGATGTTCTTGTTAGCAGCTTCAACAACCCCATTCATCTTGGGTATATAGGGAGAAGAATTATGATGTGCAATCTTGAACTCGCTACACAGCTCTTTCATCATCTTATTGTTCAAGTTAGATCCATTATCAGTAATGATCTTGTCTGGCACACCATATCGGTATATGAGTTGGTTCTTGATAAACCTCACAACCACCTGCCTGGTCACATTTGCATATGATGCCGCTTAAACCCACTTAGTGAAGTAATCAATGGCTACGAGAATAAAATGGTGACCATTTGACGCCTTAGGCTCAACCATGCCAATCATGTCAATTCCCCACATGGAGAAAGGCCATGGTGAGGAAATAACATTCAGAAGTGTCGGGGGAACATGAATCTTGTCCGCATAAATTTGACACTTGTGGCATCTCTTTACGTATTTGCAGCAGTCAGACTCTATTGTCAGTCAATAATAGCCTGCTCTCAACATCTTCTTCGCCATTGCATGTCCATTGGAATGAGTACCAAATGAAACCTCATGGACTTCAGTCATCAATAGGTCTGCTTCGTGTCTATCCACGCATCTGAGCAGAACCATGTCGAAATTCCTCTTGTAAAGCACATCACCATTAAGGTAGAAACTACCAAATAATCTCCTCAAAGTCTTCTTATCTTTAACAGATGCCCCAGGCGGGTAAGTCTGACTTTGAAGAAAACACTTGATATCATAATACCATGGCTTATCATCTTTCACCTCCTCAATTGCAAACACGTGAGCTGGTCTATCCAAGTGCATCACGGTAATCTTTGGGACTTCATTCCAATAATTGACAGTAATCATTGAGGCAAGCGTAGCGAGAGCATTCGCGATCCGATTCTCTTCTCGAGGAATATGATGGAAGTCAACTTTAGTAAAGAAAGTTGAAATCCTACTCGCATAATCTCTATATGGGATGAGACCATGCTGATTCGTCTCCCATTCACCCTTAATTTGATTAACAACAAGGGCCGAATCGCCATAAACATCAAGATGTTTGATCCAAAGATCAACACACTCTTCCAAACCCATAATACAGGCCTCATACTCCGCCATATTATTCGTGCATTTGAAAGTTAGCCTTGCTGTAAAAGGAAAATGTGTGCCTTGAGGAGTAATAATCACTGCCCCAATACCATTTCCATATTGATTGACATCACCATTGAACATCATACCCTATCGGGAACCAGGCTCTGGCCCTTCATCGAGCGTAGGCTCATCGGAATCTTTCATTTTCAAATATAAAATCTCCTCATCAGAGAATTCATATTGCACAGACTGATAATCTTCAATTGGTTGATCACCAAATGGTCAGCTAAGATACTACCTTTAATGGCTTTTTGAGCTCGATACTCAATATCATACTCATATAACAGCATTTGCCAACGGGAAATTCTCCCAATTAAAGCATGCTTCTCAAAGATATACTTGATCGGATCCATTTTGGATATCAACCAAGTTGTATGATTCAACATATACTGGCGTAAACGCTTAGCAGCCCAAGACAAAGCATAACATGTCTTCTCAAGCATTGAGTACCGAGAGTCACAATCGGTGAATTTCTTACTCAAGTAGTATATTGCCTATTCTTTCTTTCCTGATTCATCTTGCTGACCAAGGACACAACCCCTGGAATCATCAAGCACAATCAAGTACATAATCAATGGTCTCCCTTCAATAGGCGGAAACAGAATCGAAGGCTCAGACAAATATTCTTTGATACTGTCAAAGGCCTTTTGGCAGTCCTCGGTCCAATCATGACGCTGATCTTTCCGGAGGAGCTTGAATATAGGCGCACATGTGGCAGTCATGTGGGATATAAATCTCGAAATGTAATTCAAGTGGCCAAGAAAACCTCAAACTTGCTTCTCAGTTTTGGGCGCATGCATCTCTTGTATTGCTTTGACCTTGGCAGGATCAACTTCAATACCTCTCTAGCTGACAATAAAGCCCAATAACTTGCCGGAACGGACTCCAAATGTACACTTGTTCGGATTCAAGCGAAGTTTGTACTTCCTCAAACGTTGGAAAAGCTTCAACAAGTGTTCTACATGTTCAACTTCCGTTTTTGACTTTGCAATCATATCATCGACATACATCTCGATCTCCTTGTGCATCATGTCATGAAACAAGGTAGTCATAGCACGTTGATACGTGGCTCCGACGTTCTACAAACCGAAGGGCATCACTCAATAACAGAATGTTCCCCAAGGTGTGATGAATATTGTCTTCTCCATATCCTTGGGTGCCATTTTAATCTGATTATAACCGGAAAATCCATCCATAAATGAAAAAACATTAAATTTAGCCGTATTGTCTACCAACATATCAATGCGTGGTAGAGGAAAATCATCTTTTGGGCTAGCTTTATTCAAGTCACGGTAATCCACGCACATTCGGACTTTTGCATCTTTCTTAGGTACAAGCACAATATTGGCCACCCATTGAGGATATGTAGAAGTCACCAGAAACCCCACATCAATTTACTTTTGAACTTCTTCTTTAATCTTCATTGCCATATCAGGATGAGTTCTTCTGAGCTTTTGCTTCACAGACACACACTCAGGCTTCTACGGCAAGAAATGTTGCACGATATCAGTATCTAGACCAGGCATGTCTTCATACGACCAGGCAAAGACGTTGACATATTCTCGTAGCAACTTAATCAACCCCTTCTTAACAGACTCTTCAAGGAGTGCCCCAATTTTCACTTCACGAATACAGTCTTCAGACCCCAAGTTGTGTGTTTCCAGATTCTCAAGATGTGGCTGATTAACCTGCATAATTATTTTGAGTATAAAAGAGATTTCAGAATTCAAAAAAGGCAAATCATTATGCAGATGAAAAGATTGATTTTATTCTCTTTTTTAGGGTTTTATGGTGATCACCAATTTCATGCGAAAAGCAAAAAAATGAAAAATAATTTGGAAAACAAACATTTAACATGCGATTATTGAATGAATATCATTGTATTAATCAATTATGCCAACAATGTTTTCACTTCTCCTTTTGGCATGGGAGAAAGGTTTTTAAACAAGAATGAACATATTACGTTGACTTATGGATAACTATTGGAACATCCAGAGCGACCCAATTATTGCAGATCCCACCGGGTATGACAAAGTTGCCGAGGTCTTCCTCTTCATCTTCTTCAATGATGGCAGCATCTTCTTGATCTCCATCGGTGTGGATGAAACCTCCACTCTGAAACAGCCCAAGATCATTAGAAACACCGGAAGAATACCCTATACCAGCCCGAGATTTATTATCTTCCATCTTTATCATTTTCCCCAAACCATTAGTTGCATCATGCTCGATGGCCAACTTCGCGTCATTGTAGGAGACAAATGAATAAAGTCCTTTCCTAGAAGGCTCAACAATAGATAAGGCTTGGAATGGAGTTCCAACCTCATCCTCAGCATCAATGTAGGAAAAGGAAGATAAATGGCAGACCAAGAGAGCCTTCTCTCCCCCTATCACCACCAACTTCTTATTCTTGACGAACTTCAACTTTTGGTGCAGGGTGGATGTCACGGCGCCTGCCTCGTGAATCCATGGTCTACCTAGTAAATAACTATATGATGGATGTATGTCCATAACTTGGAAAGTGATATGGAAATCACTAGGTCCAATCTTGATCGGGAGGTCTAACTCACCGATCACGGTCTTGCGCAATCCATCAAAAGCTTTTACTACCACTCCACTTTGCCTCATGGGAGGTCCCTGGTATGAAAGTTTAGCGAGAGTGGACTTTGGCAATACATTAAGTGATGACCCTGTGTCCACCAACACATTGGACAAGGCATCGTCTTTATAGTTCATAGAGATATGTAAGGCCAAATTGTGGTCTTTTCACTCCTCGGGAAGATCATCATCGCAGAAGCTCAAATTGTTACATGCAGTTATATTTGCAACAATGCTATCAAACTGTTCAATCGTGACATCGTGATCCACATATGCCACGTCCAACACCCTTTGCAACGCTTCACGGTGTGGCTCTGAATTCATTAACAAAGATAGGATAGATATCTTTGATGGAGTTTGAAGCAACTCCTCCACAACGTTGTACTCACTCCTTTTGATGAGCCTCAGCATCTCATCACCATCCTCTCTCAAATGCCTGACTGGCCAACCAGGATGGGAGCTTTATCACCTTTGACAACAACAGGGTCAACACCCTTCATAGCAGGAATATAATGATTTGAAGAAGAAGTCCCCGCGGGACCAGCAGGACTGACAACATCTCTCTTCACGACATCTTCATGGGATTTCGACTGAGCCGAGAAAACACGACCACTACGGGTCACTCCACTAATATCAGATATGCTTACCATAGAGGTTGAGGGCAATGACACCTCCTTCCCTTCTTCCAGCATAACAACATTGTAACGGTACGAGACCGCTTTGTCCGACTCATACGGGATAGGGCCCACTGGCTTTATCACAAGAGTTGGCACCACCTTCTTTTTGTTGCCATCATACTTAATGACAACAGGATCAGGAATATTGAACATGGGGGTAATAACATCAACTTCATCCTCATTACGATTTTGAAGTGTCTCAATCATCCCTTGGTCTAGCATCTCTTGGATGTCCCTTCTTATCTTGCGACATCCTCTTTCATTGACAGTGCACACATGGCACTTATCGTGATCGTGCTCATATTGATTGTGCTCAGACAATAGCCTATGCATTTCCACCAAGGTCTGCCTTATATCATTCACATAAAGGACCTTATATTTGCCAAGGAAACCCTGGACCATGTTGAAAACTGCCTTCCCATGCTCGGGCAATGGGTTCTTCTTAAGATTCGGTCCTACATCCTCAAAGAATAGTATCCCACTCCTCACAAGGTCTTGCACCTTGGTCTTCAACGGAAAGAAATTCTCCACGTCATGTCCGGGCGCACCAAAATGATACACGCAATGAAGTTCAGGCTTGTACCACCATTGAGGATTGGCTGGCACATCAGGAGGATCACGTGGAGTTATCAACTTTCTATCAATTAAGGAAGGGTACAGTTCAGCGTAGGTCATAGGAATCGAGTCAAAAGTCACCCTCTTCCTCTCATAATTGTTGGTGTTGTTGTTGTTATTATTGCTACGAGGCTGGTAAGCCTGTTGTTGTAGACGAGATTGTTGTTGTTGCTGAGCTTCTCTGAAAGCAGGTGCTATATGAGCCACCTGGTGTTGGTTGACGGCTGGTCGGACTTCCCTCCTCCTCACAGAGGGCCTTCTTTTACTATGGGAAGAAATAGCATGAGTCTCCCCTTCCTTCTTCCTGGCAAATCCTCCATACTTCTTTGCCGAAGAATCATCACGGGACAGACGTCCTTCATGGACTCCCTCTTCTAGCCTCAACCCCATATTTACCATTTTGGTAAAGTCCGAGGGAGCACTAGCGATCATGCGCTCATAATAGAAAGAGCTCAAAGTTTTCAAAAATATCTTTGTCATCTCCTTCTCCTCCAACGGTGGCACTATCTGAGCTTCCAATTCCCTCCACCTCTGGGCATACTCCTTGAAGGTTTCCTTGTCTTTTTGGGACATCGCCCTCAATTGATCTTTGTCCGGATCCATGTCCATGTTGTATTTGTACTATTTCATAAAAGCCTCTTCTAGATCATTGAAAGTGCGGATGCTTGCGCTATCTAGCCCCATATACCAACGAAGCACAACACCTGTCAGGCTATCCTAGAAATAGTGAATCAGTAGTTGATCATTATCTGTCTGGGTCGACATCTTGCGGGTATACATCACAAGATGACTGAGTGGACACAAATTTCCCTTATACTTCTCAAAGTCAGGCACTTTGAATTTGACCGGGATTTTCACATTGGGTACTAAGCACAGTTCAGCAGCACTCTTCCCAAATAGATCTTTGCCTCTCAATGTTTTCAGTTTCTTGCGCAGCTCAAGGAATTGGTCCTTCATCTCATCCATCTTCTCATAAACGTCAGAGCCTTCAGATGGCTCGGAGTGATAGATGGTGTCTTCTACACGCGGTAAAGTGTGCACAACGGGAGGTGGCACAGACATGACCGGGCTAGATGCCGGCATGGAAGTAAAAGTGGGAGCGAAACCCTCTGTCACAAAATTGGGTGGCATTCCCCAAGGGAATCCAGCAGGCAGATTCGGAGCGAAATAACAGGAGACAAATATGGCATTGGGTATAATGAATCTAAGCCTGAGTGCAGTTACACTGGTTGCAAACCTCAAGCCAAACCTAGATGCAGCCATAGTAAAAGCAAACCTGTGATGTCACATCATATGTCACAACATCAGAAGAGAAGACAGCAGAAAGGGAAACACCAAAGATGGAGATGCCATTACTGTGGGAAATTTGGTCACCTGAAGCCCTTCTGCTATAAGCTGTATGGTTATCCTAGCCCTGTTCATCATCAGACTCACTATCAACCCAGACCGAAACAGCACAGGCCTGTCAACAAGAAGCAATGGGTTCCTAAGACTAATGTTACAAGTCTAATAACTCACATTCCCCTCAGAGTCTCAGCCAAAGAAGAGTGGTATTTTGATAGTGGATGTTCTAAACACATGACTGGAAACAAAGACCTGATAACTGGAATTCATCCTCATGCCATAAGCTATGTAACCTTTGGTGATGGAGCAAAGGGTGAAATCAAGGGGATATGTAAGATTTATTGTCATGGAATGCCTAAACTTGACAAGGTCCTACTGTTAAGGGCTTGACTACAAACCTAATAAGCATCAGTCAACTATGTGACCAAGGTCTAAATGTTAACTTCACTAAAACTGAATGTCTGATTACCAACAAAGAAAGTGAAGTAATCATGGAAGGAGTCAGAACCAAAGACAATTGTTACATGTGGAACTCTCAAATTAGTTACTCCTTAAAATGTACCTCAATCAAGGAGAAATGGATGAAGATGATTATATCTGCTAGAGAAACTCCTAAATTGAAAGTCTGTGGGAAATGTTAGACAAGGATGTCACACCAGAAACTCAGACTTAACATCACTTCCAAAGGGTTGAAACTCCTCGATATGAAGTTGATGGAACCCATGCAAGTGGAAAGCCTTGGTGGAAAGAAGTTTGCAGTGGTGGATGATTTCTCCAGATACATCTGGACCAAAAAAAAATCTGATGTGGTTGAAATCTTCAAAGATTGTTGTCTGAAACCTCAAGGAGAAAAGCTCATGGTGGCTCAAACATATATGGATAATATTGGGTTTGGTAGGAGGTCAGATCAGATGGTAGAACATGTTGCTCGTCAAATGCAGTTTGAAGTTGGGAAGAGCTTTGTTGGACTTGGGCTACAAGTCAAGCAGATAGAAGAGTCTTTTTCTATCTCAAAGCAAATGTGCCAAGAACAATGTTAAGAAGATTCGCATGAAGAGTGCAAGGACTCCTGCTCCTACATATTCGAAAGTATTCAAAGATGAAAATGGTGTTTGTGATATATATCAAGCTGAATACGTAGCAGCTGGAAGTAGCTGTTCTCAACAGGGTTGGTTGAAACTAATGGTGACTGAACACAATGTCACACAAGATGTCAGGACAGTGTACTGTGACAACCTGAGTGCTACAACTATTTCCAAAAATCATGTTCAGCACAGCAGGACAAAACACATTGATATTAGTCATCACTTTATTAGAGAGCTTATGGAAGAGAAAATCATAGCACTGGAGCATGTTACTACAGAAATGCAATTAGCTGACATATTTAGAAAAGCTTTGGATGCTAATCAGTTTGAATGTTTAAGAGGGAAATTGGGGATTTGTATTCATGAGAATTTATAGCAATTAAAGTGGAAATTTGTTATACAGAGGAGAGTTGCTGTAGAAAGGGAGCTAGGGAAGGAGGCTGTAGAAGTGAATGAGGTTATGAAATTAATCAAGTTTGCTGGTTTGATGAAAGTAGTTAGTGCATTACCCCAATGTTTTGAAGGTTTAGTGGAGGAGTGTGTGGTGAATATCCCAGAGGATATTTCTGACAAGAATAACAAAGAATTCTGCAAGGTCTTTGTGAGAAGAAGGTGTGTAAGGTTCTCCTCAACTATAATGAATAAGTTCCTAGGGAGAGGAACAAAAGGAGCTGTTGAGTTAGAAGCCACAGACAATGAAGTCTGTAGGACAATCATTGATGGACAAGTCAAAGAATGGCCAAGAAAGAAGCATGACACTGCTGAGAGAGTAATTGATTTGGAGGAAGAGAGTTCAGAAGAGGAAGATGACACCTTGGTTCATCACTTGAAACCAAGTGTTGCAAAGAAAATGAAAACCAGGAAAGGCAAGACTGTGGCTGAGATGTTGACAGCTAGAACTAGTAGGAAGGCTGTTGCTGTAGGTCCTTCTAAATCATGGAGTAAAATAGAGGTTCAGAAGAGGAAAATCAGAGAAAGCTCTGATTCTGAAGATGATGTCGAAGACGATGTCCCAGACATCTCACCTACTAAAAGGCAAACTGTTAGAAAGTCTCCAGCTAAGGTTGCAGCTGTGCATTTGGACAACATTTCCTTCGATCTGGAAGATGGGGAAGCCAAGGAGTCAGATGCCCATACCTCAAGTGAGAGGTCTAATTCTCAAGATCAATCTATTGGCAGTTCTGAATCTGAAAGTGAAGAAAATGCTACCTCCTTAGACTAAGTTGTGGTGATGGTCCCCGTGTTATGATTATGACTGTTTTGGAAGCTTGGATGTTTCGTTTCTGTTGAAATGTTTGTATTTTGTGGCAGTCCTTACTGATGCCTTGATGTAATATTTGGGCTCTTAATGAGTTCTATGGATTTCTAATTATCTCAGCTATTATAGCTGTTGTAGCGGGGTATTCGTTACCATTAGAGATATTGACTAAATCTAAGGTAAACCATACAAGTCGAGTCGCCACCGCACTTCTATTTATCCAACGGAATGGTTAGAAAGCGAACAAAAACCTAAAAGTTTTATCGAATAAAAAACTAGTAAAAATGTCGGAGATCTGGGTAAGGGGGTTGGTTATGCAGTGAGAAGGTTTTAAGCACCCAAAACATCCTAGGTACTCCTAGGGAGCCCTTTTCATACTTGTTGTAAGGTTGGTATTTTGTGAAAATTTGTTTGTGCAAACATGATTGAAGAGATGAGAGGAGAATATACAAGTTTATTTACATTTTTGTGTTTGGATGGATAAACCCATTGCCTATGTACCATCTTAAAAAAGATTAGGATCAAAACCTCGTAGTTCGGGGTAAAAATCTCAAAAATGAGTGGGTGAATTGATTGGTCCAAAAGCCTTAAGGTCTTTTGTTATCCAAGGGAGAAAACTCAACCTAAAACCACAAATCCACCATGTGAGGATAGCTTCAACATGCTAGTGGGGGGTTAACCCTATAATAAGCATGGAAGACTCATTGTCCATCACTAAGGATATAGGTGAGCATTACATCTACCTCAAGGATAACTCAAACCTAATAGCTAAAGGTTATGAAAAGTTTGATTAAGAAGGTGGCCATTGAAACCACAATTTGTTTTGAATGAGTGGTATTTACCAATGAAAAGTATTTACAAAATATGGTCAAAGTTGATTTAAAAGTTCAATTCAAAATGAGTGTTAAGAAAAGAAAGTTTGAAAATCAAAAGCATAACGCTTAGGTTTCTAATGTTTGAAAAGAATGTTAAATGTTTGCACAAAAGTTTTGGCTTGGGTTAGAGTGGAGGGAAGAAGAAGAAAGGCTAAAGTCCTAATCATACAAGAGATAAGGGAAAAGAAACAAGACCACAAATGGAGTTCCCCTCTTGAGATCATATTGATGATCCAAGTAGCTCCCATCCTTTGGAATATGCAAGTAAAATAAGTAAGCTTAAGCAATCAACATAATCAAACAAAGCTCTTAGAAGATCCCCAATGTCTCTTGTATATTTCACTTTGGATGAACATGGCAATGGTTCTTCACCTTGAGCTATCATAGGATTCCCTAGCACAGAAACACACACATCAAAAGTTCCATGAAGTAAATCTAGAATGGACAAGAGTGAGTTTAGAGGTTTGGTCCTTCTAATCCATCTTCATCATTAAGGTCCTTTTACTCCAATTTGCATAGGGAATGTCCTAAAAACTAAGTCCATTTGTCGATTTCTTTGCATTTGGTCCATAATAATCAAAACAAAACACAAGCACAATAATATATACACAATTATGGGCTCAAGTGAGCAAAAGGCAAATTGCATTAACATAAACATGTGCTCAAGTGAGCAAAGGGGGAAAAGAAAATGAATAATATGTACAAGAATAGTAAATTGCATAAAAGTAAAGAGCAAAAAGTAAATGTTAATTGTTAATGGTTAATGTTGGTAGTTATTGTGCCATAAGGCAAATTTAGCGCTATGTTAAGCAATCGTAATTGGACTTATGTAGAAGTCACAACTATCTGAGACCGATCAATAATAATGTAGGCAACAAACACAAGTTACAAGTCTTGATTAGTGAACCATGTTCCAACAACTTGCCATGCCAAAAAGAAGAAGAGAAATGATCTTGTATTGGTTTAAGTCCTTTGCATGATTTAGGAAGCAATCTATCCTTAATGCAAAGCCATTCACTTGATCAATTGATCAAGATGAATTAGATTTGAATCAAGGAAGATTAAACCTCCCTAATCAATGCTAACTTATCAACCTTTAACTCATTGATCAAAAAGAAAAGAAGAAGAAGAAGATGAAGATGGATAATGGAAATGAAAAGAATAAAGTGCATTAAAATAAAATGGAATATACCAATCAACAAGTGTTGACCAATGACATTGAGGATCATGGTCAAACTATCAAAAACAGAAGTGGGATGAAGATTGGAAGTCAAGAAATAGACAAAGCATTTTTGGCATTTTTAATATTTGAAAATAAACTTGAATTAAAATAATAAAGAAAGGTCAAACTTCAAATTCACTTCAAATCAACTTTAAAAAGTCCAAGTGAATTATCCCAAGTTCAACATGGTCAAACAAAGTTTGACAAAAAATTTCAGCATTTTTAAAAGTCAGAAACTATTTTTAATCAATTAAAAATGAATAAAAATAACCTAATTGAACTAAAATCTCAAATAAATCTCAAATCAATTAAAAAATTGATGAGAAAAAGCAATGATATACAATTCAAGCATGATTGGTGATCTCAAACCATGCACAAGAGGTCCCAACTCAAAGCCAAAAGGGAACCAAGATGCTTAAGATCCTTGAGGTTATGCAAATGCAATGTTATGATGCCATGAGGGATCTTAGGGCTAAAATTAGGGTCTTACAGCTGTGTATAATTATGGTATGTATCTCCTAGCATTTATGTTTTAAGTCACCTTTGGTCAATTTTGACTAAAAAGGGGGAGAAGTGATTATGTGGAGAGCTGTAGTTAAATATGTGGTTGTGGAGATCTGTAGTGCTGATGTAGCTAGCTAGGCTAAACAGATGACAACTGATGATGTTGAATAGAATGATGTTCTATGATGTTCTGTTCTGTGATGTCTGATGTAAGACAAAATGGTTCTGTTCTGTGATGTTGGAGGAGATGTCTGATGTAAGACAGAATGATATTTTGTTTTGTGATGTTGAAGGAGATGTCAGAAGGAGGTTCTGAATGTTAACATTTTGAAGGAGATGTCAAAAGGAAATTCTGAATGTTAACATGTTGAAGGAGATGTCAGAAGGAAATTCTGAATGTTAACATGTTGAAGCAGATGTCAGAATGATATTCTGATTGTTATAGGTGTTGTGGTTACAGGTGCTGTTATTATTAAAGGAGATATATGTGGTGCACAAATTTAGGGGGAGAAGAAGTACCCTTGTGCATTTGTGTGTCTTACTAGTTGCATCCATAACTAGTAATTCTGTTTCTGTTGCACAAATTTAGGGGGAGGAGAAGTACCCTTGTGCATGTGTGTATTACTAGTATCTATAGCTAGTAATTGTGTTGCTTCTACTGCTGTTTAAACTGTTGTTTAACTGCTGATAGTTTTCTTGTGAACAAAAAGGACAGATATATGTTTTAGCCAAAATTTGCCAAAGGGGGAGTTTGTTGGTTCTATGTGTTGGCAGCAATTTTGGTAAAACAAAGAGTGTTCACAATATGTTATGTGTGATGTCTTAACATGAGATATCCTATGTACCTGCTGGAGCTTAAGAAACATGATCATGCAGGATTGTTTCAGAATGTCATAATGACATGGCATCTGATGATGTGTACCTGCTGGAGTTTAAATGAAAGACATGTTTATGAAGGATTGTTTCAAGATGTCATACGCAAGGTCATGGCATCTGATATGGTTGTACCTGCTGGAAGTTATAAAAGGAATTATGGAATTATGCAGGATTTTTCCAGGATGTCAGACCCGATGTCATGACATCCTGTACACAAAACATTCAGTGTGAATGTCTGGTGTTTTGTGATTGCACAATTAATGGCAATCTATGTATGATTGAAGATCTGATTTGCAGGCGCATTCAATCATGGATTACAACCTGATTTACTTATTTTCCAAGGAGATCTAACCAGCTGTTATGAATAGATTTAATTGGAAAATAGATTTAGGGTTTTCAAGATGTCCAAGCCCAGTTGAAAGCTTCTATAAAAAGGGACTTAGAAAACCTGTTTTACAACACAACCAATACTGAGCGAAATATAGAGAGAGAGCTAGGGTTTGTGTCTGTTTAGTCGTGAGACTTGTAAGCCATTCAAGTCATCTTTTGATGATTGAATTGGACTGATTTGTGGTTGTAATTTGTCACTCTAAAGCTGTTAAGCAAGAGTGTGTGTCTACTTGATCAAATCTGTGAAGCAAGATCAAGTGTGTGTCTACTTGATCAAAGCTATGAAGCAAGATCAAGTGTGTGTCTACTTGATCAAAGCTGTGAAGCAAGATCAAGTGTGTGTCTTCTTGATTGAAACTATGAAGTATAATCAAGAGTGTGTTATTGAAAAGTGTTTTCTTTTCTCAAGGAATTGTTGTTTAAGATCACATGTGTGATTGTAGGGAAGTGAGTGGGTTCTCATATCTAAGAGTGCTTAGGTAGAAATTGCACGGGTAGAGATTAGGTGAGAAAGACTGTAACTTGTTGAAGTGTACGGAGAGTCTTTTAACTGATTCTATTTTAGTGGATTTCCTTCCTGGCTTGGTAGCCCCCAGATGTAGGTGAGTTGGACCGAACTGGGTTAACAATTGCTTGTGTCTCTTGCATTACTATTCTTTATGTTTATCATGTTTTCATAACTCAGATATTAGTGTCGTGACATTACCTTCGACATCTCATATCTGATACCAGAATTTCACTGCCTATGCATATGATGCATGCAATGCTTGTGCATATGATTTGTTTTTTATCGGAGGAACTTTATAAAGATCTATTTGCAAATGTTTTGAAAATATTGAACTTTTTAAGACATATGTGGAATACTCATAGTAATATAATATTTGGAAACTTTTTACACCAAAGAAGTAGTACATTTTCGGTAACCAAATACAATACAAGAGGAAAAGGAGAATAAACATCCCATGGAGCCCTAGAAGCAGTCGTCTAAAGCCTTCGAGATCGGAAGATACGTCGCACGAAGCCTCTTCACCTCTCTCTCATAAGCTGCTTCCATGTCGGCCTTCTCCTTGGCGAGCTGATCATATCTCTTCTTCTAAAACCTAGATGAGTGAGGTAGGAGAGAAGTAACCACATCATCGGGTTCATCAATAACCTGATGCTCTAGAAACTCTATCATTGCATCCTTATTCTTAAGTTGCTGAAGAAGCTCTTCACGCTCACGAACCCAAGCACACGAATAGTTTTCGTCTCTCAACTCCTCTACTCCTTGATTAGGGAGGGTTGAAGGCCCAACCATAACCATAGGGGTAGGTCTCGGATACTCATACGGCATGGGGTACTCGAGGGCTCTCTTCCTTACCCAAGAGGTGTAAGGCTCCAACGTAACACAATTCCTCAGACCAAGCTCAATCCTCCCTTTCCTATGAACCTTGTGCCAGGCGCGGACCATCCTATCCTTCAGGTTTTGGGGATCTTTACCCTCTTGAAAGAATGAGCCTTCCAACGAAATGTTATTAGGTTTATCCTTTAAGGGGAACCCAAGCTGACGGCGAGCCAAAGCAGGGTTGTAGTTAATTCCCCCACATGTACCAAGAAGAGGTACATTGGAGAACTCACCATAAGAATCAATAATCTGAATACCATCATAAACACGATTATACCAAGAGATATCACCATTAGTGAGAGACATAAGTCTCGCGGACCACCGTAGACATCCCTTATTCTCCTTGAAGGCAAGCGTCTGAGGCAAGTGCGAAATAAACCACTTGTACAACAGAGGCATACAACATACAATGGAACCACCACCCTTTGCATTCCTCATATGCAAAGAGAAATAAATGTCACCCAACAGAGTCAGAACAAGATTAAGAGAAGAGAAAATCCTAATAGTGTTCACATCCATGAAGCTGTCACTGTTGGGAAATAACACTAGCCCATAGATGAGGAGTACAAATATGGCTTCAAAAGCTTCCTTAATCATGGCCTTCCCAAACAAGGTAGCTTTGTTAATCAGAAAATCAGACGAGAGACCTTAAATTCCACCCTTGGTAGTCATATTGGCAACAATGTCGGATACCTCCACGTGAAGCATATCAACAATCTCTTGAGAAGACGAAATCTTCTCCAAACCACTGAACGACAATCGGTCAAGAATAGGTATACCCACATGATAAGCGTACTCTTCCAAAGTAGGCAAAAGCTGGAAATCCGGAAAAGTGAAGCACCGATACAGAGGATCGTAGAACTGCATCAACACACTCATCAGACCCTCATCCTCTTTGGTAGAGAGAATAGCTAGAAGCTTCCCATGACGAGCTTTGAACTCCAAGGGCTCTAATACATAAGATGTCAGACGCCTTAACTCTTTCAAGTCGGGTTGTATGAAACTGTACTTCTTCGTATTCCTTCTTTGCTTATCCATGTCTGAAAATTTGCAAATATACCTTTTTAAGTTCCTTGTAAAAATATTATTGTCGATGACATGAATATGGATGAATGCATGAATGCATGGATGCAACAAACACACTCAAGGATCAAGCAAGTCACACCACACAAAGGTCACGGGATGGATCAAGTCATCGTCAATATCAATCATCCATTTTGGTGGATTATGGTTTACACCTTATCAACACCGAAGTTCCATTGATTTTGAGGATATACGAGAACGGATCGACCGTGAATCACGGGTTTGTTGTAAGTCATGAGCATGGAGTGTCGGTTAAGAACCACCCAACGGGAGTGTACTATGGTTAAACCTGACAATCATGTTCTAAAAGGTTCCCATAGTCATCATCCCATCTTTCGGATATTATCGGATAAAACGACTACTCGTCCTCCAAATTTTTTCTCAAGAGGGACTCTTATGAGTGTAGTATCGCGTAACAATCGCATCAAGTCTTACACTTGAACGACCTTCGCACTACGTCCTAAAATAGGCCAAGATGGGCTAGGTATCTAAGGTCCTTGGTTTCTAGGGTTCTTATTGGAAAGAGTAATGCCTAACCACGACTACTCGTGTGACATTAGTGATCCCAATAAAACCTCCACTAAGTGAATGGGCTTGCAAGTTAACTTGTTAAGGACTAACTCCACACAAGTCAACAAGACTATGCCATTCTCCTATCATAAGTGCACTCGAGTTCGGGTATAGAACTCATCTCACAAGAAACCACCAAGCATACAAGCAATTAATATGTCAAGCAATTCATACATTACAAACAATACAGTCATCCCAAATTTGCCCAAAAATATGCCACAAATAAATATAAACATACAACACATACAAGCAAAAAGTAGGCTAAACCCACGGGGCTTCACCAATTCCCCAGCAGAGTCGCCACTTTTCTGTACTGGGGTTTTCGTTACCTTTAGGTTTATTGACTAACCCAAAAGTCAACATACAATTCGAGTCTCCACCGCACTTTTATTTGTCCAAAGGAAAGGCTAAAAAGAGAACAAAAGCCAAGTAAGAAGTTTTTCAAATCAAAAACTAATAAAAATGTCAGAGATCTAGGTAAGGGGGTTGGTCATGAAATGGGAAGGTTTTACGCACCCAAAACATCCTTAGTACTCTAAGGGAACCTTTTTTGCAAATATGTGTTGTAGGTTGGTATTTATGAAAAGATTTGTGCAAAAGATTGGAGGGATGAGAAGAGAATAGATTATATTTACAAATTTTGTTGTTTGAATGGATGAACCCATTGCCTACGTACCATCACAAAGGAGGATCAAAACCTCGTAGTTCGTGGTAAAAATTTCAAAGATTGGTGAATTGATTTTAATCAAAAGCCTTAAGGTCTTTTGTTATGAAAGGGAGAAAACTCAACCTAAACCAACAATCCACCATGTGAGGAAGGCTTCAACATGCTAGTGAGGGGTTAACCCTATATTTAGCATGGAAGGCTTATATTCCAACACTAAGGATGAGGTGAGATTTACATCAACCACTATGATAACTCAAACCTACGACTAATGTTTTTGAAAGGAGTTTAACAAGTGGCCATTGGAACCACAAAAACAACTTGAAATGGGTTATATTTAAAAGTTAAATTTATTTACAAAATGAGGTCAAAGTTGGATTAAAGTTTATTTACAATGAGTATTTATGAAAATGGTTTTGAAAAGTCAAAGGCCTAAGGCCTAGGTTTCTAATTTGAAATAAAGTCAAATTTTTGAAAATGATTTTTGGTTTGGTTAGAGTGGGGAGAAGAGAGAAGGGATATTCCTAAAGCAAAAAAATATAAGAGGGGAGAGGTAACCCTTAGAGTTCCTTTTCTTGGAGTCATGGAGATGACTCAAGATGCTCCTTTCCTTTGGATTTAGCATACAAAAAACAAGCAATCAATAATTTGAATTCAAGCTCCTAGGATCTCCATTTGACTCGACTCTTAATCTTGGCTACTCATGACAATGGTCCTCTTTTCACCATCTTAAGATGAGGTTCCTATCTCACAAAAGCACACATCAAAAAAGCTCATAACACAATAAAGGGAATGGACAAAGAATAAATTTGAGGAGAAGTCCTTTGAGGTCAACTTTGAATTTTAGCATTTTAAAGGCATGAGGCCTAGTTGCTCTTCAACACATTTTGCATTCTAAAGGCATGAGGCCTAGTTGCTCTTGAACTCCTTTAAGCATGGGTAAATCCTAATTCTAAGTCCTTTCTCCTTTTGCATTTTTGTTCACATCACAACAAACACAAACAACACAAAATAGCAATATATTTATATACAATAAAGGGCTCAAATAAGCAAAAGAAAAATGACATAAACATAAAATATGTGCTCAAGTTGTAGCGGGGTTTTCATTACCTTTAGGTTTATTGACAAAACCAAAAGTAAACATACAATTCGAGTCGCCACCGCACTTTTATTTGTCCAAAGGAAAGGCTAAAAAGCGAATAAAAGCCAAGGTAAGAAGTTTTTCAAATAAAAAACTAATAAAAATGTCAGAGATCTGGGTAAGGGGGTTGGTTATGAAATGGGAAGGTTTTACGCACCCAAAACATCCTTAGTACCCTAAGGGAACCCTTTTTGCAAATATGTGTTGTAGGTTGGCATTTGTGAAAATATTTGTACAAAAGATTAGGGGGATGAGAAGAGAATAGATTATATTAACAAATTTTGTTGTTTGAATGGATGAACCCATTGCCTACGTACCATCCAAAGGTAGGATCAAAACCTCGTAGTTCGGGGTAAAAATCACAAAAATTGGTGAATTGATTTGATCAAAAGCCTTAAGGTCTTTTGTTATCAAAGGGAGAACACTCAACCTAACCAAAAATCCACCATGTGAGGAAGGCTTCAACATACTAGTGAGGGGTTAACCCTATAATAAGTATGGAAGACTTATAATCCAATCACTAAGGATGAGGTGAGGTTTACATCAACCACTATGATAACTTAAACCTATGACTAATGTTTATGAAAATCTTTAATAAGGTGGCCATTGGAACCACAAAAACAACTTGAAGTGAGTTATATTTACAAGTTAGGTTTATTCACAAAATAAAGTCAAAGTTGAATTAAGAGTTATTCACAAATGAGTATTGATAAAAAAGAGTTTTGAAAAGTCAAAGGCTTAAGGCCTAGGTTTCTAATTTGAAACAAAGTCAAAGTTTAGAAAAAATATTTTTGGCTTGGGTTAGAGTGAGGAGAAGAAGAGAAGGGCTAGTCCTAAAGAAAGCAAAGATAAGAGGGGAAAGATAAACCCTTGGAGTTTCTTTTCTTGAAATCATAAAGATGATTCAAGATGCTCCTTTCCTTTGGACTTAGCACACAAACAAGCAATCAAACAATTTGAACTCAAGCTCCTAGGATCTCCATTTGGCTTGTCTCTTAACTTGGCTACTCATGACAATGGTCCTCTTTTCACAATTTCAAGATGGAATCCCTATCACACAAGAGCAAACATCAAAAAGTTCACAACACAATAAGGGGAATGGACAAAGAATAAGTTTGGACGAGAAAGTCCTTTGAGATCAACTTTAGATTTAGCATTCTAAAGGCATGAGGCCTAGTTGCTCTTCAACAAATTTAGCATTCTAAAGGCATGATGCCTAGTTGCTCTTGAACTCCTTTAAGCATAGGTAGGTCCTAATTCTAAGTCCTTTCTCGTTTTTGCATTTGGATCACATCAAACAAACACAAAACAACACAAGATAGCAATATATTTATATACAATAATGGGCTCAAATGAGCAAAAGAAAAATGACATAAACATAAAATATGTGCTCAAGTGAGCAAAATGAAAAGAAATATGAATAAATGAGCAAGAAATAAATGGCATTAAAAGTAAATGGCAAGAAATTAAATGCTCAAATTAAAGTTAGTAATTAGTGAAGGTTATGTTAGCTTGTCATAAGACAATGTAGCGCTATGTTAAGCAATCGTATGTGGACTAATGTAGTAGTCACACCTATCTGAGACCAATCAATAAAAATATAGGCAAATAACACAAGTTAGAGATCATGACTAGTAAGCCAAGCTCCATAAACTTGCCATGCCAAAAAAAAGGGGAAGGGCCTTGTATTGTCTTTAGGTTATTTGCTTGACCAAGAAGCAACCTATCTTGGACACAAAACAACTCACTTGATCATGGATCAAGTTGAGTTTGGTTTGGATCAAAGAAGGTTAAACCTCTCATTTGTCAAGACCAACCATAAGAAACTTAACTCATTGGCCAATGATAAAAAGAATGGGATGAAGATGAAAGGGAATGGAAAAGAAGACAAGTACTAAGTCCAATTGATCAAATGTGAATCAAATCAATATCAATCAATGCCAAACAGAAAAGAAATGAAGATTACAAGTCAACAAGTCAACAATATTTTTTTGGTATTTTTTGAATTAAAATAAAATAAAAATAAAAATAATCAAAATAAGGTCAAACCTCAAATTCAATTCAAATCAACTTCAACAAGTCCAATTAAATTCTCATAGGTCTAACATGGTCAAACAAACTTTGACTATTTTTCTCAACAATTTTTGAAATCAGAAAGCAATTAAAAACAATTAAAAATAGCACAAAATGGATTAAAATCTCAAATAAATCTCAAATCAAACAAGAAATTGATGAGACTATTTTTCATTGATTTATCATGATCCATAAATGCTAGGAAAATATTTTTGGATTTTTCAAATATCAGAAAGTATTTTAAAATGAATTAAAACTATTAAAAACCCAATAATTCACAAAAAATATTAAATGAAGTCACAAAAATAATTAAAAATCAAAATATGAAACTAGATTTTTCCAGAATTTTTTTGGCATTGGTCTCATATTTTTATGACTTCAAATAATTTTTTTATGAATTTTTGAAAATTAAAGGAATTAACTGAAAATAAAATGAAAAATAGAAATAATGGAAAATCCAGCGCCATAGGATCAGATTCATTAATTGACGTGGCATTAATGAAGGATTCAGATGTGAGGGCGCATGGTGTGACCAAGTCAAACGTGCTGCATATGGAATTAAATGAAGTAAACACAACGGACGCATGAGATTATTACGTGGCATCCAGATACAATGGCCAGGAAGCAAGACACGTTGTGGTGGTGGTGGAAACCACCGTCTTCTCCGGCGAGCTACCAGAATCCGGCCACCAGTTGCAGGAAATAAAAACTTCATGAAAATTAAAAACGAGGCCATGGAAATGAAGCTCTTGTGATGGAGATCAACACTATATCCATGGATCTTCCTCACTCTTCCTATATTGAGAGGAATGTGAAGTGGAAGATCATGGTGTTCAACTAAAAGTGCACGAAATGGAAAATTGAAACCACCATTGGCTTGCCTCAAGTGTGAGGACTTTAGAAAACCGCACAAACAAGAGAATACTATATTGAATTGCATGTTCTAGATCCAAAAAGTATGAAGTTCTACCTCTGAATTGAAGCTCTTTAAGCCACAAAAACTTCAAGACATTGACTCCTCTTTACTCTAAGGATGCAGTGGAGATGAGAGGCTAAGGAATTGAGCTTTGAAAATCAACTAATGATGTTGAATTTCAAGCTTGAAAGTGAGGAAAAAATATGGAAAATTCCTTTGGTATTGGTTAGGATTTTAGTGCTGCAGCATTTCAGATCTCCAAAAGGTTGATGAATGAATGAGAGGGAGCTCTTATTTATAGCTGAGGGTTTCAAATGATCACACTTCTCATGTGTGCATGGCAAATGGAAATGGATATGCATGGACCTGTACATGCGCATGTGAGGTGCAATGATGGGTGAAAAACCATGCTGAGTTCATTTGAAATGGAATTGGACGTGTAATTTGGAGGGAACTGGCTTGCACATTAAGTTTCATCATGAAATGTCAAAATGAACATAAATGAAAAGCTCTTCGAAACTCACCAATGGTAAGTCCAAAAAAATAATGTGAGTAATGGTTGGAAAGCCCTTGAAGTAAGGAACAAAAGTCATGTTGGGAAAGAATTCATTTGGCATTTGGAAATTAATGAAATATGGCGGTGAAAATTTAGGTACAAAACATGTTTAACTCACCTTTGAAAATTTTCATCAAAAGTAAGCTTATTCAAACCCATCTGTTTGCGTGATGCAAGCTTCAAATGGAAAATTATCCAACACCAAAGTTGTAGATCTTTTCAATTTGATCAATTTAGACTCAAATTTTGAATCATTTGGATTTTTCATGACAAAGGTATGGGCATTTAAAGTTAGGTACTTTTTCAAATTCAATGGATTACGTCCAATGTGACCTATAATGTTTTGTATTATAACATGTATTTATTTTAGGATTATGAAATTTTGTCCAACATAACATTTGAATTAGACATCACAAGCTTTCCAATGCATTTGATCTCACCTCAAAATCAAAAACATTAAGAAAGTTATGCCCTTGGTAGATTGACCCAAAATTAGGGTTTCAGTCAAAATGACCTATAATGTTTTGAAATGAATGATGACCTTCCAAGTTTCAAATGGATTTTTGATAAACATGAAAGTTGTTCATATGGTTCTTAAGAACATGTTTTCTATTGGGGTCATCTTCATTTTACAAACACATCAAAAGTTACATCTTAGTGATCTTCAGTTTAGTCAGATGAATTGACTGGTCAACTTCTCAAAGCCAGACTTCCAATCTTGATGAATAAATGTTTGAGGATCCTCAAATAGGCTCATATATGCATAAAATAATGGATGAAAGAACTTCCCTTGATTAAATTTGATCAGAGGTTGAGGTTGCTTCATGGGCAATGCACAGTCACAACATAATTGAAATTAGGGTTTCCTTGGGAAACAATCCTCAAGCCCTTTGGGTTATCTTGATCAAATTGGCAAATTGAGATGCTTAGGAGACATATATGATGATTAGGAGCTTTGTGGACCATTGCCACGCTTTTTTCTCATCTTCATCTAGCCATTGCATTGGGCTTAGGAGCCTCCTAGGAGCATTGGAGCACATGATCACTTGAGCTTCAAAACAAAAAGAGTTAATGACATATTTTTATGCTTTTGGTTAGTAATCAAAATAAACAAACAATAATATACAATACAAGCATGCTTGGTGGTCTCAAACCACTCACGCAAGTCCCACCCTAGGGTTAAGGAGACAAATATGCTATGATCCTTGAGGCAATGCACTGAGCAATGATATGATGCCATGAGGGATCTTAGGGTCAAAATTAGGGTCTTACAGATGCCCCTATTTAAGGTCATTCTAGCCTGAGATATGAAGGTTAAAATATTCGTCTCGACGAGGTAGAATGGGCTTAAATAATAACAAAGAGACGAATTTTGGTCCCTAAGAGACCTCATGATGCAAAATAAAATTTTTATGGTGAATACTTGCCACGAAGGAAAAGAAATCAAGAGAACCTGACAAATCCATAGGAGTAACGCACTCACTAGGGAGACATAAACTTTGGGGAGAATAAGGTAAAAATGCGTGAGCAGGTCACGGCTTGAAAACTTGTTGGGAGACACGAAGGGATTCCACAAAAATAAATCAGTGGAAAGACTCGAGCTGACGCAAAGATGCATGTATTGGGGAATACACCGACACAGTATAGCTATCCACGAAGGACACATCGGATAAAAATCTGGACTCAGACGGGGACGTCCACAAAGGACCCAAGTTGAGGAAGAAACAACGAGATATTACCGGCTACTAGGTAATAAACTCAAAGCGAGACATGTTATCAAAACACCGGTTACTGGGTGAGAGAATCAACACGCCCATGGAGAAATCTGACTCCATAGGGGACAAAAAAGTCCTAATAGGGAGCAAAAGGAAGGAACACCAGGGATACCGGTTACTGGGCATATAATAGGTGACCAACCAGGCGTGAATTGGGAACATATCCAAGACACTCATCATCCGAAAGGAGGGCTGGAAAAGCAAACTCGGCTTACGGGATGGGCATTCGATTCCACGAGGAAATACGAATCTTACTCAACTGGGGAAGAAAAAGACTTCGACTGAAGAGCCCAAGAGATATATTATCTATTACCGTCATAACGTAGATAACATACTCACATGGAAGATTATCGACAACCGGTTACTGGGTTAATGAAGGATAAATCGACCAAAAAGAAAGGACATCAGGATACTGGTTACTGGGTATAAAATGATGACCAATCATGATGGAGAAACAATCATTACCAAACAAAGGGTAAATGAAAGATGACTCGAAAGGGATGAATTGCTTGACAAAAGCAATTATCCAAGAGATATATCACCGGTTACTGGGTGGTATACTCAACAACGAAGGAATATCGATACCGGTTACTGGGTAAAGACAACCAACAAAGAGTGGATCACATCTACCAGTTACTGGGTAGAAAACCACAGAAATAGGACTTATAACTACCGGTTACTGGGTATAACGCCACAAGGTCCGCTGGGGCAAGGGTGAACAATTACCGGTTACTGAGCAATTGAACAACTGAACCACATGGAACTACAGGGGATAACAAGAAAGGAATATCGATCTAGGAACAAATTAGAAAGACACAATCAAACAAGACTCAACCCGATGAGGATATAACTCAGGGGAGTAATTCCATCCTGATACACAACTAGGGAGGAAACTGAAACAATTATCATCCACGAGGACATAACTCAGTGGGGAATAAAGAAGGAAATATAGACACTTTATGCCTATGGGGCTGACTCTATATGGAGAGATCATACACAAACATCTGCTTGGGGAGGAGTATTTCACCAATAGCAGGAGATAACAAGCAAAGATATATGGCAAATAATGCATCATGAATATCTGAATGCTATGATTATGTATGTATATGTATGATTTGTGTATGATTAATGCTGACAAACAGACATATCTAACACAAACAAGTCCAAGAATCACGAATGGACACCCAACACAACATCTCAACAAGAAGGGCAAAGTCTATTGGAGAACTCAGTTTGGGAACAACCCGAGCAGGATGAAAATAAATCATCAGGGATATCAAACCCTATCCCAAAGCTACACTTGCTGAGGATTCAAAGAAGATGTATTCAGGAGCAGCGAAAGAAGCTGATCAAACAGAGGACTCAGCTCTGGTAGGGACTATCTCTGGAAGGAGAAAAACACGGGAATACGTCGATTAAAGTTGGGGACAGGCAAAAAAATCCGTTGGAGAGGAAACTCTACTGGGGAACTTATCAAGGAATGATGTGAAACTCCATGGGGAACAACCACCAATCGGATACACATTAGTCAAAACACTCCCTTCTATCTGCTGGAGGGGAGACTCTGCTGAGGGGAGAAATGGAACTTTGCTCCACTAGGGAAGGAAATAAACATCTTCACTACCAGCTCTCAATGCTAGAAGAAATTTTCAGGCTCATAGGGGATACAACCATCAAACTCGGATCACACAACCCTACCGGGGACAACTGCAAATGTTCTCAAAGGAACTACCATGGCTGAGGAAATCGGGAATGAATCCTTTGTCAACGAACAACACGCTGGGGATGAAAAGGGAATCAAACCGTTCATCAATTGCTCTAGGCAACTTCCGGATGATGAGACAATTATCTGGAAAGATAGCTCTACAGGGAACTCATGCTTACTCCGCTAGGAATTTCTACTCATGATGGGGAAAGACATACTTCCCGTGAGTAGAATAGCATGTCAACTTTTATCAATCTATAAGGGATTTTAGGTCAGTCCACACAAGGGATGACAACCGTATAATTGATAAAACGCAAATGCTAGCGCCTGATAAAGAGGGATACACATTTTTGAAAGATCAAGGCAAAAATTGGTACAAAAGGGATCATCCACAAACCTGTAAAGACAAAGTCTCATACAACATACGATGTCAAGTTTCGATGATGACAAAAGACCACCATGCAAGTCTACGAACAAATGCATCACGTTACCTACCATATCCTTTTTCACGTTATCCTAAAGCTACTATAATCATTAAAGACATATAAACAAAGCGTGATCATGACCAAATATGTGAAAATCACTAACCACAACTTTTTTGCAAATTTAAAGGCTTTGAGTCGACCATAGGGGTCAGCTCAAAGCTCACGGGTCGGCGCAAAGGCTCTGGCCAAACTGGAGGGAGTCAGCGCAAGAACCCTTTGCGTCGACGCATAGGGTCGACGCTTAACTCACGGGTCGGCGCAAAAATCCCTTGCGTCGACGCATGAAGTCAGCGCGTGCCCCACGGGTCAGCGTGCGCTGACCCTATGGTCGACCGTTCGCACGCAAACTCAGTTTTCTGAGTTATTTCAAAGTTTAAATTTCTGTTCTGTCTGTTTGGTTTTGTCTGTTACTATAAATAGAAGTAAAAACACTTCTATTAACTAACATTTGAATTTTTGAGTACAAGTGTTCAAGGAAACAAGAAAGAGTGAAATAGTTGTCAAAGATTCATCATCTTCATCTTCAACAGTCCAAAATTCATCAACTGCACACAATAACTTTTGATGCGATTTGTGATAGTTTGAAGGTGATAAGGTTCGAGGTAGCGATTGAAGAATCGAGTTCGAGTTGAAGTCTTGGCAGGTTCTTTCTTGAATAAAACCATTAGGGTTTTATCCTCCAATACCGGATTGCGTTTGGGGGTTTTTGGACGGGTTGCTTCATTATCATTCAGCTGAGCGAAGGTAACTGATAAGAGAAAGTCTTCATCAGTTTAGTAGCGGAGTCGGTGATTGAGTAGTGAAGAATCCGGGTTTGATTCGTTCGTGTTCGTGATCAGCCGGGCCAAGGGGTTGAAGAACGGAAGGTTCATCAACGAGCGGCAGGAAACGGAGGTCAAACATCAACAATCAAAGGTCTTGATTCATCTTGAATCAAGGGGCAAGGAGAAGAAGTATCATTCAACATATTGCGAAATTCTGTTGTTTACATACTCTGCACTCCTTGTAAAAACGATTAAACATCACAGGTTATATCTATTGATCATCTCAATTCTAATTTTAGAATTGAGGGCAGACGTACCCCGAAGCGAGGACGGCGGGGGAACTGCCTCATCAAATCTCTGTCTTCTTTAATTTTCTGCACAAGTTAATTTTCAGCTTAAAATTTAAGTGATTTTAGTTTAAGCAATTTTCTGACAAACATTGATTTAAGTTGAGAAAGTGTTGCAAACTGTTGTTGGAATACTAAGTACAATAACATATTGTACTAGGATAAATCGAAACACTTACTCAACTCAAAAATCACTTGGAGTGTTTGTGCACACCAAGTGTTTGTAAAATTGCCTAAGCCAAAATTGCCTTAAGTTTGCATTGAGTTTCAAGTTGGTATTTTGATTCATTGGAACTAGGCTTGCAAATAAGTGAACTATATAATTGATTGTGCTTTGTGTGTAGTGAATTGTATCTCTTTTAATCAAATATCCATTAGCTTAACGCATATCCGGTTTTCCAATAACGGTTCGTTTTTAGACTAATTTTCCTCGGCCGCTTCCGCACCTAAAAACATTTTTAAAACCAATTTTTCTTTTAAATTGGTAGCGCCGACTAAAGTTTTTAATTGGGATCTATTCAACCCCCCCTTCTAGATCCGTGCCATAGTCTAACAAAACCGACCATATAACCAATCATGGATTGCTTGGACTCCGCGGGGGGAACAAGCATGTATGCACAAACAAAATAAACTGGAATGCGTTGGGTGAACATCCACAAATTATGCTAGGAGAAAGCAATCGAATAAGGTAGATCAATCTACTGCCATCAAAGAGAATTTCCCATGCCAGACCCTCTGGAAAGTTGATGATGTACTATTCTTTCTGCGCTCGACGGGGAGACAACTGAAAGCTGATGAAGAGGATATAAACATGCCAGAATATGAGCAAATATCTTACCCTTTGGAAATCATATTATCCTTGGGAAAGCACTAAGGACATTCCACTTATCCTTTCAGTCATTGTGAATGTTCATTTTTCTTAAAACAGTATATAAAAACTTTATTTGTTTAAAACAATGATATTCATCAATTAAAACATGCGAACATTTGTTAAACAGAAACATATAAGAGTGCAAAGAATTGGATAAAGGCTCAAATTTATTTAATAGAATGGTAGTCCGCAAATGGCGAGACTCCATGGATCTTTACAAATTTGAAATTGGTGATATACATGGAAATAAGGCTATATTGAACATAATGACCATTTCTCCACCAACTCTGAATCCACTGTATTTGAAGCTTCAGTTGATGATGACTGAGCGAGAATCTTTGACGGACAACAGTTGTAGAACAAAGTCTTGTCAGGATGCAGTTACTTCCCAAATCCCTAATTTTTGCCTAGATTTCCCTAGCGAGGGCTACAATCTAGCGGGAGATAATATATATATATATATATATATTATATATATATATATATATATATATATATATATATATTATATATATATATATATATATATATATATATATATATATTATGTCTCTAACTTTTATCTGGATCGCCCTTTCGGGTTTTCAATCCACCGAGACGCTCATTTTTTTTGCCTAAGTCGCCCTTTTGGGTTTTCAACTTAGCGAGCTATTCCGTTTTTAGTTTTTTAGGCGAAGTATTTCTTGACTGCATCTGAATTCACAGGACGAGTGAAATCCTCCCTATCCATAGTTGTAAGCAACAAAGCACCGCCTGAAAAGGCTCTCTTAACAACATATGGACCTTCATAGTTTGGAGCCCACTTGCCCCTGGAATTGGGCGGGAAAGACAAGACTTTCTTGAGCACGAGGTCACCTTCGTAGAACACACGAGGCTTGACCTTTTTATCAAAGGCTTTCTTCATCCTCTGCTGATACAACTGACCATGGCACATGGCAGTCAATCTCTTCTCTTCAATCAAACTCAGCTGGTCATAACGACTCTGAACCCATTCAACCTCAGTCAACTTGACTTCCATCAAGACTCTCATTGATGGGATCTCAACCTCCACAGGGAGCAAAACCTCCATGCCATATACAAGAGAGATGTACGATAGCCATGCAAAGCGAATGGCAGCATCTCATGCCAATCTTTGTATGTAACACCCTAATTTTCATTAATTTTCCAAAATTTTGCATTCAACACCCTAATTTTCTTGCATAATCATGAACATGGAGTGTTATTGAGCATGATTCGACGTGTACTTGGTGGAATTCCTCTTAAATTCGTGCATACCACAAGCTTGAGTGCATCAATGGAAACTCCAAATTGAGCTGGATTCAAGTCTTCTCACGTGCCATTTCTTGCATCAAACTTCATTGGAGCTCAAAGGAAGTGAATCTGGAAAGCTGGGAGTCTTGAATACACTGTTTTCGCCAACTGCTCTTCAAACAAGGTGAGTTTCGACCTTCATTTTTCTCCATTTTATGGCCATAGTATTGTAGATCTTGACTCCCTGATCACGCTCATATGAACATTATTAAAAATGGTGCAATATTCATTGAGATATGTTGGTTTAAAGTTTGAATGATCATTTTGTTTTCTCTTCGATTTGCATGATTTATGAGGAATTAGGCCAAAATAATGGTGGATTTGGATTGTGCATGAAATAGGCTTTTGAATGATGTATTGATTCGCAAGTTTTGGAAAAAAAATTGTTGTTGTTCACTGTTCATCCACCGTCTTCATGAAGAAGACGGTGGTTTCCACCGCTGGGAATAGTCCCCTCCGTCGTCTGCAATTGATGAGGCTAGGGCTTACATGTCACAGCCACGCGTGTGCCCAATTGGCAAAATAATAGGCCATGCTTCGTTGACCTCATCCACATCTGCCTTTGATTGATGACCTGGACGCGACATAGTTTAATGAAGCACAACGTTTTGCACTCACACACTTCGATTCCTGGATTTTGCAATTTTGCTTTTAGCGCTTCCTTTTTTTTTATATACACTCAGTTCGATTCTAGTTGTGGGCAGTTTTCAAATTGCTCAACCATTTATTCTTTCCCTCCAAATTAACATGTATTTTCTTCATTAATTCAAATATTTTTTATGCAACTTAAAAATTTCATAACTAATTGAAAACTCTTCCAATTAATTCCCAATTTTTTGCTACATGATCCTTGTGATGTCTAGTATTTTTTAATGTGATTTTCTGATTTTTACCCTGTCTGGATTTTTGAATGTGATGGATTGTTTGATCATGGTACAAAATGTGATATGTTATGCCATTTGATTTGTGAAATGCTCATACTTCCTCCAATTGCTTTGAAATTTTGCATGATGATTCCTAACACATAGCATGATTTGTGAGATTTTATTTGGCATTTTTTGCAATTTCCTTCTCTGTTTGGGACACATGGACATTAGGTGTGACAATGTGTGTCACACAATTTGATGTTGATCTTATTCATTTTCATTGCCTTTCCAATTGATCTTTGTTGATTATAATTTTTGGCATGATGATTGTGTTGGACATGTTGTATTCTCATAAAAATTTCCAGAATTGTTTGATTCATTTCTGTTTTGATTTGGAATTTTGATTCTTGATGACCAATTGTAGGCACCTTTTGCTTGCCTTGCCATATCTTGCTCATAAAATGATTTTTCTTAATGCTTTTGGTTTGGTTCTTTTTAGGACATGTTCATGATAGAATAAATGTGCTACATGTTGAGAATTTGTTGCTGTTTTGACTGTTTACTTTGCCTTTGACCCTAGCCTTGGTGCTAGTGGTTTGTACTCACTTTTTAAGCTTTGCATTTCAGGTTCAAGCTTAAAGCCCTAATGATTGATGTAATCTCACTTCATGAGATGCAAATTACTTTGTGCACTAATCCTTTGTGTTGTAGGTTCATGGAGTGTGGTGGAATCACTTGAATTCTTGAGTTATAAAGCTTGACTTGTGGTGTATATTGGAAACTACTTTTGACTGTTTATTTGGTTTGTCTGAACATAGTATTGACTGGTTTGACTTTTCTACAGGTACTTTAGTTGCTTTAACTCATTGCTTGAGTTGCTTTGCTTTGATTGTGGTTGGCATACCACCTAGGTAACCTCTCTAACTTCATGTAGTCTGGAAGACCTGCTATCTTTGGCAGGCACCTGTCTGAAGCCCTCCTTAAGAGGCAATGTTTGTGGTTGTTTATGTTTGTGCCATGTACTTCAAAGACCTCCTAAGTGAAGAGGCAAGTGGCAGATAGAAAGGATGTGCAATCCATCCCCTGCTATTCAGTTGAGTCATTCATCTTGCTCGCACTACGTGCTGATGCATTTTGAATAAACACCCAAGATCACTGTCCAGAGTCAGTCATGTGGAGTAGGGTCCCTCATTCTGGATCCCCACACTTTCATTGAGTCAAGCTCACCTAGGCCCGGGTTAAGAGCTATGAGGTCTTATCCTCATCTCTCATTTCATCTGCTCACCCTGACTGTCAATGTCAGTGGTTAAGAGCCTCAGACACCCTTTCCAGTTGGCTTGTTTGTCGAGGTTGATATGACCCCTTGACTAAAGCCCAGCCTTGTATGAGCCACTTGTTTGCATATAGCGTGTGATACCTGTTCACCTGTGCTTGTGTTTGCTTATTTGCTGTTTAGGCTAGCTTGCTTCCTGTGCGAGTTAGGACCTGATTAGAGACCTCAACATAGGGTTCGTTTGCATGACAACTTTTAGGCTCGAGTCGTAGTCTCCCTTTTAGTTGTTATCTCCCTAGTCTCTGGTTAGGATAGAAGTTTCTCCCTGTTAAGGGGAACTATGTCGCCCTGATCCTCATACCAGATGAGGTACGTAGGCAGGAGATGAGCTGATCTCTCTGGGCGCCCTTTTTCTTTTTCACCCCTTTTGTGTGTGTTAGGAGATGGATGTAAGACCAGCGATTGGAATTCCGTATCCTATTTGCGTGTGTTTGTTCGGAGTATGATGTAAGTCCATCTATTGGCATTCGGTTTCCCGTTTGTTTGTTGTTTGTTTGGAGTTGGATGTAAGACCAGCGATTGGCATTCCGTTTCCAATTGTGTGTTTCGCTTGACGTCTCAGCGTCTCTGTTTCAGTGTTTTGTTTCAGCGTGTGTTAGCTGAGCTACGAGTGCTCTGATTCTTCTCTGGTTAGAGAAGATACGTATGCATAGGACGCGATGTCCTAGCGAGCATGTTTCCCCTGTCCCCGAACTACGTTAACTCTGATGTTTGTTTCTGACAAACTACGTAGGCCCAGGATACAACATCCTGCCGAGTCACCTTCTTCCGTCTTTCATCTGTGTTTTATTCCGGTGTGTGTGCAGTTCTTGAGCAGTTAGTTAGCAACCTTTTCTTCTATTCTTTTGAGCGTGGATCCCGTCGAGTACGATGGACGTGAGGGGGTGCTAATACCTTCCCCTTGCGTAACCGACTCCCGTATCTAGCAATCTCTGGTCGCAAGACCATTCCTTTCTAGGTTTACTTCGAGCGTTTCCTTTCCCTCCTTTTGGGATAAATAACGCACGGTGGCGGCTTTGTGTCTTCTTCTCGCTGGTTGATTTTCGCGTATGCGACAGCTGGCGACTCTGCTGGGGACTACAGAGAAGTTGACCTATTGCTGGTCCATCTTCCCTAGGCGAGTCAATCCTAGCGCTCTTTAGGATAGTTTTGGTTGCTTTTACTGTTTTATTTATTGCATTTATGATTATTATGTTGTGATTATTATGGTTGCATATATGTTTGCATCTATGTTTGCATGCATCATATTTTCATTGTGCTGGCTGTGTATCTGTCTCTTTGTGGGGTGGGAGTTACAAGAGGTAAAAGGCCCAATACCCAGGCTACGAGTGAACTTTAGGACACCTAGGAATAGAGTGATTCATGGGAAGCGGGTGGTATGGCGCCACTTAGCGGAACATGATATCACGAGCAGTTCAGATTCTGATGGGGTATTATCGTTACATACATCTGGTGTATATATGATGATATTCTTGAAAGGATCGTTTATCCTGCGTTTCTCTTGACCTTACCCTGGCCTATATGACACCCGTGAGTGGGGGGGGGGGGGGGAAAGAATCATTTACAGGTACCGTTGGTGACTTGATCTGTTGGTGACCTTGTCCTGTTGGTGACTCTTGGGTCCTGTTGGTGACTTGATTCTGAAGTATGGGTTCCAGATGACCTTGGGTTCCAGATGACTTTGATCTGTGGTTTCCGGTTCCGAATTTATGCCGAAGTTTTGAACCTGTGCCTTGTGATACATAGCCAACCAGTCATAATTGCATCATTTGCATCATAGCATGTTTATTTTCAAAAAAAATAATGCAAAAAAAATGATAAAAAAAAAGAGAGACAAAGCTAACTTGTACATGCATATCATTTCTCAGGTTCATTCAGGAGTCTGTTCACAGTGAGAGATGGCAGTCATTCCAGAGTTGAAGAGGAAGACTTGCACCTGTAGTTTTCAGCGCGAGCCGTTGACATCGTTGTTGGAGTTGAGTAATCTGGTAACCGTCTGTAATCAGAAGGTGTTTGATGATCAGTATGGAGATATTCTGATGTTGTTGAAGATGGTGGTGGACCCAGTACCGTTACAGACTCTCTTACAGTTCTATGATCCAGAGCTCCGTTGCTTCACTTTTCAGGACTATCAGTTGGCGCCCACTCTTGAAGAGTATTCTATCCTCATGAATGTTCGAATCAGATGCCAAGTGCCTTTCCTAGATGTGCCAAAGGAGGTGGATTTCAGGGTTGTTGCTAAGGCTCTCTATTTGAGTATTAAAGAAGTGAGTGATAATTGGAAACTGAGTGGTGATGTTGTGGGTCTGCCTTTGAAGTACTTGGTGAGAATGGCTAAGGAGGAAGTGAAGAAAGGGAATTGGGAAGCTTTCAATGCTTAGTTAGCTGTCATGATCTATGGAGTTGTCTTGTTCCCGAGTATGCCTAATTTTGTGGACCTTGCAGCAATCACTATTCTCATTGGAGGAAACCCGGTTCCTACCCTGTTAGCTGACACTTATTATGCTATACACAACATGCATGGTAAGGGTGGAGCTATCATGTGTTGTCTCCCATTGCTACTCAAGTGGTTCTTGTCATTTCTGTCAACCAGTGGACCTTTTGTGGATACTCAGAACACTCATAAGTGGACTCAGAGGATTATGTCACTCACCTCCTATGATATCAAGTGGCAAGCTTACAGGATGAATGTGCGTAATGTCATTATGAGTTGTGGAGGGTTCCGTAATGTTCCACTCATAGGAACTAAGGGTTGCATCAATTACAACCCGGTTCTTTCTCTCCGTCAGTTGGGGTTTGTCATGAATGAAAAGCCACTAGATGTTGAGATAGCTGAGAGTGTGTACTTTGAGAAGCGGAGTGACCCAGCTAGATTGGAACAAGTGGGAAGAGCTTGGGAGCATATTGGTGTCAAGGATGGATCTGTTTTAGGGAAGAAGTTTGCCATTGCTATGCCTGCCTACATTTTGTGGGTCAAGGATAGAGTTGGAACCTTGTTGTTGCCTTATGATAGGATGGAACCATTGCAGGAGCAACCGCCTTTGATCCTTTCTGAGAATGTGCCTGCTGAGCATTACAAGCAAGCCTTGATGGAGAATCGTCGGTTGAAAGAGAAGGAACAAGAGATCCAGATGGAGCTTTACAAAGCCAAAGCTGATAAGTTGAGTTTGGCTCACAAACTCAAAGGAGTGCAAGGTGAAAATGCTAGTAGATTGGGAAGCAAAAAGAGGTCCTATAAGGAGATAGAAGCAATGTTGGATGGAGAACACCGTGAGCGTTTGAGGTTGCAAAGAGCGGAATCCAATTACCAAAAGAAGATACGAGACTTGGAAAGGCAGCTTAAAGACAAAGACATCCATTTGAAGAAAGAAGTGGACCTAAGGCATGCAGCAGAGAGTCAGCTTGGAGAAGAAGTTGTGGAGCTCAGAGGGCAACTGAAGGAGAAGATCACCCCTTTACCCGAGTGTTCAGAATGTGACCGGTTGATTGATCAGTGCCAGTACCTGAAGACTCTCATTCCTGGAGGACGACTTTCTTAGTTTGTTTTGTCGTTTATTTTGGGAATCACCTCCAGGGTTGTTAGATGGGATTCCGTGTTCTATTCTAATGATTTGAATTTGTGATTGAATTATGTTTGTATGATCTTTTTTGTTCATGGTTATAGATGAGGTTATTGATATTTCACCTTGTGCTCGTCATCCTGTGTAGGTTGCTTCTTTGATGTTTATGTTGCAGGTTGCCATTTTTCAAAAGTGAATAAGGCTCTTGAATGCCTGAGAAATGATAAAACATATCATATGCACCATACACATCATGCGCATCATACACATATCATTCTTGCATTATAGGTATTCTTGAAGAAGACTTCTCATTCTGGTTCCTGTTTCAGGCAGGATTGCTGATCGTCGTCCGCACCGTTACGCGACAAGACTGAATCAACAGAGAAACATGGATCAAGTTCAGGATGAATTAGCAGAGATGAGGGCTAACATGGCCCAATTCATGAATATGATGAAAGGGGTTGCGCAAGGGCAAGAGGAACTTCGAGCCCTGGTCCAGAGACAGGAAGCTATGATTCCACCTGTCAACCATACTTTGCTAGAGGGAGGCCCAGTCAATGACACTGTTACTGCTGCTATTCCCATCAACAACTATGCCGTGGGTGACGAATTGAGGGGTATCAAAATAAACGGACAACCTATCGCTCCATAGACTATTAATGTTCGAACGGCCCGTGCTCCAGTTCGCCAGCCTGCTCCGTTGGTTGATAGACAAGAGGATATGTTCACCCTCCTTAGTGATGATGATGAGGTGGGAAGGACTGACGAGAGGGATAGAAAAGTTGACGCCCTTGCTGAGAAAATTTGTGCCATGGAGTATCAGAACTCTTTGGGATTTGATGTAACCAATATGGGACTGGTTGATGGGCTGAGGATCCCTTACAAATTCAAGGCGCCATCTTTTGACAAATATAATGGCACTTCTTGTCCTCGCACCCATGTGCAGGCTTACTACAGAAAAATCTCTACATACACTGATGATGAGAAGATGTGGATTTACTTTTTCCAAGACAACTTGTATGGAGCGTCTTTGGACTGGTATATGGATCTGAGGAGAGAATCTATTAGAAGTTGGAGGGATTTGGGTGAAGCCTTTCTGAGGCAATATAAGCACAATATGGACATGGCTCCGAGCCGAACTCAGTTACAGAGCTTGTGTCAGAAGTCTGGTGAAAGCTTCAAAGAGTACGCCCAGAGGTGGCGTGAATTAGCGGCAAGAGTGCAACCTCCGATGCTGGAGAGAGAGCTGACAGATATGTTTATTGGAACACTACAGGGTGTGTTTATGGACCGTATGGGAAGTTTCCCGTTCGGTAGTTTTTCTGATGTGGTTATCTGCGGAGAGAGGACTGAGAGTCTCATCAAACCAGGGAAGATTCAAGATTCTGGTTCTTCATCTTCCAGTTCAAAGAAGCCATTTTCTGGGGCACCCCGAAAGAGGGAGGGTGAAACTAATGCCGTACACAGTCGTAGAAATATGAACAGAGGACAATACCGTCAGGTTGCTGCTGTGACCATCCCAGCACCCCAACCTCAATCTCAACAACAACATCCCAGACAACAACAACAACAACAGCAACACCCATTTCAGCCGAGACAGAGAATGCCGGATCGTCTTTTCGACCCGTTACCGATGACATATGCTGAGTTGCTTCCTGAGCTGCTCAGGTTGGGGTTTGTTGAGCTTCGCACCATGGCTCCGTTGACAAAGATACTTGTTGGGTACGATGCCAATGTCCGTTGCGACTTTTATTCCGGTGCACCGGGGCATCACATTGAAAATTGTCGGGCTTTTCATCATAAGGTCCAGGATCTGATTGATGCTAAGACAATCAACTTTGCTCCTATTCCGAATGTTGTGAACAACCCTATGCCTTAACATGGTGGGCCCAGGGTGAACAGTGTGGAAGGTGAGGAGGCCGTGGATTTGGTAGTTGATGTTGAAGATATTCAGACGTCGCTGATGGTGGTAAAGCAACGTCTGTTGAAAGGGGGAGTGTTCCCGGGCTGTGATGCGAGTTGTTCAGATTGTGTTGATCAAGAGAATGGTTGTATGCAATTGAGAAGAGGTATCCAGGGTCTGATGGATGAGGGTTGCCTACAGTTTGCTCGGGCTGTGAGAGATCGTGGGGTGGTGTCGACTGTCACCATTTACTTCAAGCCGTCCGAGGGTCCTGGACGTGCCCCAAGAACTGTTAATGCGCCCGTAACTATCGGTGCTCCTGTAACCATATCTGCGCCAGTAACGGTTGGTACTCCTGTCACTATAGTTGCTTCTGATAGAAGACCTGTTGAGAACAGTAGGGCAGTTCCTTGGAGGTATGATAATGCTTTCCGCAACAACAGAAGGTCAGAGAATCAGACAAGACCAGTGAATCAGGCTCCCGTAACAATTGGTGTGCCAAGTAAAACTCATGTAGCTGTTGGTCCGGCTGTGGACAATGTGGGAGGACCTGGAGGGTTTACTAGAAGTGGGCATTTGTTTACACCGCAGACTCTGAGAGATAATAATGTCGAGGCTCTTGCTAAGGCAAAAGGTAAACAAGCTGTGGTAGAAGAAGGACCTGTGCAGAAGGAAGTGCCTGAGGGTTCCTTTGAGAAGGATGTAGAGGAGTTCATGAAAATCATTAAGAAAAGTGATTATAAGATCGTGGACCAGCTGAACCAAACTCCGTCCAAAATCTCTATCCTTTCTTTGTTGTTGTGTTCGGAGGCACACCGTAATGCCTTACTGAAAATGTTGAATTTGGCTTACGTGCCTCAAGAGATTTCGGTCAACCAGCTCAAGGGTGTTATTGCTAATGTGAGCACGAGACATGGGTTGGGGTTCACAGATCTGGATTTGACGCCTGAAGGTCGTAACCATAACAAGCTCTACATATAACCATGGAATGCAAAGGCGCAGTGTTGTCGCATGTGTTGGTCGATACTGGCTCTTCCTTGAATGTGCTGCCCAAGAAGATTTTGAGCAAGATTGATGTTGAAGGGGTTGTTCTCACTCCGAGTGATCTCATCGTCCGTGCTTTTGATGGATCCAAACGATCAGTTTTTGGTGAAGTCACGTTGCCCGTGAAGATAGGCCCAGAAGTGTTCGATATTTTCTTCTATGTGATAGACATTCAACCAGCATATAGTTGTTTATTGGGGCATCCCTGGATACATGGGGCTGGGGCAGTTTCGTCAACTCTCCATCCAAAGTTGAAGTATGTATGGAATGGTCAGATTGTAACTGTGTGCGGCGATGAGGACATTCTTGTGAGTCATTTATCCTCTTTCAAGTATGTGGAGGTGGATGGCGAGATCCATGAAACTCTGTGCCAAGCTTTTGAGACCATTGCTATTGAGAAGGTGGATTTTGTGGAGCAGAAGAAACCGGGTGTCTCAATTGCGTCCTACAAGCAAGCTGTGGAGGTTGTTAATTCTGGCAATGCAGAAGGCTGGGGCAAGATGGTTGACATGCCCGTGAAGGAAGACAAATTCGGTATTGGCTACCAACCTCTTCAGGCAGAGCAGGGTGAGCAGAAAGGGCCGAGTACCTTCACCAGCGCTGGGTTGATGAATCATGGTGACGTCTTTGCAACCGGTAGTGAAGATGGTGACAGTGATTATGATGTGGACAAGTGGGTGCGTCCGTGTGCTCCAGGGGAGATGGTCAACAATTGGACAACCGAAGAAATAGTCCAAGTTACTCTTCAGATAGAGTAATTTTCTTTTGTTTTTCATTTTGCATAGAAAACCCTACGCTCTGCCCGAGGCGTAGTGGTTCATTGTAGGGCCACATCATGTTTGAATTTTCAATGATTATCATTAATAAAGGACGTTTTGCAATCAAATTTGTGCTCACTGTCTTTCTGTTTTTTATTTTCACTTTCAAAACAATAAAAATGGCAATGTTTTTTGTTTTTGTGACTTTCTTGAACTCTTTTCTAAAAGAAAGCATTGAACATCGTTCGTGCAGAATTGATCTTGCGGACTCCATTAAAAACAATTATGTTATGGCTCAGTATGATTTCGATAATCCCATTTACCAAGCTGAAGAGGAGAGTGAGGAAGATTGTGAACTCCCTAAAGAACTGGTTAGATTATTAAAACAGGCGGATAAGGTCATCCAACCTCATCAGGAGGAGTTGGAAGTTGTTAACCTTGGTACTGAGGACGCCAGGAAAGAGATCAAGATCAAGGCTGCTTTAGAGGAATCTGTCAAGAGAGGGCTGATTGAAATGTTGAGAGAATATATGGAGATATTCGCATGGTCGTATCAAGATATGCATGGGTTGGATACAAATATTGTGGTGCACAGGCTGCCTCTCAAAGAAGATTGTCCTCCGGTAAAGCAGAAGCTTCGCAGAACTAGTCCTGATATGGCTGTTAAGATCAAAGAGGAGGTTCAGAAGCAGTTGGATGCGGGTTTTCTGGCAGTTACCAGTTATCCCCCTTGGGTGGCCAACATCGTTCCCGTGCCGAAGAAGGATGGTAAAGTCAGGATGTGTGTCGATTACCGAGATCTAAACAGAGCCAGTCCAAAAGATGACTTCCCATTACCTCACATTGATGTATTGGTTGATAACACTGCTCAATCTTCGGTTTTCTCTTTCATGGATGGATTCTCTAGCTATAATCAGATTAAGATGGCGCCAGAAGAAATGGAAAAGACGACATTCATTACACCTTGGGGCATGTTCTGCTATAAGGTTATGCCATTCGGGTTGAAGAATGCCGGTGCTACCTATCAGAGGGCTATGACGACTCTCTTTCATGACATGATGCACAAAGAAATTGAAGTGTACGTGGATGATATGATTGTGAAGTCTCAGACAGAAGAGGAGCACTTGGTAAACTTGCAGAAGTTGTTTGAAAGGCTGAGAAAATTCAAATTGAGGCTGAATCCAAACAAGTGTACGTTTGGGGTGAGATCCGGGAAGCTGTTAGGCTTCATTGTCAGTGAGAAGGGGATTGAGGTTGATCTAGCAAAAGTGAAAGCTATTCAAGAAATGCCTGAACCAAAAACGGAAAAGCAGGTCCGTGGGTTTTTAGGGAGACTGAACTACATTGCGCGGTTCATATCTCACCTAACTGCTACGTGCGAAACGATATTCAAATTGCTAAGAAAAGATCAAGCAATCAGGTGGAACAGTGATTGTCAAAAAGCTTTTGATAAGATAAAAGAGTATTTGCAGAAACCTCCAATCCTTATACCTCCAATTCCTGGGAGACCTCTGATAATGTACCTTTCAGTAACCGAGAATTCGATGGGGTGTGTATTGGGACAGCATGACGAGTCTGGTCGAAAAGAGCATGCAATATACTACCTTAGCAAAAAGTTTACCGACTGTGAAACAAGGTATTCACTGCTCGAGAAAACTTGTTGTGCTTTGGCATGGGCTGCTCGTCGACTGAGGCAGTATATGTTGAACCATACTACCTTGTTGATTTCTAAGATGGATCCAGTGAAGTACATCTTTGAGAAGCCGGCTCTCACCGGACGAGTGGCTCGGTGGCAGATGATTCTAACAGAGTATGATATCCAGTTTACGTCGCAGAAGGCCATCAAGGGTAGTATTTTGTCTGACTACCTTGCAGAGCAACCGATTGATGATTATCAGCCAATGATGTTTGAATTCCCTGATGAAGATGTCATGTACTTGAAGATGAAGGATTGTGAAGAGCCTCTTGTTGAGGAAGGACCGGATCCTGATGACAAGTGGACACTGATGTTTGATGGGGCGGTTAATATGAATGGAAACGGTGTTGGGGAAGTACTTATCAACCCTAAAGGTGCACACATACCTTTTTCTGCCAGATTGACGTTCGAGGTAACCAACAACGAGGCTGAGTACGAGGCTTGTATCATGGGGATTGAAGAAGCCATCGATCTAAGGATCAAAACTCTGGACATTTATGGAGATTCCGCTCTAGTGATTAACCAGGTCAATGGAGATTGGAATACTCATCAGCCGCATTTGATTCCTTATCGAGATTACACCAGAAGGATCCTGACTTTCTTCAAGACAGTGAAGTTGTATCATGTCCCCCGAGATGAAAACCAGATGGCTGATGCCTTGGCTACTTTGTCCTCTATGATCAAAGTTCATTGGCATAATCATGTGCCACACGTTGCTGTGAATCAACTCGAGAGGCCTGCATATGTGTTTGCAGCCGAGTCTGTTGTTGATGAGAAGCCATGGTACTACGACATTAAGAATTTCCTCAAGAGTTAGGAGTATCCTGAAGGAGCGTCAAAGAATGACAAGAAAACCCTGAGAAGGCTAGCTGGAAGATTTTATTTAAATCAGGATGACATGTTATACAAGAGGAACTTTGACATGGTTCTGCTCAGATGCGTGGATAGACACAAAGCAGACATGTTGATGCAAGAAGTACACGAGGGATCTTTTGGTACCCATGCTGGTGGTCATGCAATGGCCAAGAAGTTATTGAGAGCCGGTTATTACTGGATAACCATGGAATCCGATTGTTTCAAGTACGCTCGGAAGTGCCATAAATGTCAGATCTATGCAGATAAAGTGCATGTGCCACCAAGCCCTCTGAATGTCATGAATTCTCCTTGGCCATTCGCGATATGGGGCATCAATATGATTGGGAAGATTGAACCTACTGCTTCTAATGGACATCGCTTCATCCTGGTTGCGATTGATTACTTCACCTAGTGGGTGGAAGCATCTTCCTATGCCAACGTTACCAAGCAAGTGGTTGCCCGATTCATTAAGAAGGAGATTATCTGTCGTTATGGGGTTCCTGAGAGAATCATCACTGACAATGGTTCGAATCTCAATAACAAGATGATGAAGGAGCTCTGCAAAGATTTCAAGATCGAACACCACAATTCTTCTCCTTACAGACCAAAGATGAATGGTGTTGTAGAGGCGGCAAACAAGAACATTAAGAAGATTGTGCAGAAGATGGTCGTGACGTACAAGGATTGACATGAGATGCTACCTTTCGCCTTGCATGGGTACCGTACCTCAGTACGTACGTCGAACAGGGCAACCCCTTACTCACTTGTGTATGGTATGGAAGCAGTCCTACCAGTTGAAGTGGAGATTCCTTCTCTAAGAGTCCTGCTGGATGTCAAGCTAGACGAAGCTGAGTGGGTCAGGACAAGGTTTAATGAGTTAAGCCTTATCGAAGAGAAGCGGTTAGCAGCTGTGTGCCATGGAGAACTGTATTAGAGAAGTATGAAGAGAGCCTTTGATCAGAAAGTGCATCCTCGAAGCTATCAGACAAGCGATTTGGTTTTGAAGAGGATCCTTCCTCCCAGTACTGTAAGACCCCAATTTTGGCCCTAAGATCCCTCATGGCCCATATCATATCATATCATAACCTCAAGGATCATTGCATGCCCTAGTTTCCCTCCTAGTGGGTAGTTTGCCTTGTGGGTTGAGTCCTGATCACCAAGCATACTTTGCATTTGTATATCTTTTGCTTTTCATATGTTTACTAACCAAAAAGTACAAAAATATTGTCAGTCTAACCTTGTTGCTTGCAGTTGAAGCAATCATCAGCAATTAGGTCAAAGAAAGTCAACAGTCAGTCAAAGCAGTGGATGGTGGCCATTCTTGCAGAATTTGGGCACCATGATCAATAATCAAGAGTTCATACATCTTGGGACATCATTGGAAGTCAAGGTCTCAAGGAATTAGGGTTTGAAATTCATCAGAAGTGGTTCAATCATCCAAAACCCTAGAAAAGTCAAACTTGGTCAACTGTGGATTTAATCAAGGATTTGATGGATAGAATTGATTTGAAGGAGCTCATTCATGCTTGTATAAGCCTCATCTATCATGTCAAACCTCATCATGGAAGAATTTGAAGTAGAAACAGAAAATTTCCAGAAATAGAAAGTGGACCTGTAATTTCAACTGCCAAAAATGGAAACTTCTTGATCTTAAACTTACATCATGATACAAGCTTCAAATGAATTTTTGCCCAACATGAAAGTTGAAGATCTTGTTCTCCCATTTTCAAAAAGTCCAAGAACTCTCAAATCCCATGTGTGGTTGTCAAGATATGATCAATTCAAATTCAAAAATTTGTGAACTTCAAAGAGCCATATCTCATGAACCATAAGGCCAAATTTGGTGGGGTTTTTTCCTACAAACCACATTTTTCCTCCTCTTTCCAAAAATATAAATTTCATTCACCAAAACCCTACCATTCAAAATGGCATTTTTTGACCTATTTCATTAAAAATCAAGTTTGACCCAAAGTTGACTTTTTGACTCATTGATTTTTTCTCACTTTGGCCAATTGGGAAATGTTTAGAATGGTATTTGAAACTTGCTCCAAGCTTGAATTCATGCTCATGCTTTCATCATACCATCATTTTGGACCAAAATGCAAAATTGGCAAATATGCAAAATAACTTCATTAAGTAAAAACAAAGTTGGCATTTCATGAGCAATATAAAAACAGCAGAATTTTGGTCTGTTGGCAGCTAGTTTCAAAGCCCAATTCGTGGCAGTCCATCACACCTCCATGTCCATTTGGTTCAAATTAGCAAAATAGCAATTGGTTCATTTTGAGTTAAGCAAGCTTACCATTCCCTAAACCAACTCTAAACAGACTACATAAAGCCAATTTTCTGCTGATTCACAACCCTAGACACAGCCTCCCTCGACCAGATTTTTCCTCATTCTCTCATTTTGCATTTTGGCTCGATTGAATTTTTCTGGCCAAATCCTCCAAACACTCAAGCAAGCCTTTGTTCATTAATCATCCAAGCATCATTTGGAGACCATGGCAAGCCTTATGTTCTTGCTGTAACAGCATTTTCCTCATCTGTTTTCACCAAGCACACAACCATGGCAGAGCGTGATTTGGTGGTTTCCAAGCATCTTTGAGCTGCAAGTCCTTCTCCATTCAACCTTGGAAAGCTTGCTGAACATCTATTTCACCTCAATACATCCAAACAACACGATTTAACTCAGTTCTCCAAATTTGGTAAGAAATTCGAACTTGGCCATTTGCAAAATTATGAAATGCTTTAGATAGGTTTTTGACTGTTGAATCCACTGCAACTTGTTTCGTGTGAAATGGTTATGCATTGAGTGAGAAATCTGCTTTGTAAATTTCGTGTTCACACTTGTTTTGACTCGATGCTCTTTTAATAGTTTAATTTGTAGAAGTTGAATGTCATATTATGCTTGTGCTTGGATTGCTGATGAGGATAGTGTGCTTGTTTCCAATTTCTGGGTGAATCGTTTTTTTTCCATGTTTGAATGAAGATGATGAATGCCCTGCTTTTTTTTGCAACCTTAAACTTGCCCAGAATTTGCATGAATTTAGGTGTGGTTTATTGCTGTTTATATGTGCATGAACATGAGTGTGTTGCCATGCTGTTTACCATGATGGAATTTCGATTGATGATGATTGATGAGCATGATGATGAACAACCATGCTGCTAGAACCCTAACACTGTTGCCAAACCCTAAAATGTTTTTTCCCAGAATTCTGGAAAACGTGATTGGCTGCTGATTTGGTTTTTTCGCCCATGTTACTGTTCCATTCAAAAGCAACCAATGAAAACATTTTATTTCTCTGCATGAAACACCGCGTTTTGATAAATGATGCGTGTAATTACAAAATTGCCACGCTGACTTTGCTTTGACCAACCTTTCCATGTTATTTGATCATGCTTGCTCCAATTATTCATCCAACTTGCAAAATTCATTTCTCTCTCAATTTAAATCCAAAAATCATGAAAATTTTTCCATCATCTTCACAAAGATGTCTAGTATTTGATTATGATTTTTAATTAATTTTTCATTGGCTGGATTTTAATTGGTAATTGGTTTTTCAACATGTATGCACATTTGACACCCTTTGCCATTCCTTTTGTGAAATTGTCATGATGCATCCAATGCCCCTGAAACTTTTTGTGGTGAAACTAGACTCATTTACCTTTGATTTTATCTAAAGTTTGTGCATTTATCTTATGTGGTGTGTGAGATATGATTTTCTGAAGTAGGGTGTGACAATTTGTGTCACACCAATGTTATGCCATTTCATGATTTTCTTTGACATACTTCCTAGCATCCAAATGACCCCAAATTTTGCATGAATGATCTTTTACATGTCTAGTTTGTGTATGAATTTTCTGGGATTTAATCATGCTGTTTTCCATTTGATTGTGAATTTTCTTCCCTGCCTAGTCAAATGTTGACTTTTTGTGCTACACATTGCCATATCCTTTGTGAAATTCTCACATCATATTGTATGACCATGAAATTTCATATATGCATACTAGACATCTTGAGCTTTGCATTGGTGTTAATCTCATTCATTTCTCTTCTGTTTTCAATTTGATATGATTTTTTGAAGTTGACCCATGTTTGTTGACCTTCATTATGCATGCTTGAATTTGGTTTGACTTCTTGATTTTAATTGACTGCCTTCCTCTCATCCAAATGCAATGAAATTTGACATGCTTGCCATGCTAGATGTTAGGATTGAATGTGATTTATTTGATAATTTTTGGGATTGTTTGGGTTGACTTTTGAATGAAGTCTTGTTGTTGACTTCTATATGCTCCCTTTGCCATGCTTTGCATTCTTTTGTGTATGAAATGACAATGATGCATGATTTGAGTGTGGGTCCAATTGAGATTGATTCTTAAATGTTTGAACATGAATTGGGTTGACTTTTCTTTTCTGTTTTGACCTTTTCTTTCATCCTTGACCCTAGGCTAGTCCTAGTGGCCTTTTGAGCTTACAATTGAGTTAATGTTTCAGGTTAAGCACCAATGCCTCAAAGATCATTCAAATTTGATTGAGTTGGATTATATATCATGTGCTAACCCTTGTTTTGTAGGTGTGACTCACATACTTGAGTCTTGTGCTTTGCACATTGGTCCCTCTGTGGTTGACTGTTGTTTCATTTTCTTTTGGTTTGAACTGTTGACTTGTTTACTAATAAGTTTGACTTTTTCAGATACACTTTAGTTGCTTTAGTTGCTTGCTTTGCTATTTAGCATTTGCTTTGAGGTATAAACCTTTCTTCTTCATGTAGTCTGGAGACCCGGTCTGTTATTTGACCGGGCAAACTGTCTGAAGTCCTCCTTAAGAGGCAATGCCTGTGTTTGTTTAAAATTGTCCCAAGCAGGAAAAGTCCTCATTTGAGGCAATTGGTGGAAGGTAGGGATAAGTAATCTATCCCCCACTATTCAGTGTGTCCTCTCTTTGCTCCCATTACATGGTTGAAGCATTGAGATAAAAACCCAAGATCTATAGAGTCAATAATGTGGAAAGAGCTCCATCTTTCTGAGCTCCCACACTTTCTTTAATGCTCTCCCTGATCAGGGATAGAAGCAATGAGGCACACCCCTCATTTCCTATTCATCTGCTTCACCTTAGCCTCTCAATGGCAAGGTTAAGAGCGACCTTTACCTATTACAGTGGACTTTCATAGTCAAACCCTCTTGTGTGAGCCCCTCCTTGTTTGGCTATAGAGTGTGCTGTTTGATATTCATTGATTGACTGATTGCTTCATATGCACTTGCTCGCTTGTATGTTATGCATTTATCATCATCAATTGCCATTAATGCATAATCATCTCATTTGTCTTTGTGACATTATCATTGCTGTTTACCCATTGAGGACAATTGTAAGACCATCCATTGGCCATTGCTCCTATGATATGGAAGTGAGTATAAGACCATCACCTTGGCCACTCATCTTATCTTTGCCTGATACATTTACTTGATTATATGTGAGGAAGCAACTGTAAGTCCCTACAAGTTGGCATTTGCTTTCCTATGATCACCTGTTGTTTTGTTTCTTTGTATGTGAGGATACAACTGTAAGTCCCTACAAGTTGGCATTTGTTTTCCTAGGATCATACTGTGTATGTTAGAGTAAGTCCAGACAGATTGGCATCTGACATCCATGTTTTGTTTTCTCTGTTTATGTGAGGTTGCAGTTATAAGTCCCTGTAAGTTGGCATCTGCTTTTCCTGTGATCATAAGTTGGTTTATTTGTTTATGTGAGGTTGCAATTATAAGTCCCTGTAAGTTGGCATTTGCTTTCCTATGATCACTTGTTGCTTTGTCTGTTTGTATGTGAGGATACAACTGTAAGTCCCTGCAAGTTGGCATTTGTATTCCTAGGACCATACAGTGGAGGTTAGAGTAGGCCCAGACAGATTGGCATCTGACTTCCATGTTTTGTTTTTCTTTGTTTATGTGAGGTTGCAACTGTAAGTCCCTGCTAGTTGGCATTTGCTTTCCTATGATCATATGTTGGATATTGGTATAAGTCCAGACAGATTGGCATCCGGTATCCAAGTTTCATTTTGCTTTAGGAGATTAGTGTAAGACCATTGAGTGGCCTCTGATATCCATTTCTGTTTTAGGAGACTGGTGTAAATCCATCTATTGGTATCCGGGATCCGCCCTTTTATTTTCTTTGCTTGAGGAGATTAGTGTAAGACCATTGAGTGGCATCTGATATCCAGTTTTATTTTAGGAGATTGGTATAAGCCCAGTGATTGGCATCCGATATCCGCTTTTGTTGACTTTCTTGTTTGTTTGTTATTATCCATTGCCTATTCCAAAGGACACACTTGAATCATCCTCTATATGATTTCAAGAAGTGAACCTTCTAAGAAGTTTTACAATCCATCTTCATCCATTCATCCTCATTATGTCCTAAACCTTTTCACACATGACTTTTCAAACTTGACATAAGTGTTGTGCAAACTTCTTCATGTTTTCAAACTAAAAACCTGGACCCCAAGTCCTTGACTTTTCAAACTCATTTTCATAATACTTCGTTCAAATCAATCTTAATCATACTTTGACTTCATTTTCACAATCACAACCAATTAACTTCACTCATTCACTTGTTTTGGCTTTGTCCATTGTTAATCTTTTCACATTAGCCATAGGTTTCAATTATCTTTGTGGTTGATGTAAATCTTGCCTATCCTTAGTGAGTCGACAGTAAGACTTCCGTACTGAAAACAGGGCTAACCCCTCTAGTACGTCGAAGCTACCCTCGCATGGTGGATGTTGTTTTTGGTCGAGTGTTCTCCCATTGATAATGAAAAGCCTCAGTGCTTGTGTTTAAAACTGAATCCACCAACTTTTGGAAATCTTTTAGCCGAACTACGGCGTTTTGATCCTTACCTTTGATGGAAGGTACGTAGGCAGCGGGTTCATCCGTTCAAACCCAATAACACAAAAATAACTAACTTGTATATTCTTTTCTCGTCATCCCAATCATGTTTGCACAATACTTATGTCATAACAAATAACAATTTAGTACAACAAGTGTGAAAAGGGCTCCCTAGGAGTACCTAGGACGTAGTGGGTGCCTAACACCTTCCCATTGCGTAATTTACCCCTTACCCAGAATCTCTGATCTTTTTATTAGTTTTCTACGTGTAAAACTTCTTAGGCTTTTGTTCGCTTTTTAGCCAGTCCTTTGGATAAATAAAAGTGCGGTGGCGACTCGAAATTTCAATGTATCTCTTAGCTTATGATTTAATCGATAGATCATATAGCGACGAATACACCGCTACAAGTACAAATAACAGGGGCAAGTGGACTCCAAATTACGAAGGTCCATATGTTGTTAAAAAGGTTTTCTCTGGTGGAGCCTTGATGCTTACAACTATGGACGGTGAAGATTTTTCGTCCCCTGTGAACTCAGATGTAGTCAAAAAATACTTCGCATAAATTGACCCGATGGACGAAAAGAATAAAAGAGTCCAGGAAAAAAAGGGCATCCCGGCGAACCAAAAAAAAAAAGAAAAAGGTTCGGGCAAAAGTTAGGGATAAAGAATAAAAAGAATATGTACACCCGGTAAGTCGAAAACCCGCAAGGGTGGCTTAGGCAAAAATGGGTATCCCGGTGGATTGAAAACCTGAAAGGGCGGTCCAGGCAAAAGAGGGATTAAAGCGAAGACTACAGTCTGAGTTATCTGTACTTCATCGCGCTTCAGTGTCTACCATCTCGAAGGATGCGACCGGTCCAATCGTTCTTCTCAGAAAGCAAGGAATTTGGGGGAAATTGAGGATCTATGAGTCATAACAGAATTGGAAAATAGTGGATGCCATGTTCACATTGCCAATAGGATAGTTTATTTCCTATTTTGGCGCAATTACCTCTTCCTAGGAATTGCTTCCTGATGTATTCGCCTTTATAGGCTCATTTTCAATCAATAAAAGTCGTTATTCAGTCAATTTGCTCTCTTGTTTTTACTTTACTGTTTTGTTTGCAAAAACGTCCGATTTTTTTGATAAACATTGCATATAGAAAACATGAAGGCTATACAATAATGTGCAAAAAGATAAACATTTGAAAATCATTTTGAATGTTGAGTACACTTGGGTGTATTTTGTCCGTACAATCCCCTGGGGGCATGTATGTCTTGCTGTTTTGCAGACCCTTATCTTTTGATTGCTAGATAAAGCATATGAGCCACCGTTTGTTCAAAAGTGTTTCAACACTGTCCAGTAGTGTGATAGGTTGGGTTGTCCAAAGCAAGTTCAGGGTTTGTTTCCCCAGCGAGGCCAAGATCAGTGTTGCCTCAGCAGTCAGGCCTGAAGTGGATTGCAATCCCCAACAGGGTTGGGGATGTTTTTTTTCCCGGCCAGGTTTGAAGATTGCCCTTTCCCCAGCAGGTATGAGGGCTGTTAGTTCCCCAATGAGCCGGAAGATTGTTATATCCCCAGCAGGGTTGAGTTTGCAGTTTTCCCCAGCAGGGTTGAGAGTGTTTTCCCCAGCAGGGTTGAGAGTGTTTTTCCCTAGCAAATCTGAAGGTGGCGGTTTCCCCAACGGAGGTTTGCAGTGTTCGTATCCCCAGGGGAGGTTTGCAGTGTTCGTATCCCCAGCGGAGGTTTACAGTGTTCGTATCCCTAGCGGAGGTGGGAATTGTTTGTTTATTTCCCCAGCGGAATCCCCAAGCGGATCGGGTTCAGTAGAGGTCATCCCCAATGAGGATCATCTGTTCCCCAGCAGCAGTGTTGTTTCCCATCATGATTGAGAGGTTGGTGTTTTCCTAAGAGATGACTCCCCAGTTGAGTTGGTTTCTCTGTCATTCCCAGAGTGTCAGATTAGCAAGTATCCGCAGCAGAATTGTTGTGCTGTCCCCACAGAGTTGGAAGATCGAATCAGAGTCGTGTGCTCAGCGGAAGCGATCAAGAGCTTTCCCAGCAGGGGTGTTCCTCCCTTTGCATCTTGCATGTAGTAATTGTCATTTGCATTTGCATCCTCAAATCGCGTAGCATTCCCATTCAATATGGAGCATTACGCCATGAAAAAACTCAAACATATGCATTCATGTGTTAAACCAGATTGGATCATATCCCCAGCAGAGGCGGATCATATTGCAACATCTGTATGGCGTATTTGCAGCAGTTGCTCTTGGTAGCATTCGGAATTGATAATATCCCGAGAGATTCAGTTCCTCACCCGTCCGTGAAGGGAAAGTTTGATTCTCCCCAGTGAAGTCCCCGGCAAGTGTTTGCCTTGTCTTGACATATGAAGATGTCATCCTTGTGATACCGGTAAGTGTCATGTCAACACCCGTGTGTGTTCTTTTTTTGATGTCGGTAAACATCATCTTTCGATGTCGGTAAACATCGAGTCTCATCCCAGTCATCGGTAAATGTCTGGTCGTCCTTTTTTGATGTCGGTAAACATCATCTTTCGATGTCGGTAAACATCGAGTCTCATCCCAGTCATCGATAAATGTCTGGTCGTCCTTTTTTGATGTCGGTAAACATCAAGTTTTCCCAGTCATCGGTAAATGTCTGGTCATGTATCTATTCATTGATAAATATCAAAATCCCCCAATAGAGTCGTCGCTAAACGTCTTGTCTGGTTCCAGTTGTAAATATCTTTTCCTCCCCAATCGAAGTCGCCATTGGTAAATAGCCCCGCTTTCCTTGATATCAGTGTATATCAAGTCGATTATTCCAAGCCGCCATCGGTAAATGGCCTCGCTTTTTTCGATATCGGTAAATATCGAATGCCTAGCTTAGTCGCTATCGGTAAATGGTGCCGCTTCCTTTGGATGTTGTTTCCCAGCTGCCATCGGTAAATGGTCTCGCTGACGTTGATATCGGTAAATATCAAGTTTCCAGTAAAGCTGCCATTGGTAAATGGCCTCGCTTTCCTAAGGTATTTTTATTGTGTAGCCGCCATCGGTAAATGGCCTCGCGTTTCTTTGATTCATCCCCCGCAGAGTGCAAATTCTACGGTTCTTTGGTATTCAATCGCTGTTTACCTTGAAGGTCTGACAGCCGTTGCTCTCATCCATTCAGGTTCCCAGTTGATTGAATAGGGGAAGCTGTAGCACCTCAAATTTTCACCCCCCTTCATTCATTCATTTCATTTTTAGGTCATTGACATTACATTAACATTGCATAGTACATTGCATCTTATCAGTCAAGGCTGGCATCAAGAGGATTTATCTGGGCAAGAGACCAAGCATTTCATTGAGATGAAAGCCACATGAGTATTCTAGAGAGCTTACATGAATCAAGGTTCATTTTGAAGCAACTTGACCAAGTGCTAGAGGCTCAAAAGTCATCAGTACATGTCCAGGTCATCTGAGGCCCATAAAAGTCAACTGTAAGTCAACTGAGGGCTAGGAGGTGGAGAAATGGTTTGAGACACCCCATTCATGTCCCAAAGAGGTTTATTCAACATGTCAAACTCATGCCTTGAAGATTTTGAAGCCAGATCAAAAGTTTCCCAAAATGGAAAGTGACCTGTAATTTCAAGTTTCCAAAAATGGCAAGTTTTTGGACCAACTTCAACTTGATTTTCCAACATCAAATAAGCTTCAAACGAAATTTTGTCCAACATGAAAGTTGAAGATCTTTCTCTCCCATTTCCAAAAAGTCCAAGATTATGAATTTATGATGAATGGTTAAGGAGTTATGATCAAATCATTGCCAAGTGTGCTTGAAACTTCCAAATGCCATATCTTTTGAACCAAAACTCCAAATGGAGTGCCTCTTTTTGCATTATGCTCCTCATGACATATATTTTCCAAATCATTCATTACATGGCATGGAATTTATTCATATAATCATTTGTTCATGCATGTCTATTTTGGAAGGAAAATGCCAAATTCGAAATTGGTTGATCACATGAATAAAATTCCAATTCCATTGTGTGCATGGGTTGATTTTAAGTGAATTTGGGCCCTCATTTGGCACTGTTCACGTGGGATTGCCATGCATAAGGTGAAATGGTAATTTGTGCATACACCTTATATCTTCCTAATCTCCATTAACCTTGGCCTAATGATAATTTTAGAGTAATTAGGAGAGCATATAAAAGCTTAATTGCAACTGTCTTGGTCATTACACAAAGTTTCAGATCTAGAATCCTCTTTCACTCTCAATTTTCTCTTCATTGATTTTCCAAAATTTTGCACACAACACCCTATGTTTCTTGCATAATCATGAACATGGAGTGTTACTGAGCATGATTCAACGTGTACTTGGTGGAATTCCTCTCAAATTCGTGCATACCACAAGCTTGAGTGCATCAATGGAAACTCCAAATTGAGATGGATTCAAGTCTTCTCACGTGCCATTTCTTGCATCAAACTTCATTGAAGCTCAAAGGAAGTGAATCTGGAAAGCTGGGAGTCTTGAATACACTGTTTTCGCCAACTGCTCTTCAAACAAGGTGAGTTTCGACCTTCATTTTTCTCCATTCTATGGCCATAGTATTGTAGATCTTGACTCCCTGATCACGCTGATATGAACATTATTAAAAATGGTGCAATATTCATTGAGATATGTTGGTTTAAAGTTTGAATGATCATTTTGTTTTCTCTTCGATTTGCATGATTTATGAGGAATTAGGCCAAAATAATGGTGGATTTGGATTGTGCATGAAATACGCTTTTGAATGATGTATTGATTCGCAATTTATGGAAAAAAAATTGTTGTTGTTCACTGTTCATCCACCGTTTTCATGAAGAAGACGGTGGTTTCCACCGTTGGGAATAGTCCCCTCCGCCGTCTGCAATTGATGAGGCTAGGGCTTACATGTCACAGCCACGCGTGTGCCCAATTGGCAAAATAATAGGCCATGCTTCGTTGACCTTATCCACATCTGCCTTTGACTGATGACCTGGACGCCACATAGTTTAATGAAGCACAGCGTTTTGCACTCACACACTTCGATTCCTGGATTTTGCAATTTTGCTTTCAGCGCTTCCTTTTTTTTATATACACTCAGTTCGATTCCAGTTGGGGGCAGTTTTCAAATTGCTCAACCATTTATTCTTTCCCTCCAAATTAACATGTATTTTCTTCATTAATTCAAATATTTTTTATGCAATTTCAAAAATTCATAACTAATTGAAAACTCATCCAATTAATTCCCAATTTTTTGCTACATGATCCTTGTGATGTCTAGTACTTTTTAATGTGATTTTCTGATTTTTACCCTGTCTAGATTTTTGAATGTGATGGATTGTTTGATGATGGTACAAAATGTGATATGTTATGCCATTTGATTTGTGAAATGCTCATACTTCCTCCAATTGCTTTGAAATTTTGCATGATGATTCCTAACACATAACATGATTTGTGAGATTTTATTTGGCATTTTTTGCAATTTCCTTCTCTGTTTGGGACACATGGACTTTAGGTGTGACAATGTGTGTCACACAATTTGATGTTGATCTTATTCACTTTCATTGCCTTGCCAATTGATCTCTGTTGATTCTAATTTTTGGCATGATGATTGTGTTGGACATGTTGTATTCTCATAAAAATTTCCAGAATTGTTTGATTCATTTCTGTTTTGATTTGGAATTTTGATTCTTGATGACCAATTGTAGGCACCTTTTGCTTGCCTTTCCATATCTTGCTCATAAAATGATTTTGCTTAATGCTTTTGGTTTGGTCCTTTTAGGACATGTTCATGATAGAATAAATGTGCTACATGTTGAGAATTGGTTGTTGTTTTGACTGTTTACTTTTCCTTTGACCCTAGCCTTGGTGCTAGTGGTTTGTACTCACTTTTTAAGCTTTGCATTTCAGGTTCAAGCTTAAAGCCCTAATGATTGATGTAATCTCACTTCATGAGATGCAAATTACTTTGTGCACTAATCCTTTGTGTTGTAGGTTCATGGAGTGTGGTGGAATCACTTGAATTATTGAGTTATAAAGCTTGACTTGTGGTGTATATTGGAAACTACTGTTGACTGTTTATTTGGTTTGTCTGAACATAGTATTGACTGGTTTGAGTTTTTTACAGGTACTTTAGTTGCTTTAACTCATTGCTTGAGTTGCTTTGCTTTGCTTGTGGTTGGCATACCACCTAGGTAACCTCTCTAACTTCATGTAGTCTGGAAGACCTGCTATCTTTGGCAGGCACCTGTCTGAAGCCCTCCTTAAGAGGCAATGTTTGTGGTTGTTTATGTTTGTGCCATGTACTTCAAAGACCTCCTAAGTGAAGAGGCAAGTGGCAGATAGAAGGGATGTGCAATCCATCCCCTGCTATTCAGTTGAGTCATTCATCTTGCTCGCACTACGTGCTGATGCATTTTGAATAAACACCCAAGATCACTGTCCAGAGTCAATCATGTGGAGTAGGGTCCCTCATTCTGGTCGAGTCGTAGTCTCCCTAGTCTCTAGTTAGGATAGAAGTTTCTCCCTGTTAAGGGGAACTACGTCGCCCTGATCCTCATACCAGATGAGGTACGTAGGCAGGAGATGAGTTGATCTCTCCGGGCGCCCTTTTTCTTTTTCACCCCTTTTGTGTGTGTTAGGAGATGGATGTAAGACCAGCGATTGGCATTCTGTATCCTATTTGCGTGTGTTTGTTCGGAGTCTGATGTAAGTCCATCTATTGGCATTCGGTTTCCCGTTTGTTTGTGTTTGTTTGGAGTTGGATGTAAGACCAGCGATTGGCATTCCGTTTCCAGTTGTGTGTTTCGTTTGACGTCTCAGCGTCTCTGTTTCAGTGTTTTGTTTCAGCGTGTGTTAGCTGAGCTACGAGTGCTCTGATTCTTCTCTGGTTAGAGAAGATACGTATGCATAGGACGCGATGTCCTAGCGAGCACATTTCCCCTGTCCCCGAACTACGTTAACTCTGATGTTTGTTTCTGACAAACTACGTAGGCCCAGGATGCAACATCCTGCCGAGTCACCTTCTTCCGTCTTTTATCTGTGTTTTATTCCGGTGTTTGTGCAGTTCTTGAGCAGTTATTTAGAAACCTTTTCTTCTATTCTTTTGAGCGTGGATCCCGTCGAGTATGATGGACGTGAGGAGGTGCTAATACCTTCCCCTTGCGTAACCGACTCCCGTTTAAGCAATCTCTGGTCACAAGACCATTCCTTTCTAGGTTTACTTCGAGCGTTTCCTTTCCCTCCTTTTGGGATAAATAACGCACGGTGGAGGCTCTGTGTCTTCTTCCCGCTGGTTGATTTTCGCGTATGCGACACTTGGTTTTCCCCTTTATTTGTGGGATACCATTTGGAGATTTATTTTGATTGCTTTGCTGACTTGTTTTCTTTGATGGTCCTAGCCTGAGAGATCTCTGGGTTTCTTATTTCTTTAGTTACTGTTACTTCGGACCTTTATCCGTGTGGTAGATCTCTTGATCCCTTCTACATATTTTCCCGTATTTTACCGCTTTCTTATCTGGAAGACCTCGATAGGAGGCAATGTTTTTGTGTGTTTACTTTTGTGCCCAAAGACCTCCAAGAAGAGGCACCAGTGCTAAAGACCTCCATGAAGAGGCAATTGACGGATAAAAGGGATTAGTAGTCTATCCCCCGTTATTCAGTGTGTCGTTCTTTAAGATCACACTACGTGTCGATGCTTCAGAACAAAAGCCCAAGATCTCTTGTCCGGTCAGTCAGTGGAGAGGGTTCCACCTTTCTGAATCCCCACTTTTTGTCATGAGCTCACCCTGTCCAGGGTTAAGAGCTATGAGGTCTTATCCTCATTACCCGTTTGATCTGCTCACCCTGACGTTCAATGTCAGTGGTTAAGAGCCCATTTGATTACCTTTCCATGGCTTGTTTGTCGAGGTTGATATGACCCCTCTTGACTAAAGCCCTACCCACGTATGTTTGAGCCCCCTTGTTGGCGTGTTTACTTTATGCATGTTTGTTTTGTATGGTGTGATCGTCTCCCCATAGGATTGCTAGGCTTCGTATAGTCTCTCGTTTGCATGTCAATTAAGGTAGCACGGTTCCTTCGTCTAGGACTTCCTTTTTGCATGAGCATTCCTAAAATAAACAAACTCATTGATTTTTCTTCTCCTAAGAACACGTTAACTCCTTCTACTACAGGTGAGTAAGTCTCCAAAGGTCGAGCATCCGGTAGATTGTGTAGTAACGTCATTCATCACAAAAACACAAAACAAACAAAAATAGGTTAGCCGAGCTACGGTGCTCTGATTATCAATCCTTCTTGAGATACGTATGCAGCAGGGTAGGGCCTGTGCGAGCAATAACTCTTTCTTTTCCCTACTTTGATTTTCTCTCTTTCGCATTGTATATAGGACTTTTTATACACACACTTTAGACATAAATAGTAAACGTGGATCCTGTGGAGTACCACAAACGTGAAGGGGTGCGATAACCTTCCCTTCACATAACCGACCCCCTTACTCAGTTTTCTTTGGTTCGAGACTTTGTTTTATCCGTTCCCTCTTGGTTATGCAGTACTACCTTCCCTTCTCTTGGGATAAAAGTACATAGCTGGCGACTCTACTCTCTTTTTTCCTCGCCACCTCTTTTTCGCGTTTGTACTTGGATTCGGGAAATCCGGGGAGCGACAGATAGCTCATGTTTTTCCATTTTATTTTATTTTTCTAAATTGATTTTTAAATAGCCATTTCTTTTAAAATTCACCATAAATTCATTTTTGATTCAAAAATTATGGGACCAACACCAAAAATTCACAAATATTTTCTTCTTCCCATTTATGATTTAAAATTAATTTTGGATTAAGTTTGATATTTTTGGTGAATTTTGTGATTTTTAACTTGTTTTAATTAGTTTTTAATTACTTCTGACTTTTGAAAAATACCAAAATAATTGATTTTTTTTTCAAAATAACCAATTTTTTCAATTTTTTTCTTCAAAAATAACCAATTTTTCAAAAAAAAAAACCAAAATAACAAGTTTGGTAGAGGATGCGCCAGATGAATTGGCGAATCCATACCACTAAGAGGAGGCGCCAGTAGCATTGACGCACATGCATTGGGCCTCATGAGGAGGCGCCAATGCCTCTGGCGCCTGAGTGTATTTTGCATGGTGGGTGTATGCGCCAATTCATCTGGCGCATACACCCTCTCATATTATTTTTTCATTTTTTTTATATTTATTTAGTTTTTTCATTTTTTTCATTTTTAATATTTAATATTTATTATTTAATACATAAGAAATAATAATGAAAAAAATAAATTCATTAAATATGTAATAATTGGTTACATTGGACAGACAAAAAACTAATGACCCGCCCAATTGTAACGTCCCCCGGTTCCACATCCCGGTGCGTTAGTTTGTCTTCGAGGTCTCCCACGATTTTCTTGAGGTGTTTGTGGTCTTTAGGTGCTGACCTGATCGAGTGATGGCTAGTTGGAAGGTCCGGTGGAAGTTCCGGCGGTATTTGACAGATGTGTCATCATTTGCTCCTAATATCCAGAGGGGCTCTGGCCAATGGCGCTTCCGTAATGGAGTTCTGTGCCCATGTCATCGTAGTTAGGGCGTTGGGGTTGGGTGAATTAGGGATGGTATAGTTTCCCAAATTGGGCCATTGAGTCGTTTTGAAAACGAAGCAATGGTTCCTGGGGCGTACTATAGTTAAACAGTGGTTGGGTGTTCATTGGTGGGGGGCTACGATGAAGTGACCCATATGAATTATCTGGGCTGTAGACGGTTGTGGATGCGGGGTTTGATTCTTGGTTTTGTGTTTGGGTGGGTGGTATGAACGGGATGCGACGTTGGATGGTTGGTTGTTGGGTGGTTGGCATGAACGGGTTGCGATGTTGGGTGTTTGGTTGTTGTGTGTATGTGGTTGGTTGATGTTGTGTGGTTGGTTGTTGGGTTTGGGTGGGTTCACATTGGTGTTGGGTGGTGAATTGATGTGGGGCATACGATGACGAAGCAAGTTGGCGTGGATCCATCAAATATCGCGGCTCAGATACAAATTGCTGAGTTGTTACAGACCTAAACCATGCCATATATTGTTCAGTGGGTCTTGCACCTTGGGTGACTGGTTCGTTTAAGATGTGTTGTTGTCGATTCCTCCATTGACGACACATGTCTTTTATAAAGTCTCTCTAGTCAGAATAATCCCACTGTGCATCGACCCTTTTTTGATGCCAATTCCCCAAAGACGTGGGAGATTCTAGAATCTGTTGTAGCATTCCGAACTGCAGTTTCACCCAATCACTTTGGTGCATTTCCACCATAGTGAATCGGATAATCAGTGTCTTCGCTGTCCAAACTGCATCATCGTCATGGTTCATATCATGATTCAGACCCAGATATGGCCTCCAAACAAACTGTAAAACAATACCAAATGGTTAGATGGAAAATAATTTGAGAAGTATTTTAAAATTAAAATATAGTTCGGTAGGATTATTACATTGTCATGTCCAATGTGGTCCAATAGATTTCGATAGACTACAATAGCGTGTTTCAGACACCTATTATAGTTCATTCCCCTTACTGACCACCTAAGATAATAAAAAGAATTGAAAATATTATTTACTGTTAATTATAATAATATATATAATTAACTAAATGGTGAATGATAAAGTGTTAGACTTACTTGGTTGCAAACGGGAACACGAATGGATGCTCATTTATCGGGGCGAGTGACGGTATTCTCGACCACCCCAAAGCTTGAAGCAAATAAGCACATGAGAAAAAAGTACAAGTATTCTTTTTTGCAGTTCTACACATTGCACTATATAGATGGGCCACAAAGCTGAACCCCAACTATAAGTGTTTACCTTATTAATGTTGCGTAATAAAGGTAAATACATTATATTTACAGAATTACCTCTACTTTCTGGAAACAAAAAGTTACCAAATAAGATCATAATATAACACCGAGCTTTTATTATTTTCTCATACTCGGTTGAATCAGATAGAAGTAATCTAGAAGATATCTATTAGAAGTAGTCCAAAAATAGAAACTAAAAAGAGAGAGATTACAAAGGTATAACACAAAGAAGATATCTATTAGAAGTAATCCAAAAATAGAAACTAAAAAGAGAGAGATAACAAAGGTATAACACAAAAAAGATATCTATTAGAAGTAATCCAAGAATAGAAACTCAAAAGAGAGACATAACAAAAGTATAACACAAAAAAGATATCTATAAGTAGTAATCCAAAAATAGAAACTAAAAGAGAGAGATAACATACAAATGCCAAGTTATTCTCGATGGTGCCTTTGTGTTCATCACCCATAGTCAACAAAGATATGATTTGAATTTGCAAAGCTTGAGTTTGGTAGATGAAAGAAGTGTGGTAGAAGAAAATACTTGAGTATTGATGAAGATGATTTGATATTATTGATATGAGAGACTATTTATAGATGAATGAGTGAGTAGGTTTGGAACCTAAAAAGAGTGTGATTGGTTGCATGGAAAGGCAAGAGGAGACAAGAGAATGACAAAATTCAGAATGGAAGAGAAAGCTAGCATGTGAGGAATCTTCTTGGCGCATGTGAAGAAAGCACATGCAAGGTGTAACACCCCGATAAAAATAAGATAATTATTTAATCTAAGTTAATAATATATTTATTAATTTAATTAAATAATTGGAAATATTATTGGATTATTATTATTGGAATATAAATTTGGAATATATATATATATATATAGAGAGTTCCATTTTGGTAAAAAGGGTTTTTACGTGAAAAAGCAGAAAAGCGATTGAGAAGTGGAGAAAGGGCAGAGGAAGAGCAAGAGAGCAAGGGTTGAAGAAGGGAAAAGCTCGAAGCTAAAGGATTGCCGGATTAACTCAGGTAAGGGAGGTTTATCGTCGTTTAATGGGTATTATGGGTTAACATGTAATGGGTAGTAATAAGCCATTGATTTGACCCTAATTGGGATGTTGAATGCTGAAAAGTTGTGTTGGATAAGTTGTGTTAAAGCTGTAATTGAATCTGTATTTGTGTGAGTCGTGATTTTCCGAACGTATAGCTTTTTACGGAATTGGAATCGGAGGTCCGGAAGTCCTCCAACGGCGGAAAATGCGGAGAATTCTGCATTCTGCTTCGTGTTAGCGCAGGAACAGCTTTCTGTCTTGCGTTAACCGGTTAACCCAGGGTGTTAACCGGTTAACACTGTTATGAATTGTGAAAATATTGCTGTCTGTCTTGCGTTAACCGGTTAACCCAGGGTGTTAACCGGTTAACACTGTTGTGAATTGCCAGGAAGCGTGTTCTGTGTTGCGTTAACCGGTTAACCCAGGGCGTTAACCGGTTAACACTGTGTGAAAAGTGAAAATTTATATTTAAATATGGTGTGCATATTTGAGGGTTGGCCTATATTGGCGTATGATGTAATAGGGATCATTTCCCGTTGTTTTGAGCAGTAGGGGTATTAGTAGAGTGTGCTAATACTGTGATTGATTATGTGGCATGACATGATATGATTATGTGATAAATATGTTGAGGATGTATGAGTGTATGCATAATGCTGTGAATATCTCTATTATGTATGCAATTGTGAATGGACTGTTTATGGCTTAGAGTGTGAGCACATGTCCATTGTGGATGATTGTTGATGTTTGCATGACTAAGTGATTTAGCTTGCATATTGTGGCCTTTATGGTGGTAGCTAATTCCCATGGTGAGGAATTAGTGAGTGAATTATTGTGGATTGTTGTTGATGTTTGCATGCTAGGTGATTAGCGTGCATAGCATAGCCCTTGGGGTGGTAGCTAATTCCCATGGTGAGGAATTAGTGAGTGAGTCACTAGGTCTCAAATGAGTGGGACTAGTGAGCTTGGTAGCCGTATCTGGATTTGATCGGTGAGGTTGAACTATATGTTCACGAATAGTCGGTACCGCATGCATGGAGTCTCATTGCATAATGTATGTATTGTGTATAATATGAATGGATGTGTTCCAATATTATACGTGTGTTTTGATGTTTATGTTGAGTATGATTGTGATGATGAGTTGATATTGCCGTTGCTGAAGGTGTGATCTGATTAGGGTGATGAATGTGTTAATTTACTTAGCATTACATGATATTTTATAATGCTTATTATATCGATTGAGGAACTCACCCTTACAACTATGTTTCAGGTAACGAGCAGTGATTGAGTAGAAGCTAGTCCTTGGAGTCTAGTGTAGTTCCTTAGTGGGTCATGCTCTGGTAGATGTAACATCGGGACGGGATGTTTTACCTTATTTTCATTTTTGGTTGCTGAACAACTATACATGTAATGTGTTACATGTTTTGCATGTTGTTATATTTTTATCCGCTGCGAACTATGCAAATGTTTATTTTGATGAATAAATGAGCATGACGAGTTAATTTGGAACATGGTGTGAAGTGTCAAGTGTGACACCCTTAAATTGCATATCTACTCTGATTTATGTTTGGTTGTTTTAATTAATTATTGGGGTATTTTAGAAGGGTGTTACATTAGTGGTATCAGAGCCTGGTTGGTCGAGTCGAGTCGTAATTATTCTGTTTCCCTGTACGTGATAGGTGTTGTGTAACCCTATCAGTACTTATTGTTTTAGCTTGTTGGGTTTTCAGAATAGAGATGGCTGGAAGAGGTAGAGATGATGCTGCGATTGCTGAGGCTCTGGGTATGCTAGCTGGAGTACTTGGAGGGAATCCGAATGTGGTGGGAATGGGAGCTGCTCGTCAACTGAGTGATTTGCAGAAGAACAATCCTCCAATGTTCAAGGGAGCATACGATCCAGATGGTGCTAAGAAGTGGTTGAAGGAGATCGAGAGGATCTTCCGAGTGACTGAGTGTGCCGATAACCAGAAGGTCAGGTTCGGTACGCATATGCTGTCAGAGGAAGCAGATGATTGGTGGGTTGCTGCCAGCACTAAGTTGGAAGCTGCTGGGAATGCTGAGATCACTTGGGCGGTGTTCAGAGAGAGATTCCTGAGGAAGTACTTTCCAGAGGATGTCAGAGGAAAGAAAGAGATAGAGTTCTTAGAATTGAAGCAGGGCAATCGGTCTGTTACTGAGTATGCTGCTAAGTTCACAGAGCTGTCGAAGTATTACACTCCCTATGATGAGGCTACTGGGGAATTTTCAAAATGTGTGAAGTTTGAGAACGGGTTACGTCCCGAGATCAAGCAGGCTATTGGATATCAGCGGATTAGAGTGTTTTCTGACTTGGTTGACTGTTGCAGAATTTTTGAACAAGATACCAAAGCCAGAGCGGAGAGCTATCAGCAGAGGGTTGATAGGAAAGGCAAGAATCAGAATGATCGTGGGAAACCGTATGCAGCTGGCAAAGGTTTCCAGAGACAAAGTGGGATGAAGAGGCCTAGTGGGGGAGACTCCAGTGCCCCTGCTAAGTGTTTCAGATGTGGTCAGGCTGGACATCGTATCCATGAGTGTATCAGTGCTGAGAAGAAGTGTTTCAAGTGTGGAAAAGGTGGTCACTTGGCTGCAGAGTGTCGGTTGAAGACTGTGACTTGTTTTAACTGTGGAGAGGTGGGTCATATCAGTCCACAGTGTCCTAAGCCGAAGGTAGAGAACCAGTCGGGAGGCAAGGTTTTTGCTTTATCGGGTTCTGAGACTTCTGCAGATGATCGTTTGATCCGAGGTACGTGTTATATTAATGGCTTTCCTCTTGTAGCTATTATTGACACAGGTGCGACTCATTCCTTTATATCTTTGGATTGTGCTGTGAAACTTAAATTAGAGATATCTGAGTTGCATGGTAGTATGGTGATTGATACTCCTGCGAAGGGTTCAGTGACTACTACTTCAGTTTGTTTAAATTGTCCTTTGAGCATTTTTGGTAGAGACTTTTGGATGGACCTCGTGTGTCTTCCACTAGTGCAGATTGATGTTATCCTGGGTATGAACTGGTTGGTGTTTAACCGAGTTTATATCAACTGTTTTGATAAGACTGTGATATTTCCTGAGATTGAGGAAGGAAAGAGTTTGTTTCTATCAGCAAAGCAAGTGAATGTGGCAGTAGCAGATGGGGCAGAGTTGTTTATGCTGTTAGCGACTTGGAGGCTAAAGATAAGCTGGTGATTTGCGATCTAGCCGTGGTGTGTGATTTTCCTGATGTGTTTCCGGAAGAAGTGAATGAATTGCCGCCAGAGCGTGAAGTTGATTTCTCGATTGATTTGGTACCTGGTACTAGGCCGATATCGATGGCTCCGTACCGTATGTCTGCTGTTGAGTTAACTGAATTGAAGAGCCAGCTGGAAGATCTGTTGGATAAGAAATTTATTCGTCCGAGTGTGTCACCGTGGGGTGCACCAGTGTTATTGGTTAAGAAGAAAGAAGGTACTATGAGGTTGTGTGTGGACTATAGGCAACTGAATAAAGTGACGATCAAGAATTGGTATCCTTTGCCGAGGATTGATGATTTGATGGATCAGTTGGTTGGTGCGAGTGTGTTCAGCAAAATAGATTTGAGATCTGGGTATCATCAGATACGTGTGAAAACTGAGGATATTCAGAAGACTGCTTTCAGAACAAGGTATGGACATTATGAGTATTCTATAATGCCTTTTGGTGTGACTAATGCGCCTGGAGTATTTATGGAGTATATGAATAGGATTTTCCATCCGTACCTAGACAAGTTTGTTGTGGTGTTTATTGACGATATTTTGGTGTATTCGAAATCTGAAGAAGAGCATGCTGAACATTTGAGAGTGGTTTTAGGAGTTCTACGAGAAAAGAAGTTATTTGCTAAACTGTCCAAGTGTGAATTTTGGTTAGAAGAGGTTAGTTTTCTTGGTCATGTGGTTTCAAGAGGGGGGTGTTGCTGTTGATCCTTCTAAGATAGAAGCGGTATCGAAGTGGGAAGCTCCGAAGTCAGTTTCTGAGATAAGGAGTTTTCTTGGACTTGCAGGTTATTATAGGAAATTCATTGAGGGATTTTCTAAGTTGGCGTTACCGTTGACGATGTTGACTAGAAAGGGGCAAGCGTTTGTTTGGGACTCAAAATGTGAAGAAGGTTTCCAAGAGTTAAAGAGAAGGTTAACTACTGCTCCTATTCTGATATTACCAAGTTCGTCGGAACCATTTGAGGTTTACTGTGATGCTTCATTGTTGGGTTTGGGTGGTGTTTTGATGCAGAATAAGCAGGTTGTGGCTTATGCTTCGAGACAACTGAAGGTTCATGAGAGGAACTATCCGACACACGATTTAGAGTTGGCAGCTGTGGTATTTGTTCTGAAGTTATGGAGGCATTACTTGTACGGGTCAAGATTTGAGGTTTTCAGTGACCATAAAAGTTTAAAGTATTTGTTTGATCAGAAAGAGCTGAATATGAGACAGAGGAGATGGTTAGAGTTTCTGAAGGATTATGACTTTGGTTTGAATTACCATCCGGGTAAAGCAAACGTAGTGGCTGATGCATTGAGTCGGAAATCATTGCATATGTCTATGTTAATGGTTAAGGAATTGGATTTAATTGAGCAGTTCAGAGACTTGAGTTTGGTGTGTGAGAGTACTCACAATAGTGTTAAATTGGGAATGTTGAAGTTAACGAGTGGTATTCTGGATGAGATTAGAGAGGGTCAGAAATCCGATGTGCTTTTGGTTGATAAGTTGACTCTAGCGAATCAAGGCCAAGGTGGTGAATTCAGAGTCGATGAGAATGGTGTTTTGAAATTTGGTAATCGGGTGTGTATTCCGGATGTTACCGAACTTAAGAAGAGTATTCTTGAGGAAGGACATCGTAGTGGCCTGAGTATTCATCATGGGGCTACGAAGATGTATCATGATTTGAAAAAGTTATTTTGGTGGCCGGGAATGAAAAGAGAAATTGCGAGTTTTGTTTATTCTTGTTTGACTTGTCAGAAGTCAAAGATTGAGCATCAGAAGCCGTCTGGGCTAATGCAACCGTTGGCGATTCCAGAGTGGAAGTGGGATAGTATCATTATGGATTTTGTTTCTGGTTTACCGAGGACAATTAAGAATTTTGAAGCTATTTGGGTGATTGTTGACAGATTGACAAAATCGGCTCATTTCATTCCGATCAGAATGGATTATCCGTTAGAGAGATTAGCTGAGTTGTATATTGAGAAGATTGTAAGTTTGCATGGTATTCCGTCGAGTATTGTTTCGGACAGAGATCCTAGATTTACATCGAAGTTCTGGGAAGGTTTGCAGAGGGCTTTGGGAACTAAGCTGAGATTGAGTTCTGCATATCATCCGCAGACTGATGGTCAGACTGAGAGGACGATTAAGTCACTAGAGGATCTTTTGAGGGCTTGTGTTTTGGAAAAGGGAGGTGCTTGTGATTGTTATTTACCTTTGATTGAGTTTACCTACAACAATAGTTTTCATTCGAGCATTGGTATGACACCGTTTGAAGCTTTGTATGGTAGGAGATGTCGGACACCTTTATGTTGGTATGAGTCCGGTGAGAGTGTTGTGGTTGGACCGGAGATTGTTCAACAAACTACGGAAAAGATTAAGATGATTCAGGAGAAGATGAGGATTGCTCAGAGTCGTCAGAAGAGTTATCACGACAAGAGGGGGAAGTCACTTGAGTTTCAAGAGGGAGATCATGTGTTTCTTCGTGTTACTCCGATAACTGGGGTTGGTCGAGCTTTGAAGTCGAAGAAGTTGACACCTCGATTTATTGGTCCTTATCAGATTTTGGAGAGGATAGGGGAGGTAGCCTATCGTGTCGCTTTAACCCGCCGTCGCTTGCGAATTTGCATGAGGTTTTTCATGTGTCTCAGTTGAGGAGGTACATTCCTGATCCGTCGCATGTGGTCCAAGTAGATGATGTACAGGTGAGAGATAACCTGACTGTTGAAACATCACCTATGAGGATCGAGGATCGAGAGTTGAAGCAGTTGCGGGGTAAAGAGATTGTTTTGGTAAAGGTAGCTTGGGGAGGACCAGCAGGTGGCAATGTGACTTGGGAACTTGAGAGTCAGATGAAGGAGTCTTATCCGGAGTTATTCGCTTGAGGTATATTTTCGAGGACGAAAACTCTTTTAGTGGGGGAGAGTTGTAACACCCCGATAAAAATAAGATAATTATTTAATCTAAGTTAATAATATATTTATTAATTTAATTAAATAATTGGAATATTATTGGATTATTATTATTGGAATATAAATTTGGATATATATTATATATAGAGAGAGTTCCATTTTGGTAAAAGGGTTTTTACGTGAAAAGCAGAAAAGCGATTGAGAAGTGGAGAAAGGGCAGAGGAAGAGCAAGAGAGCAAGGGTTGAAGAAGGAAAAGCTCGAAGCTAAAGGATTGCCGGATTAACTCAGGTAAGGGGGTTTATCGTCGTTTAATGGGTATTATGGGTTAACATGTAATGGGTAGTAATAAGCCATTGATTTGACCCTAATTGGGATGTTGAATGCTGAAAAATTGTGTTGGATAAGTTGTGTTAAAGCTGTAATTGAATCTGTATTTGTGTGAGTTGTGATTTTCCGAACGTATAGCTTTTTACGGAATTGGAATCGGAGGTCCGGAAGTCCTCCAACGGCGGAAAATGCGGAGAATTCTGCATTCTGCTTCGTGTTAGCGCAGGAACAGCTTTCTGTCTTGCGTTAACCGGTTAACCCAGGGTGTTAACCGGTTAACACTGTTATGAATTGTGAAAATATTGCTGTCTGTCTTGCGTTAACCGGTTAACCCAGGGTGTTAACCGGTTAACACTGTTGTGAATTGCCAGGAAGCGTGTTCTGTGTTGCGTTAACCGTTAACCCAGGGCGTAACCGGTTAACACTGTGTGAAAAGTGAAAATTTATATTTAATATGGTGTGCATATTGAGGGTTGGCCTATATTGGCGTATGATGTAATAGGGATCATTTCCCGTTGTTTTGAGCAGTAGGGGTATTAGTAGAGTGTGCTAATACTGTGATTGATTATGTGGCATGACATGATATGATTATGTGATAAATATGTTGAGGATGTATGAGTGTATGCATAATGCTGTGAATATCTCTATTATGTATGCAATTGTGAATGGACTGTTTATGGCTTAGAGTGTGAGCACATGTCCATTGTGGATGATTGTTGATGTTTGCATGACTAAGTGATTTAGCTTGCATATTGTGGCCTTTATGGTGGTAGCTAATTCCCATGGTGAGGAATTAGTGAGTGAATTATTGTGGATTGTTGTTGATGTTTGCATGCTAGGTGATTAGCGTGCATAGCATAGCCCTTGGGGTGGTAGCTAATTCCCATGGTGAGGAATTAGTGAGTGAGTCACTAGGTCTCAAATGAGTGGGACTAGTGAGCTTGGTAGCCGTATCTGGATTTGATCGGTGAGGTTGAACTATATGTTCACGAATAGTCGGTACCGCATGCATGGAGTCTCATTGCATAATGTATGTATTGTGTATAATATGAATGGATGTGTTCCAATATTATACGTGTGTTTTGATGTTTATGTTGAGTATGATTGTGATGATGAGTTGATATTGCCGTTGCTGAAGGTGTGATCTGATTAGGGTGATGAATGTGTTAATTTACTTAGCATTACATGATATTTTATAATGCTTATTATATCGATTGAGGAACTCACCCTTACAACTATGTTTCAGGTAACGAGCAGTGATTGAGTAGAAGCTAGTCCTTGGAGTCTAGTGTAGTTCCTTAGTGGGTCATGCTCTGGTAGATGTAACATCGGGACGGGATGTTTTACCTATTTTCATTTTTGTTGCTGAACAACTATACATGTAATGTGTTACATGTTTTGCATGTTGTTATATTTTTATCCGCTGCGAACTATGCAATGTTTATTTTGATGAATAAATGAGCATGACGAGTTTATTTGGAACATGGTGTGAAGTGTCAAGTGTGACACCCTTAAATTGCATATCTACTCTGATTTATGTTTGGTTGTTTTAATTAATTATTGGGGTATTTTAGAAGGGTGTTACATTAGTGGTATCAGAGCCTGGTTGGTCGAGTCGAGTCGTAATTATTCTGTTTCCCTGTACGTGATAGGTGTTGTGTAACCCTATCAGTACTTATTGTTTTAGCTTGTTGGGTTTTCAGAATAGAGATGGCTGGAAGAGGTAGAGATGATGCTGCGATTGCTGAGGCTCTGGGTATGCTAGCTGGAGTACTTGGAGGGAATCCGAATGTGGTGGGAATGGGAGCTGCTCGTCAACTGAGTGATTTCCAGAAGAACAATCCTCCAATGTTCAAGGGAGCATACGATCCAGATGGTGCTCAGAAGTGGTTGAAGGAGATCGAGAGGATCTTCCGAGTGACTGAGTGTGCCGATAACCAGAAGGTCAGGTTCGGTACGCATATGCTGTCAGAGGAAGCAGATGATTGGTGGGTTGCTGCCAGCACTGAGTTGGAAGCTGCTGGGAATGCTGAGATCACTTGGGCGGTGTTCAGAGAGAGATTCCTGAGGAAGTACTTTCCAGAGGATGTCAGAGGAAAGAAAGAGATAGAGTTCTTAGAATTGAAGCAGGGCAATCGGTCTGTTACTGAGTATGCTGCTAAGTTCACAGAGCTGTCGAAGTATTACACTCCCTATGATGAGGCTACTGGGGAATTTTCAAAATGTGTGAAGTTTGAGAACGGGTTACGTCCCGAGATCAAGCAGGCTATTGGATATCAGCGGATTAGAGTGTTTTCTGACTTGGTTGACTGTTGCAGAATTTTTGAACAAGATACCAAAGCCAGAGCGGAGAGCTATCAGCAGAGGGTTGATAGGAAAGGCAAGAATCAGAATGATCGTGGGAAACCGTATGCAGCTGGCAAAGGTTTCCAGAGACAAAGTGGGATGAAGAGGCCTAGTGGGGGAGACTCCAGTGCCCCTGCTAAGTGTTTCAGATGTGGTCAGGCTGGACATCGTATCCATGAGTGTATCAGTGCTGAGAAGAAGTGTTTCAAGTGTGGAAAAGGTGGTCACTTGGCTGCAGAGTGCCGGTTGAAGACTGTGACTTGTTTTAACTGTGGAGAGGTGGGTCATATCAGTCCACAGTGTCCTAAGCCGAAGGTAGAGAACCAGTCGGGAGGCAAGGTTTTTGCTTTATCGGGTTCTGAGACTTCTGCAGATGATCGTTTGATCCGAGGTACGTGTTATATTAATGGCTTTCCTCTTGTAGCTATTATTGACACAGGTGCGACTCATTCCTTTATATCTTTGGATTGTGCTGTGAAACTTAAATTAGAGATATCTGAGTTGCATGGTAGTATGGTGATTGATACTCCTGCGAAGGGTTCAGTGACTACTACTTCAGTTTGTTTAAATTGTCCTTTGAGCATTTTTGGTAGAGACTTTTGGATGGACCTCGTGTGTCTTCCACTAGTGCAGATTGATGTTATCCTGGGTATGAACTGGTTGGTGTTTAACCGAGTTTATATCAACTGTTTTGATAAGACTGTGATATTTCCTGAGATTGAGGAAGGAAAGAGTTTGTTTCTATCAGCAAAGCAAGTGAATGTGGCAGTAGCAGATGGGGCAGAGTTGTTTATGCTGTTAGCGACCTTGGAGGCTAAAGATAAGCTGGTGATTTGCGATCTAGCCGTGGTGTGTGATTTTCCTGATGTGTTTCCGGAAGAAGTGAATGAATTGCCGCCAGAGCGTGAAGTTGATTTCTCGATTGATTTGGTACCTGGTACTAGGCCGATATCGATGGCTCCGTACCGTATGTCTGCTGTTGAGTTAACTGAATTGAAGAGCCAGCTGGAAGATCTGTTGGATAAGAAATTTATTCGTCCGAGTGTGTCACCGTGGGGTGCACCAGTGTTATTGGTTAAGAAGAAAGAAGGTACTATGAGGTTGTGTGTGGACTATAGGCAACTGAATAAAGTGACGATCAAGAATTGGTATCCTTTGCCGAGGATTGATGATTTGATGGATCAGTTGGTTGGTGCGAGTGTGTTCAGCAAAATAGATTTGAGATCTGGGTATCATCAGATACGTGTGAAAACTGAGGATATTCAGAAGACTGCTTTCAGAACAAGGTATGGACATTATGAGTATTCTATAATGCCTTTTGGTGTGACTAATGCGCCTGGAGTATTTATGGAGTATATGAATAGGATTTTCCATCCGTACCTAGACAAGTTTGTTGTGGTGTTTATTGACGATATTTTGGTGTATTCGAAATCTGAAGAAGAGCATGCTGAACATTTGAGAGTGGTTTTAAGAGTTCTACGAGAAAAGAAGTTATTTGCTAAACTGTCCAAGTGTGAATTTTGGTTAGAAGAGGTTAGTTTTCTTGGTCATGTGGTTTCAAGAGGGGGTGTTGCTGTTGATCCTTCTAAGATAGAAGCGGTATCGAAGTGGGAAGCTCCGAAGTCAGTTTCTGAGATAAGGAGTTTTCTTGGACTTGCAGGTTATTATAGGAAATTCATTGAGGGATTTTCTAAGTTGGCGTTACCGTTGACGATGTTGACTAGAAAGGGGCAAGCGTTTGTTTGGGACTCAAAATGTGAAGAAGGTTTCCAAGAGTTAAAGAGAAGGTTAACTACTGCTCCTATTCTGATATTACCAAGTTCGTCGGAACCATTTGAGGTTTACTGTGATGCTTCATTGTTGGGTTTGGGTGGTGTTTTGATGCAGAATAAGCAGGTTGTGGCTTATGCTTCGAGACAACTGAAGGTTCATGAGAGGAACTATCCGACACACGATTTAGAGTTGGCAGCTGTGGTATTTGTTCTGAAGTTATGGAGGCATTACTTGTACGGGTCAAGATTTGAGGTTTTCAGTGACCATAAAAGTTTAAAGTATTTGTTTGATCAGAAAGAGCTGAATATGAGACAGAGGAGATGGTTAGAGTTTCTGAAGGATTATGACTTTGGTTTGAATTACCATCCGGGTAAAGCAAACGTAGTGGCTGATGCATTGAGTCGGAAATCATTGCATATGTCTATGTTAATGGTTAAGGAATTGGATTTAATTGAGCAGTTCAGAGACTTGAGTTTGGTGTGTGAGAGTACTCACAATAGTGTTAAATTGGGAATGTTGAAGTTAACGAGTGGTATTCTGGATGAGATTAGAGAGGGTCAGAAATCCGATGTGCTTTTGGTTGATAAGTTGACTCTAGCGAATCAAGGCCAAGGTGGTGAATTCAGAGTCGATGAGAATGGTGTTTTGAAATTTGGTAATCGGGTGTGTATTCCGGATGTTACCGAACTTAAGAATAGTATTCTTGAGGAAGGACATCGTAGTGGCCTGAGTATTCATCCTGGGGCTACGAAGATGTATCATGATTTGAAAAAGTTATTTTGGTGGCCGGGAATGAAAAGAGAAATTGCGAGTTTTGTTTATTCTTGTTTGACTTGTCAGAAGTCAAAGATTGAGCATCAGAAGCCGTCTGGGCTAATGCAACCGTTGGCGATTCCAGAGTGGAAGTGGGATAGTATCAGTATGGATTTTGTTTCTGGTTTACCGAGGACAATTAAGAATTTTGAAGCTATTTGGGTGATTGTTGACAGATTGACAAAATCGGCTCATTTCATTCCGATCAGAATGGATTATCCGTTAGAGAGATTAGTTGAGTTATATATTGAGAAGATTGTAAGTTTGCATGGTATTCCGTCGAGTATTGTTTCGGACAGAGATCCTAGATTTACATCGAAGTTCTGGGAAGGTTTGCAGAGGGCTTTGGGAACTAAGCTGAGATTGAGTTCTGCATATCATCCGCAGACTGATGGTCAGACTGAGAGGACGATTAAGTCACTAGAGGATCTTTTGAGGGCTTGTGTTTTGGAAAAGGGAGGTGCTTGTGATTGTTATTTACCTTTGATTGAGTTTACCTACAACAATAGTTTTCATTCGAGCATTGGTATGACACCGTTTGAAGCTTTGTATGGTAGGAGATGTCGGACACCTTTATGTTGGTATGAGTCCGGTGAGAGTGTTGTGGTTGGACCGGAGATTGTTCAACAAACTACGGAAAAGATTAAGATGATTCAGGAGAAGATGAGGATTGCTCAGAGTCGTCAGAAGAGTTATCACGACAAGAGGAGGAAGTCACTTGAGTTTCAAGAGGGAGATCATGTGTTTCTTCGTGTTACTCCGATAACTGGGGTTGGTCGAGCTTTGAAGTCGAAGAAGTTGACACCTCGATTTATTGGTCCTTATTAGATTTTGGAGAGGATAGGGGAGGTAGCCTATCGTGTCGCTTTACCGCCGTCGCTTGCGAATTTGCATGAGGTTTTTCATGTGTCTCAGTTGAGGAGGTACATTCCTGATCCGTCGCATGTGGTCCAAGTAGATGATGTACAGGTGAGAGATAACCTGACTGTTGAAACATCACCTATGAGGATCGAGGATCGAGAGTTGAAGCAGTTGCGGGGTAAAGAGATTGCTTTGGTAAAGGTAGCTTGGGGAGGACCAGCAGGTGGCAATGTGACTTGGGAACTTGAGAGTCAGATGAAGGAGTCTTATCCGGAGTTATTCGCTTGAGGTATGTTTTCGAGGACGAAAACTCTTTTAGTGGGGGAGAGTTGTAACACCCCGATAAAAATAAGATAATTATTTAATCTAAGTTAATAATATATTTATTAATTTAATTAAATAATTGGAAATATTATTGGATTATTATTATTGGAATATAAATTTGGAATATATATATAGAGAGAGAGAGTTCCATTTTGTTAAAAGGGTTTTTACGTGAAAAAGCAGAAAAGCGATTGAGAAGTGGAGAAAGGGCAGAGGAAGAGCAAGAGAGCAAGGGTTGAAGAAGGAAAAGCTCGAAGCTAAAGGATTGCCGGATTAACTCAGGTAAGGGGGGTTTATCGTCGTTTAATGGGTATTATGGGTTAACATGTAATGGGTAGTAATAAGCCATTGATTTGACCCTAATTGGGATGTTGAATGCTGAAAAATTGTGTTGGATAAGTTGTGTTAAAGCTGTAATTGAATCTGTATTTGTGTGAGTTGTGATTTTCCGAACGTATAGCTTTTTACGGAATTGGAATCGGAGGTCCGGAAGTCCTCCAACGGCGGAAAATGCGGAGAATTCTGCATTCTGCTTCGTGTTAGCGCAGGAACAACTTTCTGTCTTGCGTTAACCGGTTAACCCAGGGTGTTAACCGGTTAACACTGTTATGAATTGTGAAAATATTGCTGTCTGTCTTGCGTTAACCGGTTAACCCAGGGTGTTAACCGGTTAACACTGTTGTGAATTGCCAGGAAGCGTGTTCTGTGTTGCGTTAACCGGTTAACCCAGGGCGTTAACCGGTTAACACTGTGTGAAAAGTGAAAAATTTATATTTAAATATGGTGTGCATATTTGAGGGTTGGCCTATATTGGCGTATGATGTAATAGGGATCATTTCCCGTTGTTTTGAGCAGTAGGGGTATTAGTAGAGTGTGCTAATACTGTGATTGATTATGTGGCATGACATGATATGATTATGTGATAAATTTGTTGAGGATTTATGAGTGTATGCATAATGCTGTGAATATCTCTATTATGTATGCAATTGTGAATGGACTGTTTATGGCTTAGAGTGTGAGCACATGTCCATTGTGGATGATTGTTGATGTTTGCATGACTAAGTGATTTAGCTTGCATATTGTGGCCTTTATGGTGGTAGCTAATTCCCATGGTGAGGAATTAGTGAGTGAATTATTGTGGATTGTTGTTGATGTTTGCATGCTAGGTGATTAGCGTGCATAGCATAGCCCTTGGGGTGGTAGCTAATTCCCATGGTGAGGAATTAGTGAGTGAGTCACTAGGTCTCAAATGAGTGGGACTAGTGAGCTTGGTAGCCGTATCTGGATTTGATCGGTGAGGTTGAACTATATGTTCACGAATAGTCGGTACCGCATGCATGGAGTCTCATTGCATAATGTATGTATTGTGTATAATATGAATGGATGTGTTCCAATATTATACGTGTGTTTTGATGTTTATGTTGAGTATGATTGTGATGATGAGTTGATATTGCCGTTGCTGAAGGTGTGATCTGATTAGGGTGAATGAATGTGTTAATTTACTTAGCATTACATGATATTTTATAATGCTTATTATATCGATTGAGGAACTCACCCTTACAACTATGTTTCAGGTAACGAGCAGTGATTGAGTAGAAGCTAGTCCTTGGAGTCTAGTGTAGTTCCTTAGTGGGTCATGCTCTGGTAGATGTAACATCGGGACGGGATGTTTTACGTTATTTTCATTTTTGGTTGCTGAACAACTATACATGTAATGTGTTACATGTTTTGCATGTTGTTATATTTTTATCCGTTGCGAACTATGCAAATGTTTATTTTGATGAATAAATGAGCATGACGAGTTAATTTGGAACATGGTGTGAAGTGTCAAGTGTGACACCCTTAAATTGCATATCTACTCTGATTTATGTTTGGTTGTTTTAATTAATTATTGGGGTATTTTAGAAGGGTGTTACATTAGTGGTATCAGAGCCTGGTTGGTCGAGTCGAGTCGTAATTATTCTGTTTCCCTGTACGTGATAGGTGTTGTGTAACCCTATCAGTACTTATTGTTTTAGCTTGTTGGGTTTTCAGAATAGAGATGGCTGGAAGAGGTAGAGATGATGCTGCGATTGCTGAGGCTCTGGGTATGCTAGCTGGAGTACTTGGAGGGAATCCGAATGTGGTGGGAATGGGAGCTGCTCGTCAACTGAGTGATTTCCAGAAGAACAATCCTCCAATGTTCAAGGGAGCATACGATCCAGATGGTGCTCAGAAGTGGTTGAAGGAGATCGAGAGGATCTTCCGAGTGACTGAGTGTGCCGATAACCAGAAGGTCAGGTTCGGTACGCATATGCTGTCAGAGGAAGCAGATGATTGGTGGGTTGCTGCCAGCACTGAGTTGGAAGCTGCTGGGAATGCTGAGATCACTTGGGCGGTGTTCAGAGAGAGATTCCTGAGGAAGTACTTTCCAGAGGATGTCAGAGGAAAGAAAGAGATAGAGTTCTTAGAATTGAAGTAGGGCAATCGGTCTGTTACTGAGTATGCTGCTAAGTTCACAGAGCTGTCGAAGTATTACACTCCCTATGATGAGGCTACTGGGGAATTTTCAAAATGTGTGAAGTTTGAGAACGGGTTACGTCCCGAGATCAAGCAGGCTATTGGATATCAGCGGATTAGAGTGTTTTCTGACTTGGTTGACTGTTGCAGAATTTTTGAACAAGATACCAAAGCCAGAGCGGAGAGCTATCAGCAGAGGGTTGATAGGAAAGGCAAGAATCAGAATGATCGTGGGAAACCGTATGCAGCTGGCAAAGGTTTCCAGAGACAAAGTGGGATGAAGAGGCCTAGTGGGGGAGACTCCAGTGCCCCTGCTAAGTGTTTCAGATGTGGTCAGGCTGGACATCGTATCCATGAGTGTATCAGTGCTGAGAAGAAGTGTTTCAAGTGTGGAAAAGGTGGTCACTTGGCTGCAGAGTGCCGGTTGAAGACTGTGACTTGTTTTAACTGTGGAGAGGTGGGTCATATCAGTCCACAGTGTCCTAAGCCGAGGTAGAGAACCAGTCGGGAGGCAAGGTTTTTGCTTTATCGGGTTCTGAGACTTCTGCAGATGATCGTTTGATCCGAGGTACGTGTTATATTAATGGCTTTCCTCTTGTAGCTATTATTGACACAGGTGCGACTCATTCCTTTATATCTTTGGATTGTGCTGTGAAACTTAAATTAGAGATATCTGAGTTGCATGGTAGTATGGTGATTGATACTCCTGCGAAGGGTTCAGTGACTACTACTTCAGTTTGTTTAAATTGTCCTTTGAGCATTTTTGGTAGAGACTTTGGATGGACCTCGTGTGTCTTCCACTAGTGCAGATTGATGTTATCCTGGGTATGAACTGGTTGGTGTTTAACCGAGTTTATATCAACTATTTTGATAAGACTGTGATATTTCCTGAGATTGAGGAAGGAAAGAGTTTGTTTCTATCAGCAAAGCAAGTGAATGTGGCAGTAGCAGATGGGGCAGAGTTGTTTATGCTGTTAGCGACTTGGAGGCTAAAGATAAGCTGGTGATTTGCGATCTAGCCGTGGTGTGTGATTTTCCTGATGTGTTTCCGGAAGAAGTGAATGAATTGCCGCCAGAGCGTGAAGTTGATTTCTCGATTGATTTGGTACCTGGTACTAGGCCGATATCGATGGCTCCGTACCGTATGTCTGCTGTTGAGTTAACTGAATTGAAGAGCCAGCTGGAAGATCTGTTGGATAAGAAATTTATTCGTCCGAGTGTGTCACCGTGGGGTGCACCAGTGTTATTGGTTAAGAAGAAAGAAGGTACTATGAGGTTGTGTGTGGACTATAGGCAATTGAATAAAGTGACGATCAAGAATTGGTATCCTTTGCCGAGGATTAATGATTTGATGGATCAGTTGGTTGGTGCGAGTGTGTTCAGCAAAATAGATTTGAGATCTGGGTATCATCAGATACGTGTGAAAACTGAGGATATTCAGAAGACTGCTTTCAGAACAAGGTATGGACATTATGAGTATTCTATAATGCCTTTTGGTGTGACTAATGCGCCTGGAGTATTTATGGAGTATATGAATAGGATTTTCCATCCGTACCTAGACAAGTTTGTTGTGGTGTTTATTGACGATATTTTGGTGTATTCGAAATCTGAAGAAGAGCATGCTGAACATTTGAGAGTGGTTTTAAGAGTTCTACGAGAAAAGAAGTTATTTGCTAAACTGTCCAAGTGTGAATTTTGGTTAGAAGAGGTTAGTTTTCTTAGTCATGTGGTTTCAAGAGGGGGTGTTGCTGTTGATCCTTCTAAGATAGAAGCGGTATCGAAGTGGGAAGCTCCGAAGTCAGTTTCTGAGATAAGGAGTTTTCTTGGACTTGCAGGTTATTATAGGAAATTCATTGAGGGATTTTCTAAGTTGGCGTTACCGTTGACGATGTTGACTAGAAAGGGGCAAGCGTTTGTTTGGGACTCAAAATGTGAAGAAGGTTTCCAAGAGTTAAAGAGAAGGTTAACTACTGCTCCTATTCTGATATTACCAAGTTCGTCGGAACCATTTGAGGTTTACTGTGATGCTTCATTGTTGGGTTTGGGTGGTGTTTTGATGCAGAATAAGCAGGTTGTGGCTTATGCTTCGAGACAACTGAAGGTTCATGAGAGGAACTATCCGACACACGATTTAGAGTTGGCAGCTGTGGTATTTGTTCTGAAGTTATGGAGGCATTACTTGTACGGGTCAAGATTTGAGGTTTTCAGTGACCATAAAAGTTTAAAGTATTTGTTTGATCAGAAAGAGCTGAATATGAGACAGAGGAGATGGTTAGAGTTTCTGAAGGATTATGACTTTGGTTTGAATTACCATCCGGGTAAAGCAAACGTAGTGGCTGATGCATTGAGTCGGAAATCATTGCATATGTCTATGTTAATGGTTAAGGAATTGGATTTAATTGAGCAGTTCAGAGACTTGAGTTTGGTGTGTGAGAGTACTCACAATAGTGTTAAATTGGGAATGTTGAAGTTAACGAGTGGTATTCTGGATGAGATTAGAGAGGGTCAGAAATCCGATGTGCTTTTGGTTGATAAGTTGACTCTAGCGAATCAAGGCCAAGGTGGTGAATTCAGAGTCGATGAGAATGGTGTTTTGAAATTTGGTAATCGGGTGTGTATTCCGGATGTTACCGAACTTAAGAAGAGTATTCTTGAGGAAGGACATCGTAGTGGCCTGAGTATTCATCCTGGGGCTACGAAGATGTATCATGATTTGAAAAAGTTATTTTGGTGGCCGGGAATGAAAAGAGAAATTGCGAGTTTTGTTTATTCTTGTTTGACTTGTCAGAAGTCAAAGATTGAGCATCAGAAGCCGTCTGGGCTAATGCAACCGTTGGCGATTCCAGAGTGGAAGTGGGATAGTATCAGTATGGATTTTGTTTCTGGTTTACCGAGGACAATTAAGAATTTTGAAGCTATTTGGGTGATTGTTGACAGATTGACAAAATCGGCTCATTTCATTCCGATCAGAATGGATTATCCGTTAGAGAGATTAGTTGAGTTGTATATTAAGAAGATTGTAAGTTTGCATGGTATTCCGTCGAGTATTGTTTCGGACAGAGATCCTAGATTTACATCGAAGTTCTGGGAAGGTTTGCAGAGGGCTTTGGGAACTAACCTGAGATTGAGTTCTGCATATCATCCGCAGACTGATGGTCAGACTGAGAGGGCGATTAAGTCACTAGAGGATCTTTTGAGGGCTTGTGTTTTGGAAAAGGGAGGTGCTTGTGATTGTTATTTACCTTTGATTGAGTTTACCTACAACAATAGTTTTCATTCGAGCATTGGTATGACACCGTTTGAAGCTTTGTATGGTAGGAGATGTCGGACACCTTTATGTTGGTATGAGTCCGGTGAGAGTGCTGTGGTTGGACCGGAGATTGTTCAACAAACTACGGAAAAGATTAAGATGATTCAGGAGAAGATGAGGATTGCTCAGAGTCGTCAGAAGAGTTATCATGACAAGAGGAGGAAGTCACTTGAGTTTCAAGAGGGAGATCATGTGTTTCTTCGTGTTACTCCGATAACTGGGGTTGGTCGAGCTTTGAAGTCGAAGAAGTTGACACCTCGATTTATTGGTCCTTATTAGATTTTGGAGAGGATAGGGGAGGTAGCCTATCGTGTCGCTTTACCGCCGTCGCTTGCGAATTTGCATGAGGTTTTTCATGTGTCTCAGTTGAGGAGGTACATTCCTGATCCGTCGCATGTGGTCCAAGTAGATGATGTACAGGTGAGAGATAACCTGACTGTTGAAACATCACCTATGAGGATCGAGGATCGAGAGTTGAAGCAGTTGGGGGGTAAAGAGATTGCTTTGGTAAAGGTAGCTTGGGGAGGACCAGCAGGTGGCAATGTGACTTGGGAACTTGAGAGTCAGATGAAGGAGTCTTATCCGGAGTTATTCGCTTGAGGTATGTTTTCGAGGACGAAAACTCTTTTAGTGGGGGAGAGTTGTAACACCCCGATAAAAATAAGATAATTATTTAATCTAAGTTAATAATATATTTATTAATTTAATTAAATAATTGGAAATATTATTGGATTATTATTATTGGAATATAAATTTGGAATATATATATATAGAGAGAGAGAGTTCCATTTTGGTAAAAAGGGTTTTTACGTGAAAAAGCAGAAAAGCGATTGAGAAGTGGAGAAAGGGCAGAGGAAGAGCAAGAGAGCAAGGGTTGAAGAAGGGAAAAGCTCGAAGCTAAAGGATTGCCGGATTAACTCAGGTAAGGGGGGTTTATCGTCGTTTAATGGGTATTATGGGTTAACATGTAATGGGTAGTAATAAGCCATTGATTTGACCCTAATTGGGATGTTGAATGCTGAAAAATTATGTTGGATAAGTTGTGTTAAAGCTGTAATTGAATCTGTATTTGTGTGAGTTGTGATTTTCCGAACGTATAGCTTTTTACGGAATTGGAATCGGAGGTCCGGAAGTCCTCCAACGGCGGAAAATGCGGAGAATTCTGCATTCTGCTTCGTGTTAGCGCAGGAACAGCTTTCTGTCTTGCGTTAATCGGTTAACCCAGTGTGTTAACCGGTTAACACTGTTATGAATTGTGAAAATATTGTTGTCTGTCTTGCGTTAACCGGTTAACCCAGGGTGTTAACCGGTTAACACTGTTTGAATTGCCAGGAAGCGTGTTCTGTGTTGCGTTAACCGGTTAACCCAGGGCGTTAACCGGTTAACACTGTGTGAAAAGTGAAAAATTTATATTTAAATATGGTGTGCATATTTGAGGGTTGGCCTATATGGGCGTATGATGTAATAGGGATCATTTCCCGTTGTTTTGAGCAGTAGGGGTATTAGTAGAGTGTGCTAATACTGTGATTGATTATGTGGCATGACATGATATGATTATGTGATAAATATGTTGAGGATGTATGAGTGTATGCATAATGCTGTGAATATCTCTATTATGTATGCAATTGTGAATGGACTGTTTATGGCTTAGAGTGTGAGCACATGTCCATTGTGGATGATTGTTGATGTTTGCATGACTAAGTGATTTAGCTTGCATATTGTGGCCTTTATAGTGGTAGCTAATTCCCATGGTGAGGAATTAGTGAGTGAATTATTGTGGATTGTTGTTGATGTTTGCATGCTAGGTGATTAGCGTGCATAGCATAGCCCTTGGGGTGGTAGCTAATTCCCATGGTGAGGAATTAGTGAGTGAGTCACTAGGTCTCAAATGAGTGGGACTAGTGAGCTTGGTAGCCGTATCTGGATTTGATCGGTGAGGTTGAACTATATGTTCACGAATAGTCGGTACCGCATGCATGGAGTCTCATTGCATAATGTATGTATTGTGTATAATATGAATGGATGTGTTCCAATATTATACGTGTGTTTTGATGTTTATGTTGAGTATGATTGTGATGATGAGTTGATATTGCCGTTGCTGAAGGTGTGATCTGATTAGGGTGAATGAATGTGTTAATTTACTTAGCATTACATGATATTTTATAATGCTTATTATATCGATTGAGGAACTCACCCTTACAACTATGTTTCAGGTAACGAGCAGTGATTGAGTAGAAGCTAGTCCTTGGAGTCTAGTGTAGTTCCTTAGTGGGTCATGCTCTGGTAGATGTAACATCGGGACGGGATGTTTTACCTTATTTTCATTTTTGGTTGCTGAACAACTATACATGTAATGTGTTACATGTTTTGCATGTTGTTATATTTTTATCCGCTGCGAACTATGCAAATGTTTATTTTGATGAATAAATGAGCATGACGAGTTAAATTTGGAACATGGTGTGAAGTGTCAAGTGTGACACCCTTTAAATTGCATATCTACTCTGATTTATGTTTGGTTGTTTTAATTAATTATTGGGGTATTTTAGAAGGGTGTTACACAAGGGAAGATGAGCCCTTCCTCTTGGCGCCTACATGTGATTTCTCACATGCAAGGAAGATGCGCCCTTCCTCTTGGCGCCTTAGTGTAGGGAAATTGGAAGGGGCGCCCTTCCTAGTGGCGCCTAAGACTAGTTTTATGAAGAGGCACACAACCCTTTGGTGCCTCAGTAACTTTATGGCGCCTAGGGAATGGGCGCCTAGGTTGGAATCTTAGGGCATAGAGCTCAGAGATTCTTTGATTCCCTGGCGCATGTGTATTCTTTTCAATCTTTTCTCTGCGTGCTGGATTCCTTCTAATGCATGCATGGTCAAGTCTGTATAGACAATGACCAAGTTATCAATGCAACGACCAACTTTTTAATGACCAAGCTATTTATGTTGTGCAGATGAACAACTTAGCAATGCATTCAATTCCAATTCCATTCAAACTATCTACATATTTAATATTTCAACATAATGTCTTCCACACAATATTACATGATCAGTGCCCATGTCGCAAGTGAAATATTTGATCATCAGTTGTTCGGTTTTTGTTTTCGAAACACAGAGGTGACTCGATTTACAATAAATCGACGATCAAATTTTTCACATCTGAAACAAAGAATAGAAAAGAAATTGTAGTGCAATGATGTGGGTCAGATCATCTATAAAAATCCGGTTTAGTTTGCACAAAACCAGGTAAAATTTTATCAGAAGAAGATTCGATATGATGATGATATTCAGCATATATTTGGTAGTCACGAACAATCCGATTTCAACAATATAGAGTTGTATACATTACCACATTAACAATAGGAGTCTCAGTACATTGATTAGTCACAAGTGTTTTGTGAGACTAATGACGAACAAGCTGAGGTGAATGTTCCAGACGACGAAGAAGAGGAAACTGATGACAACATCAAGGAGTATTTGTTTGAACCTCCTATCTTGTCTCCTCTGATGGAAGGAAGACCGTTGATTATGTATTTGACTATGTTAAAAGAGTCCATGGATTGTGTGCTTGGACAACAGGATGAAACTGGTAGGAAGGAGCATGCCATCTACTATCTGAGTAAGAAGTTTACAGATTATGAATATTGGTATTCTATGTTTGAGAAGACTTGTTGTGCTTTGGCATGGGTTGCCAAACGTTTACACCAATATATGATCAATCATACGACTTGGTTGATATCCAAAATGGATCCAATCAAGTATATTTTTGAAAAGCATGCTTTGACGGGGAAGATAGCTTGTTGGTAAATGCTATTATCTGAATATGACACTGAGTACCGTACTCCGAAGGAGATTAAAGGAAGTATTCTTGGAGATCATTTGGCTCACCATCCAATCGATGATTATCAATCCGTCAAGTTTGACTTCCCTGATAAAGATGTTATGTACTTAAAAGCTAAAGATTATGATGAGCCATTTCCTGAAGAAGGACCAGAGTTTGGATCCCGGTGGGGCTTAGTGTTTGATGAAGCTGTTAATGCTTATGGTAATGGAATTAGGGCAATCATTATTACTCCTAAGGGTTCTCATATCCCTTTCAATGCAAGATTTATATTTTATTGTACGAGTAATATGGCATAATATGAAGCTTGTATCATGGGTCTTGAAGAACCCATTGATTTGAGGATTAAAATCCTTGATGTGTATGGAGATTCAACCTTGGTGGTTAATCAGATTAAAGGAGAATGGGAGACTTGTCATTCTGGCTTAATTACTTACAAGGATTATGCAAGGAGGTTGTCAAATTTCTTCAATAAAATATAGTTTCATCATATACCTTGCAAAGTGAATCAGATGGCGGATGCTCTGGATACTTTGTCTTCTATGTATAAAGTAAATTATTGGAATGACGCGCCCAGTATACCAATTATGTGCCTTGGTATACCTGCTCACGTGTTTGCAATAGAAGAAGTCACAAATGATAAGCCTTGGTATCAGATATTAAATGTTTCCTCCAAATTCAGGAGTACCCGCTTAGGGCATCCAACAAAGATAAGAAGACTTTGAGAAGACTGACTGGTAGTTTCTTTTTGGATGAGGATGTACTATTCAAGAGAAACTTTGAGATAATCTTGCTCAATGATCAGTGTAGCACCTCAAATTTGCACCCACATTTGTACATTCATTTCATTTGTAGGTCATTACCATTGCATTGACATTACACTAACATTGCATAATACATTGCATTTCATCAGTCAAGAATGTCACCAGGAGAAGTCATCTGTGCAAAAGAGCAAAGTATTTTCATGAGACAAAGGCCCTATGGTTGTTCTAGAGAGCTTACATGACCCAAGGATCATTTTGAAGCAACTTCACCAAAGACTAGAGGTTCAAAGTCCACAGTGCAGTTTCAGGTCATCTGGGGCAATAAAAGTCAACTGCAAGTCAACTGAGGGCTAGGAGATGGAGAAATGGTTTAAGACACTTCATTCATGTCCCAAAGAAGGTTATTCAACATGTCAAACATCTACCTTGAAGATTTTGAAGCCAGATCAAAAGTTTCCAAAAAATGCAAAGTGGCCTGTAATTTCAAGTTTCCAAAAATGGCAAGTTTTTGGACCAACATGAAAGTTGAAGATCTTTCTCTCCCATTTCCAAAAAGTCCAAGATCATGAATTCCTAATGAATGGTTAAGGAGTTATGATCAAATCATTGCAAAGTGTGCTTGAAACTTCAAATGACCATATCTTTTGAACCAAAACTCCAAATTTGGTGGTTCTTTTTGCATAATTCTCCTCATGTTATGAAGTTTCCAAATACCTCATCACATTGCATGAAATGTTATCACATGAGCATTTGCATATCCAAGTCAATTTTGGAGGGAAAATTGGAAATTTAAAAATGGTGCATTATATGGACTTTCTACCACTGCCATTGTGTTTGAAATGTAATTTTGAGTGAATTTGGGCTTTGGTGTGCACTGTTCACGTGTGCGTCTCATGCATGAGGTGAAAATACAAATTTGTGCATGCACCTTATATCCTTCTAATCTCATTTAGCTTTGGCCTAATCATGATTTCAGGTTGATTAAGAGGACATATATAAGGTTAATCATAACTGTATTGATCATAACACACATTTTCAGATCTAGATTTGGAATTTTGATCAAAATTTTTCTCTCACAAAGAACTTCCAAATTCTTCACACAAACACTCATTTCCTTGCATAATTCTTGATCATGGTGAAGTTTTGAGTAAGATTCAACGTGCACTTTGAGGAATTCGTGCCAGATTCAATCATGCTTGAAGCGTGAAGGTGTTAATGGAGTTTTCAAATTAAGCTGGATTCACACGTGTTTGAGCTTCCAATTCTTCATCAATCATCTCCACAAGCATCATAGAGTGGATTTGGACCATTGTTGAGCCTTGTAGCACGCGTTTTCAACTTGCTGTTCTTCAAGAGGTCAAGTTTCGAACCTCTTAATTTTGAAATTCATGTGTATATTTGTGTAGATCTTTGTTTGTTGAGAATTCTGAGCTAAAAATCGTGTGAAATGGTGTAGTATTCATTGAGTTATGCGCGTTTGAAGATTGAGATGCAAAAATGTTCATGCTCGATCCTCTTTGATCTTGATGTTTTAGGCTTAATTGTTGCTTGATTCGTGTTCACCATGGCAAGATCTTGCTAATGATATAGTTTTTGTGGATTTCTGGAAAGTTTCTGGAATTTCTGGAATTTGAGTATGAATGTTCATCTTCTTCCTCATGAAGAAGATGAAGATCATCATTAGCGACGGTTTTCTGGACATTAGCGACGGATTCTGGAATTTGGTACGCAACTTAGGGTTTTCAGACCAAACAACGTCGTTTGGTAGTTGGCGCGCACGTTTTATTTGAATTTGATGAGGGATCGATTCCCAGCGAAGGCAGTTTCCCAATTGTTCAGCATTTTAATGCCTTTCCCTTTGCTTTGCCATGCCAAGCTTCATTTCATTTCATTTTTTTCTATCAACTTAGAAAAATCATATTAAATTGAAAAATGCATCAAATCACTCCCAATTTTTTGCAAAATGATCCTTGAGATGTCTAGTTTTTAATGATGATGAATTTGAAAGTTGTTCATGGTTGGTTTTTGATTTGTGTTAGAGAATGTGAACATAGGTGCTTTTATGACCTTGCCTTGCTCTTTCTATCATGAAATGCTTGATTTTAATCCAATGGACATGAAATTTTACATGATGATTCTACACATGTTAATGGATGTTTGAGGCTTGGTCTGGTATTTTTCTCATTTGCCAATTCTGTTTTATGCTTGTCTTTGCATGGTGTGACAATTTGTGTCACACATTTGGTTGTCCAACTTGTGCAATTTGATTTCCATGCCAAATGACCTCTAATGCTTCTGATTTTTTATATGATGGATGTTTTGGATATTTTGATTGCTCATGAAATTTTCCAGAATTATTTGAATCATTTCTGTTTTGATTGGGAATTTTCATTCTTAATGTTCAAATGTGTGCCTTGAATTGGTCATTGACTTCTCTTGCCTATTACATGAACTTGCATGATGATTTTGCTTTGGTCCTTTTTAGGACTTGTTCTTGATTGATTAAATATGATTCATGTTGAGTTTGAGCTTCTATTTTGGCTTTTTGATCCCCTTTTGACCCTAGGCTTTGACCTAGTGGTTTGGACTTACCATTTGAGTTGTGATTTCAGGTTCAAGTATGCATCTCCATGATTGATGTTGCTCCTTCATTTGAGATTGGTCATTTGTTGTTGTTGACTAACATTGGTTTGTTTTGTAGGCCTTGATGATGGTTCACTTGTGTTTATGGCTTATGTGTTGCATATTGGGTTGTCTGTTTGATATTGACTGTTGACTGTTTGTATGAGTATTGTACTGATTGGTTTAGTTGTTTCCACAGGTACTTAAGTTGCTTTAAGTTCATTTGAACTTTGCTTTGCTTGCTTGTGGTTGGCATACCACTGAGGTATAATTCCTTGATCTTCATGTAGTTTGGAAGACCTGTCATGTTACTTTGGCAGGCACCTATCTGAAGCCCTCCTTAAGAGGCAATATTTGTGCTTGTTTAAGTTTGTGCCAAGCAGGTAAAGTCCTCTTATGAGGCAATTGGCAGATAAAAGGGATGTGCAATCCATCCCCTGCTATTCAGTTGTGTCATTCACTTTGCTCACACCATGTGTTGATGCACTGTGAATAAGAACCAAGATCTTGTTGTGTCAGTCATGTGGAGAAGAGTTCCTACATTCTGAACTCCCACACTTTCTATTTGATTCAAGCTCTCCCAGGCCAGGGATAAGAGCTATGAGGCATAACCCTCATCTCCATTTCATCTGCTTCACCCTAACTCTCAATGTTAGGGTTAAGAGCTAAAAACACCCCATTCCAGTTGGCTTGTTTCTACAGCCTAGCCTTGTATGAGCCAATTGTTTGCATATAGTGTGTGTGCTTGCTTTATTGTGCTTGTATTTGCTTGATTGTGCTGTGTTTAGGCTGGCTTGCTTCCTGTGCAAGTTAGGATAGAGACCTCAACGTAGGGATCGTATGCATGACAACTTCTAGGCTCGAGTCGTAGTCTCCCTAGTAGCTTGTAATCTCCCTTGTCTCTGGTTAGGTTAGAAGTTCTTTCCCTGTTTAGGGGAACTACGTCGCCCTAATCCTCATACCAGATGATGTACGTAGGCAGGAGATGAGCTGATCTCTCCGGGCGCCCTTTTTCTTTTTCAACCCCCTTGCGTGTGTTCGGAGTCTGACGCAAGTCCAGCGATTGGCAGTCGGTGTCCTGTGTGGGTTTGTTTGTTGGAGACTGACGTAAGTCCAGCGATTGGTAGTCGGTTTCCTGTGTGTGTTTGTCGGTTCGGAGTCTGATGTAAGTCTAGCGATTGGCATTCGGTTTCCAGGTTTGCCTGTTTGTGTGGAGTCTGACGTAAGTCCAGCGATTGGCAGTCGGTTTCCTGTTTGTGTTTTGTGTGGCGTGCATTAGCCGAGCTACGAGTGCTCTGATTCTTTCTCTGGTTAGAGAAGATACGTATGCATAGGATGCGACATCCTAGCGAGCACGTTTCCCCTGTCCCGAACTACGTCGACTCTGATGTCTGTGTCGGACAGACTACGTAGGCCAGGATGCGATATCCTGCCGAGTCCTCTTCTTCTGTCCTTTCGGTGTTTGATTCCAGCGTGTGTGCAATGTTTGAGCAGTCTTTAGCAACCTTTCTCCTATTCTTTCTGAGCGTGGATCCCGTCGAGTACGACGGATGCGTAGGGGTGCTAATACCTTCCCTTCGCATAACCGACTCCCGATCCTATCAATCTCTGGTCGTGAGACCATTCCTTTCCAGGTTTACTTCGAGCGTTTCCTTTCCCTCCTTTGGGATAAATAACGCACGGTGGCGGCTCTGTTGTTTCTTTTTCCCGCCGGTTTTTCGCGTAATGCGACAGCTGGCGACTCCACTAGGGAATTATTGAGAAGTTAACCTCTTGCTGGTCCATCTTCCCTAAACGAGTCAGTCCTAGCGCTCTTTAGGATAAGGTTTGGTTGCTTTTACTGCTTTATTTATTGCATTTTGTTTATCATGATGTGATTGTATATATGTGCATTATGTGTTTGCATGCATCATGTTATCCTTGTGCTGGATTCTGTACAGGTTGGTTCTTCTGTTTGGGGTGGGTGTTCTGAGTGGGGCTAAAACCCAGGCCCGAGTATACACCTAGGATTAGCGTGGTCTCATGTTGCCTCTCATGTTAGGTCAACATGTTTTGGGCGACGTGACATACCACAAGCCGGACGAGGTTCATTTGAGAGTGCTCTTCCTTTGTGGAGTATCCACTTTGGTTGAGTCACCTCATCTAAGCTATTGACTTCGGTGACCATTCTTTCCCGGATCTTTGGTTTAGATAATCTCAAGAGAGCTGCAACGACACACCCGAAAGGGAAAACCCGTTGAGTATTATTTCCCGATTGTCGAGACCATTGTCCGCCTTAGGATGACCTTGTTAGAATTCACCTGTGAGGCAAGGGTTTGATTCTTGCAAGTACAGGTTCCGTCAGTGATTCTGTGATGGCGACTATGGTTCAGATGGATTTATGGGTCTTTATTTCTGGACGCCGGAGGTTTGACCCTGGTATTGATCAGAGGGTTCCGTTTATTTTGGATCCCTGGGCTGAATTTGAGGGTACTTGCTCAGATGGTGACTCTTGATTCTGAAGTATGGGTTCCAGATGACTTTGGGTTCCAGATGACTTTGATTTGTGGTTTCAGATGCCGAATTCATGCCGAAGCTCTGATCCTGTGCCTTGTGATGCACAGCCAGTCAATCATAGTTGCATCATTTGCATCATAGCATGTTTATTTTCAAAAAAAAAAATGAAAAAATGATTGATGAAAAATGCAAAAAAGGAAAAAGTTAACCCGCATACGCATATCCTTCCCAGGATCATTCATGATAAACAACATACGCATCATGCGCATCATATACATATCATTCTTGCATTACAGGTGTTCTTGAACAAGACTTCTCATTCTGGTTCCTGTTCAGGCAGGATTGCTGATCGTCGTCCGCACCGCTACGCTACAAGACTGAATCAACAGAGAAGTATGGATCAAGTTCAGGCTGAGTTGGCAGAGATGAGGGCTAACATGGCCCAGTTTATGAGCATGATGCAAGGAGTTGTTCAAGGGCAAGAGGAGCTGCGTGCCTTAGCCCAGAGACAGGAAGCTGTGATTCCACCGGTCAACCGTAACTCACCAGAGGGGGTCCCTGTTAATGACAACGTCGTTGTTGCCATTGTTCGCGTCAACAACTATGTTGTGGGTGATGAGTTGAGGGGTATCAGAATCAATGGACAACCTTTTGCTGCAGAGACTGTTAATGTCAGAGCAACCCGTGCTCCAGTTCGTCATCTTGCTCCGTTAGTTGACAGACAGGAGGATATGTTTACTCTTCTCAGTGATGAGGATGAAATTGTAAGAACTGAAGAGAGGGATAGGAAAGTTAATGCCCTTGCTGAGAAAATCCCTGCCATGGAGTGTCAGAACTCTTTGGGCTTTGATGTTACCGATATGGGTTTGGTTGATGGGCTGAGGATCCCTTACAAATTCAAGGCGCCGTCCTTTGACAAATATAATGGCACTTCTTGTCCTCGCACTCATGTGCAGGCTTACTTCAGAAAAATCTCCGCATATACTGACGACGAGAAGATGTGGATATACTTCTTCCAGGACAGCTTGTCTGGAGCGTCTTTGGACTGGTACATGGACCTGAAGAGGGAGTCCATTAGAAGCTTGAAGGATTTGGGTGAAGCCTTCTGGAGCCAGTATAAGCATAATATGGATATGGCTCCAAGCAGAACCCAACTGCAGAGTTTGTTCCAAAAATATGGTGAGAGCTTCAAAGAGTATGCCCAGAGGTGGCGTGAGTTAGCTGCAAGAGTGCAACCTCCTATGTTGGAGAGAGAGCTGACTGACATGTTCATTGGAACCCTGCAGGGTGTGTTCATGGACCCCATGGGGAGTTTCCAGTTCAGTAGCTTTTCTGATGTTGTTGTCTGTGGGGAGAGGACTGAGAGTCTCATTAGAGCAGGAAAGATACAAGATCCTGGCTCTTCAAGTTTTTCGAGTTCCAAGAAGCCATCCTCTGGGGCCCTAGAAGGGGAGAAGGTGAAACCAATGTTGTACACCATCGGAGGAATGTGAACAGAGGACAGTATCGTCAGGCTGCTGCTGTGACTATTCCAGCAACTCAACCCCAACAGCAAAGAAGACCAACTCAGCAATATCAACATCAACAACATCGTCCTCAACAGCAGGCTTACCAGCCTCACCATGGTAATCAAGCTAGTACGAGTAATGAGAGGAAGAAGATCATTTTTGATCCGATTCCTATGTCATACGCAGAGTTGTATCCCTCTTTGATAGAGCGGAACTTGATTACTCCCAGAGACCCGCCGGCTATACCCGTCAACCCTCGGTGGTGGTATAAGCCTGATCAACATTGTGTGTATCATTCAGGTGCTCCTGGCCATGATGTGGATAGTTGCTTTCAGCTCAAGAATAAGGTTCAAGACCTTATGAGATCAGGTATTCTGAACTTTGAGGACTTAGGTCCCAATGTTAATCGAGCTTGAAGACAACAAGTCCCGGGCTGGCGTTGGCTTTTCTTCTGAGGTCTTCAACGAAAAGGGGTTGTTCAAGAGTGGAGGTTTTATCCACGTCAATCAGAGTGGGGAAGATGATGATGCAGAGGATACTAACATTTGTCATCCCTGGTGGGATCTGTCACAATTGGGTCACTGTGGGTGTTCCTATAGTTGTTCATAAGTCAGAGTAATAATCACTTTGTTTAAAAACCCTTCTCCCATGCCAAAAGGAGAAGTGATGACATTGTTGGCATCATGAATACAATGATATTTTCATCCAATAAAAGCATGTTAAAACATTTGTTTTTCCATTTGTTTTCCCTTTTCGCTTTTTGCATGAAATTGGTGATCACAAAAAACCCTAAAAACAAGAATAAAAACAATCTTTTCATCTGCATAATGATTGCCTTGTTTGATTTCCAAAAAGCTTTTATATTCAAAATCATTATGCAGGTTGATTCTAAAACCCATTGAACATAATGATCCAACGCCATCTCCCAATTTTGAATTCCCTGTATTCGAAGCAGAGGAAGATGATGTTGAAAGGATTCCTGACGAGATTTCCTGACTTCTTGAGCAAGAAAAGAAGATCACTCAGCTGCATCTCGAGAATCAGCAAAACAGTCCAACTGGGGCATTACAAATGTAAAAAAAAAAACAAAAAAAAAGAAAGGAGGGTGAAAAATCAATATCAAAATCAAAATCAAAATCAAAATCAAAATAAAAAGAAAGAAAAAATAAAGAAAGGAACAAAAGAATAATAGCACCCTCAAACCCCAAGTTGACTGATGCTGAATGGATTCAGAGTCGTTACGACCAAGTGAATCTGATCGAAAAGAAAAGATTAACTGCCATGTGTCGTGGTCAGTTATATCAGCAGAGAGTGAAGAAAAAATTCGATAATAAGGTCAAGCCTCGTGTGTTCCGAGAAGGTGACCTTGTGCTCAAGAAAGTCTTGTCTTTCGCGCCCGATTCCAGGGGCAAGTGGACTCCAAACTATGAAGGTCTGTTGTCAAGAGAGCCTTTTCAGGCGGTGCTTTGACACTTACAACAATGGACGGGGAGGATTTCACTCGTCCTGTAAATTCAGATGCAGTCAAGAAATACTTCGCCTAAAAAGCAGAATAGCTCGCTAAGTTGAACACCCCAAAGGGCGACTTAGGCAAAAAGGAGCGTCTCAGTGGATTGAAAACCCGAAAGGGCGATCCAGGCAAAAGTTAGAGACATTGAAAAAAAAAGAATTTGCATCCCGCTAGATTGAGTACCTCACACTAGGGCAATCTAGGCAAAAATTAGGGATTTGGCAAGTAACTGCATCTTGATAAGACTGTGTTCTACATCTGTCATCCGCCAGGAAATTCTTGATTCGTCATCAACTGAAGCTTCGAATACATCGAAATTCGGAATTGGTAGAGAAAAGGTCATTATGTTCAATGTAGCCCTCTCCAATATATATCATCGATTTCAAACTTGTACAGATCTATGGAGTCTTGCCATTTGCAGGCTACCATTCCATCAAATCAATTTGAGCTTTTATCCAATTATTTGCACTCTTATTTGTTTCAATTCAACAAATGTTTTGCATGTTTTAATTGATAAAGTATCATTGTTTTCAAAATAAACAAATTTTTCACAAATTGTTCTTAAACAAAGTGAACATTCACGATGATGGAAGGATACTTAGGAGATCCGCAGTGCTCTCCCGAGGGTGGTATGATTCCCAACAGGGTAAGACATTTGTTCATATCTCTGGCATAACTGTATCTTCTTCCTGTAGAACCTTTCATGGTTTCTCCTCAGCAAGGGTGCTCAGTGCATTGTTGTGCGAAGTTGTTCATCTTCATTTCCCCGGCAGTGCAGCATTCTTCCTTCAAACCCTATTAGCCCTATTGTGGTACATCCCCAGTAGAGTGCTGGTTTAGACCTATGGTGGGTCATCCTCAGTAGGTTGTTGTTTGAACACTTTTGTGGGCCGGATCCCAAGCAGAGTGTTTGTTGAAGACTTCAACTTTCTTCTCTCCAGCAGAGCAGTCTTCTCCTCTCCCCAGCATGGGTGCTTTTCTTTGAAGATCCGGTATTTGGTGGATTGACATCCCAGTGCTCCATCATTTCCTCAGATTGATCCCCAACGGAGTTGTTGGCATGATGACCTTTATCAATGCCTATCTATCCCCCACCAGAGATCTGGTTGCTTCTTGGTATCTTTCACCCCCAGCATGAGTTGCTGTTTGATAACATGAAATAGTATCACATTCTAGGACTCAATTTAATTAAATTATATTATTATTTACTTCAATTTATTTCATTTTATTAGATATTACACGGTATTTTCTTTCTATTTATCTCAGGTGGTTTATTTGAAGCACAAGTAAAAAAGGAAGAAAAGGAGGTGCAAAAAGGAATGAAAAGAAGCAAATATCAAAAGCCAAAGCCCAACCCAAAAAGCACAGGCGCTGTGCCTGTGACGAGCGTCACAAAGGCTGTGACGAGCGTCACTCTTTGCACACTCCTGTGACGAGCGTCACACATGGTGTGGCGGACGTCACACCATTCCCCTATATTTTTGGCACCAGGAACGCAACAGACCACGTTGAAACAGACCACGTTGAAAGCTACTTCCACGCTTGACCCTCGGAACGTAAAGACCGTGTACACGGAAAACCCTTGGAAGCAGTTACACAAGTAGCAGTATAAATAGTAGCTTTTTGTAAAGCTCTCGGTTCCACGCTTTTTCCAGATTTCTTTGCCGTTTTCGCTTTTTCGCATTTTTTCTTTTCCAGCAGTACGAGCACATTTTTTTATAGCATAACTTTTATGATTTTTATATTGTTTCCCTTGCAATTTCTATTTTCCTTTTTAGCATTTAATTAATTCTTTTTCGCACAATAGTTTCTACACCGGAAACTATTGTGTACCTTTTACCGGATCTAACCTTACGTTAGAATCTAGTTTTTTATTCCTTCGCTTTTATTTTCCTGCCTGATTGAAGAATTCAAGAACAAATCCAACCGACCTGTGGTGGAGTGTTCAAGACTGCTATTTAATTTCTCAGGTTCTTTAATTATTGTTTGAATTTATATATGCCCTGTTTTACTGTTTATTTATATTATTTGCCTGAGATGAATCTGTTTATGCATGATAATTATTTAAGTCTGTTTAGCATGTCTGGCTGATTTACTTAGGTATCGGTATGTAGAGTAAGCGGAATGAAGGAATCAAAACCAAATTGGTTTAATTAAGTTTAAAATTAAAATCACTCTTTTTACGGTCTCAATTTACAGGTTTAATAACAAGGTTTTTGTACGAAAGTAAAAGACATAAAGAAGTTAAAAGCAATAGAGCGGGAGTTTGAGTTTTTGACTGGACAGTGTAAATTGGACATTAATTCTAGATCAGGGCGAGAGCAATTTTTAGAGTTAATTAAATTCTAACCTTTTTCAAAAAGTATTTTTAAAGATTGAATGTGAGGACGAGAGTTAATCATTTGAATTTAATTATATAACCTAAGTCAACAGAGCGAGAGTTTGAGATAAGGGTGTTTAAACGATTAGTGTTTTCTTAAAAAGAGTTTCTACGGATCCTATTGTTTTCAAAAAATGGTTTTTGACTTAACTATAAGTGACAGCTACGTTAATATAAAATCATAGTTTATTCAACAGAGCGAGAGTTTGAGATAAGACTTTTAATCAATAGCGTCAACTGAAAAGATTTATTTTAAAACCAAGAAACCAACAAAGAATTGATTCCCTAATTACGACGAACTACATACCGATATCCGCTTATTAGATATTTATTTTAGATCTTATTTTAGTTTTAGATCTTATTTTAGATCTTATTTATTGTAGCACCTCAAATTTTCACCCACATTTGTACATTCATTTCATTTGTAGGTCATTACCATTGCATTGACATTACACTAACATTGCATAATACATTGCATTTCATCAGTCAAGAATGGCACCAGGAGAAGTCATCTATGCAAAAGAGCAAAGTATTTTCATGAGACAAAGGCCCTATGGTTGTTCTAGAGAGCTTACATGACCCAAGGATCATTTTGAAGCAACTTGACCAAAGACTAGAGGTTCAAAGTCCACAGTGCAGTTTCAGGTCATCTAGGGCCCATAAAAGTCAACTACAAGTCAACTGAGGGCTAGGAGATGGAGAAATGGTTTAAGACACTTCATTCATGTCCCAAAGAAGGTTATTCAACATGTCAAACATCAACCTTGAAGATTTTGAAGCCAGATCAAAAGTTTCCAAAAATGGAAAGTGGCCTGTAATTTCAAGTTTCCAAAAATGGCAAGTTTTTGGACCAACTTCAACTCAACTTTCCAACATCAAAGAAGCTTCAAATGAATTTTTGCCCAACATGAAAGTTGAATATCTTTCTCTCCCATTTCCAAAAAGGCCAAGATCATGAATTCCTAATGAATGGTTAAGGAGTTATGATCAAATTATTGCAAAGTGTGCTTGAAACATCAAATGACCATATCTTTTGAACCAAAACTCCAAATTTGGTGGTTCTTTTTGCATAATTCTCCTCATGTCATGAAGTTTCCAAATACCTCATCACATTGCATGAAATGTTATCACATGAGCATTTGCATATCCAAGTCAAGTTTGGACGGAAAATTGGAAATTTAAAAATGGTGCATTGTATGGACTTTCTACCATTGCCATTGTGTTTGAAATGTAATTTTGAGTGAATTTGGGCTTTGGTGTGCACTGTTCACGTGTGCGTCTCATGCATGAGGTGAAAATACAAATTTGTGCATGTACCTTATATCCTTCTAATCTCATTTAGCTTTGGCCTAATCATGATTTCAGGTTGATTAAGAGGACATATATAAGGTTAATCATAACTGTATTGATCATATGACACATTTTCAGATGTAGATTTGGAATTTTGATCAAAAAATTTCTCTCACAAAGAACTTCCAAATTCTTCACACAAACACTCATTTCCTTGCATAATTCTTGATCATGGTGAAGTTTTGAGTAAGATTCAACGTGCACTTTGAGGAATTCGTGCCAGATTCAATCATGCTTGAAGCTTGAAGGTGTTAATGGAGTTTTCAAATTAAGCTGGATTCACACGTGTTTGAGCTTCCAATTCTTCATCAATCATCTCCACAAGCATCATAAAGTGGATTTGGACCATTGCTGAGCCTTGTAGCACGCATTTTCAACTTGTTGTTCTTCAAGAGGTCAAGTTTCGAACCTCTTAATTTTGAAATTCATGTGTATATTTATGTAGATCTTTGTTTGCTGAGAATTATGTGCTAAAAATCGTGTGAAATGGTGTAGTATTCATTGAGTTATGCGCGTTTGAAGTTTGAGATGCAAAAATGTTCATGCTCGATCCTCTTTGATCTTGATGTTTTAGGCTTAATTGTTGCTTGATTCGTGTTCACCATGGCAAGATCTTGCTAATGATATAGTTTTTGTGGATTTCTAGAAAGTTTCTGGAATTTCTGGAATTTTAGTATGAATGTTCATCTTCTTCCTCATGAAGAAGATGAAGATCATCATTAGCGACGGTTTTCTGGACATTAGCGACGGATTCTGGAATTTGGTACGCAGCTTAGGGTTTTCAGACCAAACGACGTCATTTGGTAGTTGGCGCGCGCGTTTCATTTGAATTTGACGAGGGATCGATTCCCAGCGAAGGCAGTTTCCCAATTGTTCAGCATTTTAATGCCTTTCCCTTCACTTTGCCATGCCAAGCTTCATTTCATTTCATTTTTTTTTCTATCAACTTAGAAAAATCATATTAAATTGAAAAATGCATCAAATCACTCCCAATTTTTTGCAAAATGATCCTTGAGATGTCTAGTTTTTAATGATGATGAATTTGAAAGTTGTGCATGGTCGGCTTTTGATTTGTGTTAGAGAATGTGAACATAGGTGCTTTTATGACCTTGCCTTGCTCTTTCTATCATGAAATGCTTGATTTTAATCCACTGGACATGAAATTTTACATGATGATTCTAGACATGTTAATGGATGTTTGAGGCTTGGTCTGGTATTTTTCTCATTTGCCAATTCTGTTTTATGCTTGTGTTTGCATGGTGTGACAATTTGTGTCACACATTTGGTTGTCCAACTTGTGCAATTTGATTTCCATGCCAAATGACCTCTAATGCTTCTGATTTTTTGTATGATGGATGTTTTGGATATTTGGATTCTCATGAATTTTTCCAGAATTATTTGAATCATTTCTGTTTTGATTGGGAATTTTCATTCTTAATGTTCAAATGTGTGCCTTGAATTGGTCATTGACTTCTCTTGCCTATTACATGAACTTGCATGATGATTTTGCTTTGGTCCTTTTTAGGACTTGTTCTTGATTGATTAAATATGATTCATGTTGAGTTTGACCTAGTGGTTTGGACTTACCATTTGAGTTGTGATTTCAGGTTCAAGTATGCATCTCCATGATTGATGTTGCTCCTTCATTTGAGATTGGTCATTTGTTGTTGTTGACTAACATTGGTTTGTTTTGTAGGCCTTGATGATGGTTCACTTGTGTTTATGGCTTATGTGTTGCATATTGGGTTGTCTGTTTGATATTGACTGTTGACTGTTTGTCTGAGTATGGTACTGATTCGTTTAGCTGTTTCCACAGGTACTTAAGTTGATTTAAGTTCATTTGAACTTTGCTTTTCTTGCTTGTGGTTGGCATACCACTGAGGTATAATTCCTTGATCTTCATGTAGTCTGGAAGACCTGTCATGTTACTTTGGTAGGCACCTGTCTGAAGCCCTCCTTAAGAGGCAATGTTTGTGCTTGTTTAAGTTTGTGTCAAGCAGGTAAAGTCCTCTTATGAGGCAATTGGCAGATAAAAGGGATGTGCAATCCATCCCCTGCTATTCAGTTGTGTCATTCACTTTGCTCACACCATGTGTTGATGCACTGTGAATAAGAACCAAGATCTTGTTGTGTCAGTCATGTGGAGAAGAGTTCCTACATTCTGAACTCCCACACTTTCTATTTGATTCAAGCTCTCCCAGGCAAGGGATAAGAGCTATGAGGCATAACCCTCATCTCCATTTCATCTGCTTCACCCTAACTCTCAATGTTAGGGTTAAGAGCTAAAAACACCCCATTCCAATTGGCTTGTTTCTACAGCCTAGCCTTGTATGAGCCAATTGTTTGCATATAGTGTGTGTGCTTGCTTTATTGTGCTTGTATTTGCTTGATTGTGCTGTGTTTAGGCTGGCATGCTTCCTGTGCAAGTTAAGATAGAGACCTCAATGTAGGGATCGTATGCATGACAACTTCTAGCCTCGAGTCATAGTCTCCCTAGTAGCTTCTTATCTCCCTTGTCTCTGGTTAGGTTAGAAGTTCTTTCCCTGTTTAGGGGAACTACGTCGCCCTGATCCTCATACCAGATGAGGTACGTAGGCAGGAGATGAGCTGATCTCTCCGGGCGCACTTTTTCTTTTTCAACCCCCTTGCGTGTGTTCGGAGTCTGACGTAAGTCCAGCGATTGGCAATCGGTTTCCTGTGTGGGTTTGTTTGTTGGAGTCTGACGTAAGTCCAGCGATTGGCAGTCGGTTTCCTGTGTGTGTTTGTCGGTTAAGAGTCTTATGTAAGTCTAGCGATTGGCATTCGGTTTCCAGGTTTGCCTGTTTGTGTGGAGTCTGACGTAAGTCCAGTGATTGGCAGTCGGTTTCCTGTTTGTGTTTTGTGTGGCATGCATTAGCCGAGCTACGAGTGCTCTGATTCTTTCTCTGGTTAGAGAAGATACGTATGCATAGGATGCGACATCCTAGCGAGCACGTTTCCCCTGTCCCGAACTACGTCGACTCTGATGTCTGTGTCGGACAGACTACGTAGGCCCAGGATGCGATATCCTGCCGAGTCCTCTTCTTCCGTCCTTTCTGTGTTTGATTCCAGCGTGTGTCCAGTGTTTGAGTAGTCTTTAGCAACCTTTCTCCTATTCTTTCTGAGCGTGGATCCCGTCGAGTACGACGGATGCGTAGAGGTGCTAATACCTTCCCTTCGCATAACCGACTCCCGATCCTATCAATCTCTGGTCGCGAGACCGTTCCTTTCTAGGTTTACTTCGAGCGTTTCCTTTCCCTCCTTTGGGATAAATAATGCACGGTGGCGGCTCTGTTGTTTCTTTTTCCCGCCGGTTTTTCGCGTAATGCGACAATCAGTCACCATGTTCATGTTAACAAGTGAAAGCAGGCGAGTTAGTTGCATTTTGCATACAGTTTAAGTTTTTTTTACACCTTCTTTTATCGTTAGAATCATTTAACCTTTTCATTCTGTTTCATCAATTTGTTTCCATTTTCGCATTTTACGCTTTGTTTGTGTACCTTTTCTGTGTTTCAGGTTCAAACAGGTACTCAGGTACGATCGAATGTAGAAACAAAGTAGAAGCCAACCAAATCGGAAAGATATTTTCATGGTCTAGTAGGCCTATTATGGCCACCCGTAGTACCTGCTACGAGTCGTAGCAGGAAGTACTAAAGCACAAAATTAAATCATCCAAACAAGAGCCTACTACGGCCATCCGTAGCACTGGCTACGAGCCATAGTAGGAGGGTCTGGCACAGAAGAAAACTTTCAGCAAAATAGTGGCCTACTACGGCCACCCATAGCAGGGGACCTAGGACATGACCATGAAAATAGTGTCCTACTACCGCCACCTGTAGCACAGGCTATAGGCCGTAGCAGGCATGCATGAAAAAAGTCCAATTTTGACTTTTTTGTATCATTCCTAAGTAAGGGGAAATTTGGTCAATTGTAAGGAGGATGTGATGGACTTTTGTGGATCTGTCCTACTACTCCATTTATAATGCTTTCATAAGATTATTCTACATAAGATATCACATAGGACTAGGGATACCATGTAGGAACCAAATTATTCTCGATATACTAAGGCTTAATTTCACTGGTAGTTTTCTATGGACATAGAGATTAAGGTTGAATGATTAAAAGTTTTCTCACCAAGGCCTTTGGAGAAAATAGCCTTGAGAATAGGTAGTAATTAATTGATATTTGTTGATGTAATAGTGACTCAGAGTTGTTACAAGGACAAATTACACACATTCTATGGCATGTTCCTTTACCTTGAAAACCCTTTTTACAACATTATTTATTTTATTTGCAATTATATTTATAAATTTTAATCTAAAACCCCTAACACAAGTTTTTGTTTAACTGAACAACAATTCAAACTCAATATTTGCGAGAAGTCCTTGAGATTGACATTCGAGGAACTTTCCCCATTATTACTATACAAACAAAATAGTACACTTGCTATTTTTCCGATCAAGTTTTTGGCGCCGTTGTCGGGGACTGCCAAAATATAGAGTTTAAATTTAGTTCAATTGAAATTTTGTTGCTCTGCATCTAAAATTTTATTTCTGTCATTTTATTTATTTCGACTTTTATCAACTAATATGTCTCTGATATTTTATGCGAGGTAAAACCTCAGTTGGATTTCCTTTTAATGCGGAAATCGAAAGAACTTTGCATATAAGACTCAGACAAGCTAGATTAGCAAAGCTAGAATCGAACAAAGAACAACCTAGCATTCATTCGGAGCAAGATTTAGAGCCAAAAAAAGAGCCAGAAAGAGAGGCCAAAATGATGGGTGAAAATCCACCACCCCCGGAAAGACTGTTAAGTCACTATGGGATGACAAATCCATCGGGCGGTAGGCTAACTATTATAAACCAACCGGTGAATGTGCCAAACTTTCAACTGCATCCCAGCACTATTAATCAACTTGAGAGGAAACCTTTTTCGGGAAAAATCAACGAAGATGCCAACAAGCATTTACAAAGGTTTCTAACTATTAGCATCACTCTCAAAATAGAGGGGCATACATAAGAGGCAAAGAAGCTACGAATTTTACCGTTCACCCTATCCGAAGATGCAGAGGAATGGTTATACTCATTACCTGCTAAGAGTATTACCACCTGGGAACAAATGGAAACCTCTTTTCTGAATGAGTATTTTCCATCTTTAATTTTCCTCAGGAAAAAGATACGACATCATGAACTTCAAATAAAAAGAAGGTGAATCACTTGGTGATTCATACAAATGATTCAAGTGGATACTTGTTGCTTGTCCTACACACAACTTAGATCAGACAAAGAAAATGAAAATGTTTGTCAATGGTCTTCGACTGAAAACTAAACAATTAATTGATATAGTTGTCGGTGGCTCATCAAACTTTTCAACAACCACATGTATTAAAAAGATCATTGAAGCAATAGTTGCAAATGAGCACTTGGAGTTATATGATAGGTGTTCAAGAAAATCTGAAGGAACTATTGATCTGAAGCTTAAAACCAATAAAATAAGAATCGAAGACACAGTTGCTACAGAAGTGGAGAAGAAACTAAAGGCTATGAACATTGGTACCCAACAGGTAGCTCAAATTCAACCAGTCTAGAATGTAAATTGTGAAATTTGTGCAGGACCTCATTTGACTGTATATTATGTTAAAACTGCGCAACAAATTGAAGAGATAAAATTTCTAAAGCGGAACAACCAATACTCTAACACTTATAATCCAGGGTGGAAGAATCATCCAAATTTTTCCTAGAAAGATCAACAAGGGAATGTTCCGAAGCAGGGTCCCATTCAATATCAGAACAAACCACAACAGTACCAACAAAAACAATTGTACCTACAACAACATCAACAATATCAGCAACAAGCACCCAAAAAGGCCGAATGGGAACTTGCCATTTAAAAGATGGTTGCTCAAAATTCCCAATTCCAAGAGGAAACAAGAAATAATCACAGGAACACGACTGCTTCCATCAAAAGTCTTGAAGTTCATATAGCACAACAAATAGCAAGTTCTCGAATATCATGTTCCTTACCTAGTGAAACAATACAAAATCCAAGAATTCATGAGAATGTTAGTGTTTTCGTGACAAGAAGTAAGAAAGTTTCTAAATATTAAGAAGAGAGGGAAACAAAGGATGACCAAGTCATGGAGGTAGTTCTGTGAGTGAGGGAAAATAAGAAAGAAGTTATACCACTAGTTAAGCCAATTGAAGAAAAATATAAAAATGAGGCTAAACATGTGATTAAGTTACCCTACCCTCAGAGAGTGACAAAGAAGGATCCAAGAGAGATAGAATTTGAGAAATTCATCATAATATTCAAAATGATAGAGAGAAATATGTATTTCTTTGAAGCACTCGAGCAAATGCCCATGTACAAAAAATTCATGAAAGAGGTAATTGTTGAAAATATACCAATAGGAGATGGCCCAGTAGCTTTGAATGAAAAGTATAATGCAATATCACCAGGTAGGAGAATCCCAAACAAGCAGAAGGATCCTGGAGCAGTTATAGTCCCATGCACTATAAAAGAAATTGTTTTCAAGAAGGTACTAATTGATTCTGGAGCTAGTGTGACTCTGATGCCATTGTCAAACTACCAAACGCTTGGTATTGGAAATGTCAGTGATACAAGGAAAAATCTGAAGTTTGCAGATCACTCCATAAAGAATGCATATGGGATAGCGGAAGACGTACTAGTGAAAATAGAGCAATTTAGTTTTCCTATTGATTTTGTGATCATATACATACCTGAGGATGAAGAGACACCTATCATTCTTGGTCGACCATTCATGCGGACAAGTCGGTGCAATTTCGACATAAACCATGGTACACTAACTTTAAAACTTTATGATGATGAAATAACCTTAAATATGCTTGAAAACAGGAAGCTAGAAGTAGAAAAAGAAAATCACTATCAAGTAGGCATGATCAGGATAAATGTGAAAGGCTAAAGTAACATGCCAACATTAGAAAAAGTCTCAAGAAGGCCATCTCAACTAGTATCACCTCAATTAGCCATTCCAAATTCCATGAGAAAGAAGAGAAAGAAATATCAAGGTAAGGATATGGAGGTTGGAAGTGAATTGTGGCAGAAAGTAGCCCATATCTCTGACAAAGACGGTTTCTCAGTTTTAGAAAAGACAAGCAACAAGGTATGGAAGCATAAGTACCCCACATAACAGTGGAAAGGAGGCGTCAAGCTAATGACGATAAACGAGCGCTGCTTGGGAGAAAACCCAAGGAAAGTATTCGTAATTTTTACTTTATAGTTTCAATTTTAAATTAATTTCTGAGTTTTGTCTACTTTAAGTCGGTTTATTTTTGGTTGTTTACTTTCATCGAGTAATATGATAATTGTAGCTTTAGTGGTTGTGTGAAAAGTACCCAAACAGAAGGCATGTGTGTCCTTTACCCATGTTAAATCTCCAAATAAATGTTTAGATACTTCTAAATGATCTGATTGGTTCCATTGAGTTGGGCTGAAAGTTGAGCATGTTTACCACAACTAGTTGAGAAGCCACATCGAGCAAGAGGTACTATGAAGGTTGTCAGCTCTACCCAACATGGTGATAGCAGAAAAAGACAAACATAATGTACATCAGAAGAGAGCATTCAGGTATGTCTTTATCATTCAAAACTTGCGTATGTTCTTTTCTGATTTCGGTTCGAAATTACACACGCTGAGGAACGTTTTTTGACCCCTGGGTCTTTTTAGACATCCCTTTTATTATTATCCATTGTTAACCCCATTTAAGCCTTTACCCATTTATTTTTTTAAAACCACATCATATTAACCCATAGCCAAAACACGTCCCCACCATGTTTAGAGTATTTATGTGAGTTATCTGATCTATGTTCATTCTAAGTTTGTGGTTGTTGTTGGGATAACAACCTTTAAGTTTGGGGTAGTTGTGCTTAGTAAAATTGAGGGCACCTTGTAGCGGGGTATTCGTTACCTTATGGTTTATTGAATAAACCAAAAGTAAACATACAATTCGAGTTGCCACCGCACTTTTATTTGTCCAAAGGAAAGGCTAAAAAGTGATTAAAAGCCAAGTAAGAAGTTTTATCAAATCAAAAACTAATAAAAATGTCAGAGATCTAGGTAAGGGGGTTGGTTATGAAATGGGAAGGTTTTACGCACCCAAAATATCCTTAGTACTCTAAGGGAACCTCTTTTTGCAAATGTGTGTTGTAGGTTGGTATTTGTGAAAATATGTGCAAAAGATTAGGGGGATGAGAAGAGAATAGATTATATTTACAAGTTTGTTGTTTGAATGGATGAACCCATTGCCTACGTACCATCACAAAGGAGGATCAAAACCTCGTAGTTCGGGGTAAAGATCACAAAGATTGGTGAATTGATTTGATCAAAAGCCTTAAGGTCTTTTGTTATCAAAGGGAGAAAACTCAACCTAAACCAACAATCCACCATGTGAGGAGAGCTTCAACATACTAGTGAGGGGTTAACCCTATAATAAGTATGGAAGACTTATAATCCAATCACTAAGGATAAGGTGAGATTCACATCAATCACTATGATAACTCAAACCTATGACTAATGTTTATGAAAAGGTTTTAACAAGGGTGTCCATTGGAACCACAAAAAAAAACTTGAAGTGAGTTGTATTTACAAGTTATATTTATTTACAAAATGAAGTCAAAGTTGGATTAGCATTTATTCACAATGAGTATTGATGAAAAAGATTTTTAAAAGTCAAAGGCATGAGGCCTAGGTTTCTAATTTGAAAACAATGTCAAAGTTGAAAGAAAAGAGTTTGGCTTGGGTTAGAGTGAGGAGAAGAAGAGAAGGGCTAGTCCTAAAGCATACAAAGATAAGAGAGAAGATAAAACCCTTGGAGTTCCTTTTCTTGAAATCATAGAGATAATTCAAGATGCTCCTTTCCTTTGGACTTAGCAAACACAATCAAGCAATCAAACAATTTAGATTCAAGCTCCTAGGATCTCCATTTGGCTTGTCTCTCTTAACTTGGTTACTCATGAAAATGGTCCTCCTTTCTATCTCAAGATGGAATCCCTATCACACAAGAGCAAACATCAAAAAGTTCACAATACAATAAGAGGAATGGACAAAGAATAAGTTTTAGAAAGGGAAGTCCTTTGAACTCAACTTTGACATTTAGCATTCTAAAGGCATGAGGCCTAGTTGCTCTTCAACAAATTTAGCATTCTAAAGGCATAAGGCCTAGTTGCTCTTGAACTCCTTTAAGCATAGGTAAGTCCTAATTTTAAGTCCTTTCTCCTTTTTTGAATTAGGTTCACACAAAACAAAAGCAAAACCAACACAAGGCAACAATAAATTTATACACAATAATAAGCTCAAATGAGCAAAAAGAAAATGGCATAAACATAAAATATGTGCTCAAGTGAGCAAAATGAAAAGGGGAATATGAATAAATGAGCAAGAAATAAAGTGCATTTAAAGTAAATTGCAAGAAATTAAATGCTCAAATTAAAGTTAGTAATTAGTATGGTTATGTTAGTTTGTCATAAGATAATTTAGCGCTATGTTAAGCAATCGTAAGTGGACTAATATAGTAGTCACACCTATCTGAGGCCGGGCAACAAAACTATAGGCAAATAAACACAAGTTAGAGATCATGACTAGTAAGCCAAGCTCCAAAAACTTTCCATGCCAAAAGAAAATAGAAAGGCCTTGTATGGACTTTAGGTTTTTTTACTTGACCAAGAAGCAACCTATCTTGGACACAAAGCAACACACTTGATCTTGGATCAAGTTGAGTTTGATTTGGATAAAAGAAGGTTAAACCCCCTCATTTGTCAAGACTAACCATAAGACATTAACTCATTGGCCAAAAATAAAAAGAAATGGGATGAAGATGAAATGGATGGAAAGAGAAATAAAGTATCAAACACAAATGATCAAATGTGAATCAAACCATCATCAATCAATGTCAAACAAAAGAGAAATGAAGATCACAAGTCAACAAGTCAAACATATTTTTTGGCATTTTTTGAATTAAAAATAAATGCAAAATAAAATAAACAATATATGGTCAAACCTCAAACTTAATTCAAATCAACTTCAACAAGTCCAACTAAATTCTCATAGGTCTAACATGGTCAAACAAACTTTGACAATATTTTTCAACAAATTTTGAAATCAGAAACTATTTAAAAACAATTAAAAAACAATGAAAAATAACACAATACGAATTAAAATCTCAAATAAATCTTAAATCAATTAAGAAATTGATGAGACTATTTTTCATTGATTTATCATGATCGATAGGTGTTAGGAAAATATTTTTGGATTTTTCAAATATTAGAAAGTAATTAAAAATGAATTAAAACTATTAAAAACCAAATAATTCACAAAAAATATTAAATGAAGTCACAAAAATAATTAAAAATCAAAATATGAAACTAGATTTTTCAAGATTTTTTTTGGCATTGGTCTCATATTTTTGTGACTTCAAATAAAATATTTATGAATTTTTGAAAATAAAAGGAATTAAATGGAATTAACAGAAAATAAGAAAATAGCAATAATGCGCAGCCACAGGATCATTTCATTAATTGACGTGGCAATGATCCTAGGGCTCAGAGGCGCGGACACACGAAACACCTTGGTCAAACACGCTACACTTTGATTTAAAATAAGTCAATACATTGGAAGGCTGAGATTAAAACGTTTGAGCATCATCCAAGGGCCCTACGTGGGGATGATGGTGGAAACCACCATCTTCTCCGATGATCTAACCAGATCCGGCCACCACGCGCAGGAAATCAAACCTCAATGAAAATGAAAAAGGAAGGTATCAAAATGAAGCTGAGGTGATGTACATCACCCCTGTGACCATAGATCCTCCTCACAGTTCCTATTTAGAGAGAAACATGAGCTTGAAGGTACATGAATTGAAATGGCATGATTTGCAAAATTAAGACCACCACTGGCCTGCCTCATGCATGAGGAGTTCAGAAAACAACACAAACTAAAGAAATTCACATCATATTGCAAGATCTATATCAAGAAAGTTTGATGTTATACCTCTGAAATGGAGCTTCAAACAACACGAATTCTCCAAACTCTTGATCCAATTTTGCTCTGGAAGTGTAGTGATGATGCTAGATTAAGGAATTGAGCTGTGAAGATCAACTAATGATGTTGAAATTCAGGATTGAAAATGAAATAGAAAATAGAAAATTCCTTTAGTGAGGGTTTGTTTTTCAATTCAGCAGCACTTAATATCTCTACTTGGTTACCATTTGAATGAGATTGCACTTCTATTTATAGCTTGAATGTGGTGCAAGGAAATGCTTGGCTCGTGTGCATGAAGTTTGAACTCTCCTTGCATGGGTCTGTACAGGCGCATGTAAGGCCCGAAAATGAATGGAAATCCATGCTGAGATCAATTGGAAGCAAATTGGACGTGCACAAGGGGCTGCACAAGCTTACACACCAAGTTACAAAGTGAAATGCAAAAATGAACATAAACATGAAGCTCTTCGAAACTCACTCATGGAAAGTCCAAAAAAATAATGTGAGTAATGGTTGGAAAGCCCTTGAAAAAAGGAACAAAAGTCACGTTGGGCAAAAATTCATTTGGAAATTGGAAATTTATGAAAACTGGCTGTGAAGGTTTGGGTACAAAACATGTCTAGGTTCCCCTTTGAAAATTTTGCCAAAAGCAAGCATCTTTAAGCCCCTCTATTTCAATAATGAAAGCCTCAAATGGAAACACATCCAACATCAAAGTTGTAGATATTTTCAAGATGATAAATTTAGACTTAAATTGTGCATCATTCGGAGTTTTCATCAGAAAGTTATGGATACTTGAAGTTTGGAATTCTTCAAATTCAATGGCTTAGGTCCAAAGTGACCTATAATGTTTTGTATTATCACATGTATTTATTTTAAGACTATGAAATTTTGTCCAACATAACATTTGAATTAGACACCGTAAGATTTCCAATGCAATCGGTCTGACCTAAAAATCATAAAAGTTAAGGAAGTTAGGTTCGTGGGAAGTTGGCATAAAATTAGGGTTTCAGTCAAAATGACCTATAATGTTTTGAAATGAATGATGACCTTCCAAGTTTTAAATGGATTTTTGATGAACATGAAAGTTGTTCATATGGTTCTTAAGAACATTGTTTCTCTTGGGGTCATCTTCATTTGACAAACACATTAAAAGTTGTATCTCAGTAATCTTCAATTTAGTCAGATGACTTAATTGGTCAACTTCTCAAGGCCAAACTTCCAATCTTGATGAATAAATGATTGAGGATACTCACATAAGCTCATATATGCATACAATAAGGAATGAAATAACATCCCTTGATTGAATTTGATCATAGGTTGAGGTTGCTTCATGAGCAAGGCACAGTCAAAGCACAGTTGAATTAGGGTTTCCTTGGGAAACAATCCTCAAACCCCTTGGGTTATCTTAATCAAATTGGAAAATTGAGATGCTTGGGAGACATATATGATGATTACGAACTTGGTGGACCATTTTCATGCTTGTTTTCATCTTCATCTAGCCACTTCATTGAGCTTAGGAGCCTCCTAGGAGCATGGGAGCACATGATCACTTGAGCTTCAAAATAAAACAAAAAGTTAGTGACATATTTGTGTGCTTTTGGTTAGTAAACAAATAAGAAAAGCAATAATATATAATACAAGCATGCTTGGTGGTCTCTAGGGGTGTGCATGGATCATGAACCAAACCAAATTGAACCATATATATGGTTCGGTTTGGTTCTTAAAACCATTTTCATAAATCCAATTTATTTTTTAGAAATCGGTTTATAAGTGGATCGGTTCGGTTTTAAACCGGTTTTTCAAAAAAAAAATAGTTTAAAAAAAATAGTTTTAAATCAATTTCTTTAAAACCAATTTTTTAATTTCTTAAAAAAAATCAATTTCAAAACCAATTTTATAAAAAAAATAGTTTTTAAAACTATATTTTAAAAAATCAATTTTATATCAAAAATAATTTTATTTTCTTTTAACTAACTTTTTTATTTTCACTAATTATAAAACTATTTTATATAAAAAAATATTTATTTTAAAAAATTACTTTAAATTTGACTTTTATAATCACCACAAATAATATCTCGATTAAAAATAATTCCAAAGTATGATGTGTTACATAAAAAAGGTCATAAAATAAAATAATTATGAATCATATCACTATAAATCATAATTGTTCATAAAATAAATAATTCATCAAAAAAAATGTTCAAATTCCTAAAATCTCTCATAATTGTTCATAAACAAATTTTATGAGGTTTTAAAATATTTTTTCTTTTAAAATTTAAAAAAAAAAAAAAAAACAATTTTTTTAAGAAAAAAAATAACAAATATTCAGAAAAAAGAAAAAAAATATAAAATAAAATTGAAAATAACAAAATTATATTCTGAAAATAAAAAAAAAATTAGAAAAAATCTATTTTTTTACTGAAAAAAATACAAAATATTTTTGATAAAAAATATATTTTTTATTTAGAAAAAAAAATCCAAATATAATATATTTGGTGAAAAGAAAAAAAAAATCTGATTTTTATTTTTAAAATAATTTTTTTATAAAATTTATAAAATTTAAAATATAAATTTGATTTATAATGTGATAAAACATGAAAATATACAAATATAAAAATTTAACGCATAGTAAAATTTGGATACCAATAACAAAACCAAATTTTTATAATGGTTAACGGTTTATATTAGGATAACAAAATGGATACCCAAATTTTTATTTTAGCTTTTGGTTTGGTTTTAAAAGTGGATCAATTTGGATACCAATTTGGTTATGGATAACCGGTTTTTTTGCACAGCCCTAGTGGTCTCAAAGCATTCACTCAAGTCCCACCCTAGGGTTAAGGAGCCAATCATGCTATGATCCTTGAGGCAATGCAATGAGCAAATGATATGATGTCATGAGGGATCTTAGGGTCAAAATTAGGGTCTTACAGATGCCCCTATTTAAGGTCATTATAGCCAGAGATATGAAGGTTAAAATCTTCGTCTCGACGTGGTAGAATGGGCTTAAATAATAACAAAGAGACGAATTTTGGTCCCTAAGAGACCTCATGATGCAAATGTATGCATGCAAAATAAAATATTCATGGTGAATAATTGACACAAAAGAAAAGAAATCCGGAGAAACCGAAAAATCCATAGGAGTAACACACTCACTAGGGAGACAGAGACTCTGGAGGAAATAATGTAAAAATGCGTGAGCAGGTCACGACTTGAAAACTTGCTGAGAGACACGAAGGGATTCCATGAAAATAAATCGATGGAAAGACTCGAGCTGACGCAAAGATGCGTGTATTGGGGAATATGCCAATACAGTAAAACCATCCACAAAGGATACCTCGGATAAAAATCCGGACTCAAACGGGGATGTCCACAAAGGACTCAGCTGAGGAAGAAACAACGAGATATTACTGGCTATTGGGTAATAAACTCAAAGCGAGGCATGCTATCAAAACACCGGTTACTGGGTGAGAGAACAACACGCTCAAGGATAAAGAATATTTAAGACTGGTATAAGGGTGAGAGATATCAATCATCCAAAACATCTGAGGAGGACCTAAAAGGCACATCTCAACTCAGGGAAATCTGACTCCACATGGGACAAAAAAAGTCATAATAGGGAGCAGAAGGAAGGAACACCAGGGATACCGGTTACTGGGCATATAATAGGTGACCAACCAAGCGTGAATTGGGAACATATCCAAAACACTCATCATCCGAAAAGAGGGCTGAAAAAGAAAACTCGACTTAAAGGATGGACATTTGATCCCACAAGGAAATACGAATCTTACTCAACTAGGGAAGAAGAAAGACTTCGGCTGGAGAGCGCATGAGATACATTATCTATTACCGTTATAACATAGATAACATACTCGCATGGAAGATTATCCACAACCGGTTACTGGGTTAATAAAGGATAAATCGACCGAAAAGAAAGGACATCGGGATACCGGCTACTGGGTATAAAATGATGACCAATCAGAAGGAGAAACAATCATTACCAAACAAGGGTAAATGAAAGATGACTCGCTGGGGGTACATTGACAAGAGAAATTATCCAGGGGATATATCACCGGTTACTGGGTGATATACTCAAAACGAAGGAATATCAATATCGAATATTGGGTAAAGATAACCAACAAAGAGGGGATTACATCTACCGGTTATTGGGTAGAAAACCGTAGAAATAGGACTTATAACTACCGGCTACTGGGTAGAAGGCCACAAAGTCCACTGGGGAGAAGATGGATAATTACTGGTTACTGAGCAATTGAACAACTAAACCATAGGGAACTGCAGGGGATAACAATAAAGGAGTCAATCTAGGAACAAACTAGAAAGACACCATCAAACCAGACTCAACCCGATGAGGATATAACTCAGGGGAGTAATTCCATCCCAATACACAACTGGGGAGGAAACTGAAACAGTAGTCATCCATGAGGAAATAACTCAGTGGGGAAGGAAGAAGAAAAGATAGACACTTTCTTCCTATGAGGCTGATTCTAAATGGAGAGATCAGACATAAACATCTGCTTGGGGAAGAACATTTCACCAATAGCAGGAGATAACAAGCAAAGATATATGGCAAAGTATGCAACATGAATATCTGAATGCTATAATTATGCATGTATATGCATGGTTTATGTATGATTAATGATGGAAGACAGACATATCTAACACAAACAGGCTCAAGAGCTACGAATGGACATCCGGCGCAACGCCTCAAAACTAAGGCAAAGGCCCACAGGAGAACTCTAGTCTAGTGGGGATGAACTAATACCAGGAGACACAGACCACCGTTGGGAACAGGCAAATGTCACAACTTCCGACTGCTGGGGATTATCCAATAATTCTCGGGAACAGGTGGCTGGATACCAATAAGATCCGTCGTAGAAGAAACTCTACTGGGGAACTTACAAAGGGATGATGTGAAATTTTGTGGGGGACAACCACCAAACAGATACACATCAATCGAGCACTCCCTTCTAACCATTGAGGAGACATCTCTGCTAAAGGGAGAAAGAACCAAATTGCTCCACTGGGGAAGGATACAACACATTTTCCTCATCTTCGTCCAATACTGGAAGAAAATCCTCAGACTCGGAGGGGATACACATTATCAAGCTCGGATCAGCAACTCCACTGGGGATGGACTGTAAGCAATCCTTGAGGGAAACTGTCCTGGCTGAGGGAATCGGAAACGAATCCTTCGTCTACACGTGCCATGCTGGGGATGAGAGGGGAACAAACCCTTCACCCACTGCTCTAGACAACTCTTGCTGAGGAAACAACTGAAAGTTGATGAAGAGGACAATAAACATGCCATAAAATGAACAAATGTCTTACCTTTTGGAAATCGTACTCTCCTTGGGAGAGCACGGAAGACACTCCAACTATCCTTTTAGTCATTATGAATGTTCACTTTGTTTAAAACAGTTTATAAGAACTTTATTCGTTTAAAACAATGATATTTATCAATTAAAACATGCAAACATTTGTTAAACAAAAACAAATACGAGTGCAAGGAATTTGATAAAGGCTCAAATTTTTTAATGGAATGGTAGTCCGCAAATGGCGAAACTCCATGGATCTTTACAAATTTGAAACTGGTGATATATATTGGAAAAAGGGCTACATTGAACATAATGACCGTTTCTCCACCAATTCTGAATTTGTTGTATTTGAAGCTTCAGTTGACGATGACTGAGCGAGACTCTTTGATAGAAGACAGTTGTAGAACAAAGTCTTATCAGGATGCAGTTACTTGCCAAATCCCTAATTTTTGCCTAGATTTCCCCAGGGTGAGGTACTCAATCTAGCGGGACACATATATTCATTTTTGTTATGTCTCTAACTTTTGCCTGGACCGCCCTTTTGGGTTTTCAATCCACCGAGATGCTCATTTTTGCCTAAGCCGCCCTTTCGGGTTTTCAATTTAGCGAGTTATTCTGTTTTTATTTTTAGGCGAAGTATTTCTTGACTGCATCTGAATTTACAGGATGAGTGAAATCCTCCTCATCCATAGTTGTAAGTAACAAAGCATCGCCTGAAAAGGCTCTCTTAACAACATATGGACCTTCATAGTTTGGAGTCCACTTGCCCCTGGAATCGGGCGCGAACGAAAAGACTTTCTTGAGCACGAGGTCACCTTCTCGGAACAAACGAGGCTTGACCTTCTTATCAAAGGCTTTCTTCATCATTTGATGATATAACTGACCATGGCACATGGCACTTAATCTCTTCTCTTCTATCAAGTTCAACTGGTCATAACGACTCTGAACCCATTCAGCCTCAATTAACTTGGCCTCCATCAAGACTCTTATTGATGGGATCTCAACTTCCACGGGGAGCACAACCTCCATGCCATACACAAGAGAGAAAGGGGTTGCCCCTGTTGAAGTGCGAACAGACATACGATAACCATGCAAGGCAAATGGCAGCATCTCATGCCAATCTTTATACGTAACAACCATCTTCTGAATAATCTTCTTGATGTTCTTGTTAGCAGCTTCAACAACCCCATTCATCTTAGGTCTGTAAGGAGAAGAATAATGGCATGCAATCTTGAACTCGCTACACAGCTCTTTCCTCATCTTGTTGTTCAAGTTAGATACATTATCAGTAATGATCTTGTCTGGTACACCATATCGGCATATAAGCTGGTTCTTGATAAACTTCACAGCCACCTTCCTGGTCACATTCGCATATGATGCCGCTTCAACCCATTTGGTGAAGTAATCAATGGCTACGAGAATAAAACGGTGATTGTTCGACGCCTTTGGCTCTATCATGTCGATCATGTCAATTCCCCACATGGAGAAAGGCCACGGTGAGGAAATAACATTCAGAAGTGTCGGGGGAATGTGAATCTTATCAGCATAGATTTGAAACTTATGGCATTTCTTCACATATTTGCAGCAATCAGACTCCATTGTCAGCCAATAGTAGCCTGCTCTCAACATCTTCTTTGCCATGGCATGTCCATTGGAATGAGTACCAAATGAACCTTCATGGACTTCAGTCATCAACAGGTCTGCTTCGTGTCTATCCACACATCTAAGCAGAACCATATCAAAGTTCCTCTTATAAAGCACATCGCCATTAAGGTAGAAACTGCCGGATAATCTTCTCAAAGTCTTCTTATCTTTAACAGATGCCCCTGGAGGGTACGTATGACTTTGGAGAAAGCATTTGATATCATGATACCACGACTTATCATATTTCACTTATTCAACTGCAAACACATGAGCTGGTCTATCCAAGCGCATCACACTAATATTGGGGACTTCATTCCAATACTTGACAACAATCATTGAAGCAAGCGTAGCAAGAGCATCTGCCATCCGATTCTCATCTCGAGGAATATGGTGAAAGTTAATCTCAGTAAAGAAAGTTGAAATCCTCCTCGCATAATCTCTGTATGGGATGAGGCAAGGCTGATTCATCTCTCATTCACCCTTAATCTGATTAACAACAAGGGCCGAATCACTATAAACATCAATATGTTTGATCCTAAGATCAATACATTCTTCCAATCCCATAATACAGGCCTCATACTCCGCCATATTATTCGTGCATTTGAAAGTTGGCATTGCTGTAAAAGGAAAATGTGTGTCCTAAGGAGTAATAATTACTTCCCCAATACCATTTCCATACTGATTAACAGCACCATTGAACACCATACCCCATCGGGAACTAGGTTCTGGCCCTTCATCGAGCGTAGGCTCATCACAATCTTTCATCTTCAAATACAGAATCTCCTCATCAAGGAAGTCGTACTGCACAGACTGATAATCTTCAATTGGTTGATGTGCCAAGTGGTCAGCCAAGATATTACCTTTAATAGCTTTCTGAGCTAGATACTCAATATCATACTCAGATAACAACATCTGCCAACGGGCAATCCTCCCAGTTAGAGCAGGCTTCTCAAAGATATACTTGATTGGATCCATTTTGGATATCAACCAAGTTGTATGATTCAACATATACTGGCATAAATGCTTGGCGGCCCAAGCCAAAGCACAACATGTCTTCTCAAGCATTGAGTACCGAGACTCACAATCAGTAAACTTCTTACTTAAGTAATATATTGCATACTCTTTCTTCCCTGATTCATCCTGCTGACCAAGGACACAAGCCATAGAGTCATCAAGCACGATCAAGTACATAATCAATGGTCTTCCTTCAACAGGCGGAGATAGAATCGGAGGCTCAGACAGATACTCCTTGATACTATCAAAAGCTTTCTGGCAATCCTCGGTCCAATCATGACGCTGATCTTTCCGGAGGAGCTTGAATATAGGCGCACATGTGGCAGTCATGTGGGATATAAATCTCGAAATGTAATTCAAACAGCCAAGAAAACCTCGGAATTGCTTCTCAGTTTTGGGCGCAGGCATCTCCTGTATTGCTTTGACCTTGGCAGGATCAACTTCAATACCTCTTTCGCTGACAATAAAGCCCAATAATTTTTCGGAACAGACTCCAAATGTACACTTGTTCGGATTCAGGCGGAGTTTATACTTCCTCAAACGCTGGAAAAGCGTCAACAAGTGCTCTACATGTTCAACTTCCGTTTTCGACTTCGCAATCATATCATCAACATACACCTCGATCTCTTTGTGCATCATATCGTGGAATAAGGTAGTCATAGCTCATTGATACGTGGCTCCGACGTTCTTCAAACCGAAGGGCATCACTCGATAACAGAATGTTCCCCAAGGTGTGATGAATTTTGTCTTCTCCATATCCTCGGGTGCCATTTTAATCTGATTATAACTAGAAAATCCGTCCATAAATGAAAATACATTGAATTTAGCTGTATTATCTACCAACATATCAATGTGTGGTAGATGAAAATCATCTTTCGGACTATCTTTATTCAAGTCATGGTAATCCACACACATTCGGACTTTTCCGTCATTCTTAGGCATGGGCACAATACTGGCCACCCATTGAGGATATGTAGAAGCCACTAGAAACCCCGCATCAATTTGATTCTAAACTTATTCTTTAATCTTCACTGCCATGTCAAGATGAGTTCTTCTGAGCTTCTACCTCACAGGCACACACTCAGGCTTCAATGGCAAGAAATGTTGCACGATATCAGTATCTTGACCAGGCATGTGTTCATACGACCAGGCAAAGACGTCGACATATTCTCGTAGCAACTCAATCAACCCCTTCTTAAGAGACTCTTCAAGGAGTGCCCCAATCTTCACTTCATGGATGCAATCTTCAGACCCCAAGTTGATTGTTTCCAGATTCTCAAGATGCGTCTGAATGATCTTCTCCTCATGCTCAAGCAGACGGGTAATCTCATCAGGATTTTCTTCAACATCATCTTCTTCTGCCTCAAATACAGGGAACTCAAAGTTGGGAGATGGTGTTGGATCATTATGTTCAATGGGTTTGATTAACCTGCATAATGATTTTGAGTATAAAAGAGATTTCAGAATTCAAGCAAGGCAAATCATTATGCAGATGAAAATATTGATTTTATTCTCTTTTTTAGGATTTTATGGTGATCACCAATTTCATGCAAAAAGCAAAAAGGAAAAATAATTTGAAAAACAAACATTTAACATGTGATTATTAATGAATATCATTGTATTAATCAAATTGTGCCAACAATGTCTTCACTTCTCCTTTTGGCATGGGAGAAGGGTTTTTAATCAAAATGAACATATTACGCTGAATTGTGGATAATTGTTGGAACATCAAAAATGACCCAATTATTGCAGATCCCTCCAGGTATGACAAAGTTGCCAAGGTCTTCCTCTTCATCATCTTCAACAATGGCAGCAACTTCCTGATCTTCAACAGTGTGGATAAAACCTCCACTCTGGAACAACCCATGCTCATTGGAAACACCGGAAGAATACCCTATGCCAGCTCGGGATTTTTTATCTTCCATCTTTATCATTTGCCCCAAACCAGTAGTTGCACCATGCTCAATCGCCAACTTTGTATCGTATTACGAGACACATGAAGAAAGTCCTTTCCTCGAAGGCTCAGCAATAGACAAGGCTTGGAACGGAGTCCCAACCTCATCCTCAGCATCAATATAGGAAAAGGAAGATAAATGAATGACCAAGAGAGCCTTCTCTCCCCCTATCACCACCAACTTTTTGTTTTTCACAAACTTCAACTTTTGGTGTAGGGTGGATGTCACGACGACTGCCTCGTGAATCCATGGTCTGCCAAGCAAACAACTGTAAGATGGATGAATGTCCATGACCTGGAAAGTAATCTGAAAATCACTAGGCCCAATCTTGATCGGGAGTTCTAATTCGCCGATCACAGTTTTGCGCGATCCATCAAACGCCTTCACAACCACTCCACTCTGCCTCATGGGAGGCCCCTGGTAAGAAAGTTTGGCAAGAGCGTATTTTGGAAACACATTGAGCGATGATCATGTGTCCACCAACAGATTGGACAATGCATCATCCTTACAGTTCATTATTATGTGTAAAGCCAAATTGTGGTCTTTTCCCTCCTCGGGAAGATCAGCATCACAAAAGCTCAAATTGTTGCAAGCGTTATGTTTGCAACAATGCTATCAAACTGCTCTATTGTGACATCGTGGTCCACGTATGCCACATCCAACACCCTCTGCAAAGCTTCACGGTGTGGCTCAGAATTCATCAACAAAGATAAGACAGATATCTTTGATGGAGTTTGTAGCAGCTGATCAACAATGTTATATTCACTCCTTTTGATGAGACTTAGCATGTCATCACCATCCTCTTTCAAAATGCCAGACTGGCCAACCAAGATAGGAGCGTTATTGTTCTTGACAACAACAGGGTCAATAACAGAATTATTTTGAGAAGAAGTTCCCACGGGACTAGAAGGATTAACAATAGTTCTCTTCACGACATCTTCGTGGGATTTTGGCTGCGCCGAGAAAACACGACCATTATGGGTCACACACTGACATCAGAAATGCTCACCACAAAAGTTGAGGGCAACAGAACCTCCTTTCCATCTTCTAGCATAACTGCGTTATATCTGTAGGGAACAACCTTGTCTGATACATACGGGACAGGGCCTGCTGGCTTGATCACAAGAGCTGGCGATACCTTTTTCTTGCTGCCATCATACTTGACAACAACAGGCTCAGGAATTCTGAATACAGGGGAGATAACATCGACTTTGTCCTTGTTACGATTCGGAAGTATTTCAATCATTCCCTGATCGATCATCTCTTGGATGTCCTTTCTTACTTGACGACATCCTCTCTCATTGATAGTGCACACCTGGCACCTATCATGGTCATGCTCGTAATGGTTGTGTTCACACAACAGCTTGTGCATCTCGACCAAATATTGCCTTATGTCATTAACATACAGGACTTTGTATTTTCCAGGGTACCCCTGGACCATGTTAACAGCAGCCTTCCCATGCTCGGGCAATGGGTTCTTCTTCACATTTGGACCTACGTCCTCCAAAAACAATATCCCACTTCTCACAAGGTCTTGCACCTTGGTCTTCAATGGGTAACAATTCTCCACATCATGTCCGGGAGCACCGGAATGATATACACAATGAAGCTCTGGCTTATACCACCACTGAGGGTTGGTCGGTACAACAAGAATATCTCGCGGAGTTATCAGCTTCCTATCGATCAAAGAAGGATAAAGCTCAACATATGTCATCGGAATCAGGTCAAAAGTTACCCTCTTCCTCTTGTAGTTACTGGTGCTGGTGTTATTGTTGTTGTGAGGCTGGTAGGCCTGTTGTTGTTGACGATGTTGTTGTTGTTGTTGTTGTTGATGATGATGGTGAACTTCTCTAAAAGCAGGTGCTATATGAGCCACCTGGTGTTGGTTGATGGCAGGACCCACATCCTTCCTCCTCACGGAGGGCCTTCTTTTAGCATGGGAGGACACATCATGTGTCTCTCCCTCCTTCTTCCTCGCAAAGCCTCCATACTTCTTTGCTGAGGAGCTGTCATCTCTGGATAATCGTTCTTCGCGGACCCCTTCTTCTAATCTCATCCCCATATATACTATTTCGGTGAAGTCTGAGGGGGCACTGACGATCATTCTTTCATAATAGAAAGATTTCAAAGTCTTCAAGAAGATCTTTGTCATCTCCTTCTCTTCCAGGGGTGGCACTATCTGAGTTGCCAACTCTCGCCATCTCTGGGCGTACTCCATGAAGGTCTCCTTGTCCTTCTGCGGCATCTCCCTCAACTGGTCTCTGTCCGGAGCCAGATCCACATTATACTTATATTGCTTTACAAAAGCCTCTCCAAGATCGTTGAAAGAGCGGATGCTTGCACTCTCCAGCCCCATATACCACCGGAGCGCAGTACCTGTCAAGCTATCCTGAAAGTAGTGGATCAACAGTTTGCCATTATCAGTCTGTGTTGATATCTTGCGAGCATATATCACAAGATGGCTGAGCGAGCATGTATTTCCCTTATACTTCTCAAAGTTAGGCACTTTGAATTTAACAGGGATCTTCACGTTGGGCACTAGGCACAACTCAACAGCATTTTTCCCAAAGAGGTCCTTACCCCTAAAAGTCTTCAGTTCCTTGCGCATCTCAAGGAATTGATCTTTCATTTCATCCATCTTTTCATAAACATCCGTACCCTCATACGGCTCAAAATGATAGATGGTATCTTCAACGCGGTGTAAGGTGTGCACAACGGGAGGTGACACAGATATGACTTGGCTAGATGCCGGTAAAGAAGCCAGAGTAGGAGCAAAACCCTCTGGAACAAAATTAGCAGGCATTCCCCAAGGGAACCCGACTGGCATAGACGGAGCAAAGTGGGCTGTTGCAGCAGGCACAGTTGACGTTACTACCTCAGATATAACAGTCCTCGCGGGAGGAGTTGCAGGAGTTGGTGAAGCTTGACTCTGGGCGGCCAGAACTGACTCCATCATGGAAGTCAGCCTAGCAATCTCTTCCTTCAATTCCCTGTTCTCTTGCTCTAAATGCTCCATTATCCTCGGATGATTTGCTCTGGTATTATACAGGTGCGTCAGCTTGTCTTCAAAATTAATGAAGAGCAAAGAGTTAGACCACTGATCAAGAGCTCAGAACAAAACCTGCTTATGCATATGATGGATGCAATGTTTGTGCATATGGTTTGTTTTTATTTGAGGAACTTTATAGAGATCTATTTGCAAATATTTGAAAATATTTAACCTTTAAGACACATATGGAATACTCATAGCAATAATATTTGGAAACTTTTACACCAAAGAAGTAGTACAGTTTTGGTAACCAAATACAATACAAGAGGAAAGGAGAATAAACATCCTATGGAGCCCTAGAAACAATCGTCCAAAGCCCTCGAGATCAGAAGATAAGTTGCACGAAGCCTCTTTACTTCTCTCTCATAAGCTACTTCCATATCAGCCTTCTCCTTGGCAAGCTGATCATACTTCCTCTTCCAAAACCTAGATGAGTGAGGAAGAAGATAAGTAAACACATCATCAGGCTCATTAATAACCTGATGCTCTAGAAATTCTATCACTGCATCCTTATCTTTGAGCTACTGAAGAAGTTCCTCTCGCTCACGAACCCATGCACGCGACCGTTCTTCATCTTTCAACTCCTCTACTCCTTGGTTAGGGAGGGTTGAAGGCCCAACCATAACCATAAGAGTAGGTCTCGGATAATCGTATGGCATTCGGTACTCAAGAGCTCTCTTCCTCACCCAAGAGGTGTAGGGTTCCAAAGCAATGCAATTCTTCAGACCAAGCTCCTTCCTCCCCTTCCTATGAACTTTGCACCAGGCGCGGACCATCCTATCCTTCAAGTTCTGGGGATCTTTACCCTCTTGAAAGAACAAGCTTTCCAATGAAATATTGTTAGGTTTATCCTTTAAGGGGAACCCAAGCTGACGGCGAGCCAATGCAGGGTTGTAGTTAATTCCACCACATGTACCAAGAAGAGGCACATTGGAGAATTCACCACAAGAACCAATAATTTGAACTCCGTCATAAACACAGTTATACCAAGAGATATCATCATTAGTGAGAGACATGAGTCTCGTAGACCACCGTAGACATCCCTTGTTCTCCTTGAAGGCAAGCGTCTGAGGCAAGTGAGAAATAAACCACTTGTACAACAGAGGAAGACATCAAACAATGGAACCACCACCCTTTTCATTCCTCATATGCAAAGAGAAATAAGTATCACCCAACAGAGTCAGAACGGGATTAAGAGAAGAGAAAAATCTAATAGCGTTCACATCCACAAAATTGTCGATGTTGAGAAATAACACTAGTCCATAGATGAGAAGTACAAATATGGCTTCAAAGGCGTCCTCACTCATGGCCTTCCCAAACAAAGTAGCTTGGGCAATGAGAAAATCAGATGGGAGACCTTGAATTCCACCTTTGGTAGTCATATGAGCCACAATATTAGACACATCTACATGAAGCATGTCAGTAATCTCTTGGGAAGATGGAATCTTCTCCAAACCACTGAATGACAACTGAACAAGAATAGGTATACCCACACGATAAGCATACTCCTCAGGTGTAGACAGAAGCTAGAAATCCGGAAAAGTGAAGCACCGATACAGAGGATCGTAGAACGGCACCAACACACTCATCAGGCCTTCACCCACCTGGGTAGAAAGAATAGACAGAAGCTTCCCATGGCGAGCTTTGAACTCCAAAGGCTCTAATACATAAGATGTCAAACTCCTTAACTCTTTCAAGTCGGGTTTTCTGAAAATGTACTTCTTCGTATTCCTTCTTTGCTTATCCATGTCTGCAATTTCGCAAATAGACCTCTTAAGTTCCTTGAAGTTCTTAATGTTGATGATATGGATGCATATGAATGCATGAATGCATGGATGCAACAATCACACTCAAGAATCAAGCAAGTCACACCATACAAAGATCACGGGATGGCTCAAGTCATCATCAATATCAATCATCCATTTTGGTGGATTATGGTTTACACCTTATCAACACCCAAGTTCCATTGATATTGAGGATATACGAGAACGGATCAACCGCGAATCACGGGTTTGTTGTAAGTCACGAGCATGGAGTCTCGGTTAAGAACCACCCAAAGGGATTGTACTATGGTTAAACCTGACAATCATGTTCTAAAAAGGTCCCCATAGTCATCATCTCATCTTTCGGATATTATCGGATAAGACGACTACTCGTATTCCAAAAATATTCTGAAGAGGGACTCTTATGAGTGTAGTATCGCGTAACAATCGTATCAAATCTTACACTTAAACGACTTTCGCACTACATCCTAAAATAGGCCAAGATGGGCTAGGTATCTAAGGTTCTTGGCTTCTAAGGTTTGTATTGGAAAGAGTAATGCCTAACCACGACTACTCGTGTGACATTATTGATCCCAACAAGACCTCCAGCAAGTGAATGGGCTTGCAAGTCAACTTGCTAAGGAATAACTCCACACAAGTCAACAAGCCTATGCCATTCTCCTATCATAAGTGCACTCGAGTTCAGGTATAGAACTCATCTCACAAGAAACCACCAAGCATACAAGCAATGAATATATCAAGCAATTCATACATTACAAACAATATAGTCATCCAAATTTGCACAAAAATATGTCACCAATAAATATAAACCTACAACACACATAAGCAAAAAGTAGGCTAAACCCACTAGAGAGATATCCTCCCAAGCAGAGTCGCCACTTTCCTGTAGCGGGGTATTCGTTACCTTATGGTCTATTGACTAAACAAAAAGTAAACATACAATTCGAGTCGCCATCGCACTTTTATTTGTCCAAAGGAAAGGCTAAAAAGCGAACAAAAGCCAAGTAAGAAGTTTTATCAAATAAAAAACTAATAAAAATGTCAGAGATCTAGGTAAGGGGGTTGGTTATGAAATCGGAAGGTTTTACGCACCCAAAACATCCTTAGTACTCTAAGGGAACCTCTTTTTGCAAATGTGTGTTGTAGGTTGGTATTTGTGAAAATATGTGCAAAAGATTGAGGGAATGAGAAGAGAATAGATTATATTTATAAGTTTTTTGTTTGAATGGATGAACCCATTGCCTACGTACCATCACAAAGGAGGATCAAAACCTCGTAGTTCGGGGTATAAATCACAAAGATTGGTGAATTGATTTGATCAAAAGCCTTAAGGTCTTTTGTTATCAAAGGGAGAAAACCCAACCTAAACCAACAATCCACCATGTGAGGAGAGCTTCAACATACTAGTGAGGGGTTAACCCTATAATAAGTATGGAAGACTTATAATCCAATCACTAAGGATAAGGTGAGATTCACATCAATCACTATGATAACTCAAACCTATGACTAATGTTTATGAAAAGGTCTTAACAAGGGTGGCCATTGGAACCACAAAAAATAACAACTAGAAGTGAGTTGTATTTACAAGTTATATTTATTTACAAAATGAAGTCAAAGTTGGATTAGCATTTATTCACAATGAGTATTGATTAAAAATATTTTTAAAATTCAAAGGCATAAGGCCTAGGTTTCTAATTTGAAAACAATGTCAAAGTTGAAAGAAAAGAGTTTGGCTTGGGTTAGAGTGAGGAGAAGAAGAGAAGGGCTAGTCCTAAAACATACAAAGATAAGAGAGAAGATAAAACCCTTGGAGTTCCTTTTCTTGAAATCATAGAGATGATTCAAGATGCTCCTTTCCTTTGGACTTAGCAAACACAATCAAGCAATCAAACAATTTAGATTCAAGCTCATAGGATCTCCATTTGGCTTGTCTCTCTTAACTTGGTTACTCATGACAATGGTCCTCCTTACTATCTCAAGATGGAATCCCTATCACACAAGAGCAAACATCAAAAAGTTCACAACACAATAAGAGGAATGGATAAAGAATAAGTTTTGGAAAGGGAAGTCCTTTGAAGTCAACTTTGACATTTAGCATTCTAAAGGCATGAGGCCTAGTTTCTCTTCAACAAATTTAGAATTCTAAAGGCGTGAGACCTAGTTGCTATTGAACTCCTTTAAGCATAGGTAAGTCCTAATTCTAAGTCCTTTCTCCTTTTTTGCATTAGGTTCAGACAAAACAAAAGCAAAACCAACACAAGGCAACAATAAATTGATACACAATAATAAGCTCAAATGAGCAAAAAGAAATTGGCATAAACATAAAATATGTGCTCAAGTGAGCAAAATGAAAAGGGGAATATGAATAAATGAGAAAGAAATAAAGTGCATTAAAGTAAATTGCAAGAAATTAAATGTTCAAATTAAAGTTAGTAATTAGTATGGTTATGTTAGTTTGACATAAGACAATTTAACGCTATGTTAAGCAATCGTAAGTGGACTAATGTAGTAGTCACACCTATCTGAGGTCGGTCAATAAAACTATAGGCAAATAAACACAAGTTAGAGATCATGACTAGTAAGCCAAGCTCCAAAAACTTGCCATGCCAAAAGAAAAGAGAAATGCCTTGTATGGACTTTAGGTTTTTTTGCTTGACCAAGAAGCAACCTATCTTGGACACAAAGTAACACACTTGATCTTGCATCAAGTTGAGTTTAATTTGGATCAAAGAAGGTTAAACCCCCTCATTTGTCAAACTAACCATAAGACATTAACTCATTGGCCAAAAATAAAAAGAAATGGGATGAAGATGAAATGGATGGAAAGAGAAATAAAGTATCAAACACAATTGATCAAATGTGAATCAAATCATCATCAATCAATGTCAAACAGAAGAGAAATGAAGATCACAAGTCAAAAAGTCAAACATATTTTTTGGCATTTTTTGAATTAAAAATAAATGCAAAATAGAATAAACAATATATGGTCAAACCTCAGACTTAATTCAGATTAACTTCAAAAAGTCCAATTAAATTCTCATAGGTCTAACATGGTCAAACAAACTTTGACAAATTTTTTCAACAATTTTTGAAATCAGAAACTATTTAGAAACAATTAAAAAACAATGAAAAATAACACAATATGAATTAAAATCTGAAATAAATCTCAAATCAATTATGAAATTGATGAGACTATTATTCATTGATTTATCATGATCTATAGGTGTTAGGAAAATATTTTTGGATTTTTCAAATATCAGAAAGTAATTAAAAATGAATTAAAACTATTAAAAACCAAATAATTCACAAAAAATATTAAATGAAGTCACAAAAATAATTAAAAATCAAAATGTGAAACTAGATTTTTCAAGAAAAACTTTGGCATTGGTCTCATATTTTTGTGACTTCAAATAAAATATTTATGAATTTTTGAAAATAAAAGGAATTAAATGGAATTAACAGAAAATAAGAAAATAGCAAAAATGCGCAGCCACATGATCATTTCATTAATTGACGTGGCAATGATCCTAGGGCTCAGAGGCGCAGACACATGAAACACCTTGGTCAAACGCGCTACACTTTGATTTAAAATAAGTCAATACATTGGAAGGATGAGATTAAAACGTTTGAGCATCATCCAAGGGCCCTGAAGCTCCCACGTGGGGATGGTGGTGGAAACCAACATCTTCTCCGGCGATCTAACCAGATCCGGCCACCACGCCAGGAAATCAAACCTCAATGAAAATGAAAAAGGAAGGTATCAAAATGAAGTTGAGGTGATGTACATCACCCCTGTGACCATAGATCCTCCTCACAGTTCCTATTTAGAGAGAAACATGAGCTTGAAGATCATGGTACATGAACTGAAATGGCATGATTTGCAAAATTAAGACCACCATTGGCCTGCCTCATGCATGAGTACTTCAGAAAACAGCACAAACCAAAGAAATTCACATCATATTGCAAGATCTAGATCAAGAAAGTTTGATGTTATACCTCTAAAATGGAGCTTCAAACAGCACGAACTCTCCAAACTCTTGATCCAATTTTGCTCTAGAAGTGTAGTGATGATGCTCGGTTAAGGAATTGAGTTATGAAGATCAACTAATGATGTTGAAATTCAAGCTTGAAAATGAAATAGAAAACTGAAAATTCCTTTAGTGAGGGTTTGGTTTTCAATTCAGCAGCACTTCAGATCTCCACTTGGTTACCATTTGAATGAGATTGCACTTCTATTTATAGCTGGAATGTGATGCAAAGCAATGCTTGGCTCGTGTGCATGAAGTTTGAACTCTCCTTGCATGGGGCTGTACAGGCGCATGTAAGGCCAAAAAAGGAATGAAAATCCATGCTGAGATCAATTGGAAATGAATTGGACATGCACAAGGGGCTGCACAAGCTTGCACACCAAGTTACAAAGTGAAATGCAAAAATGAACATAAACATGAAGCTCTTCGAAACTCACTCATGGAAAGTCCAAAAAATTAATGTGAGTGATGGTTGGAAAGCCCTTGAAATAATGAATAAAAGTCATGTTGGGAAAAGATTCATTTGGCAATTGGAAATTTATGAAAACTGGATGTGAAAGGTTTGGGTACAAAACATGTCTAGGTTCCTTTGAAAATTTTGCCAAAAGCAAGCATTTTCAAGCCCCTCTGTTTCAATGATGCAAGCCTCAAATGGAAAAACCTCCAACATCAAAGTTGTAGATATTTTCAATATGATCTATTTAAACTTAAATTTTGCATCATTTGTATTTTTCATGAGAATGTTATGGGCACTTGAAGTTGGGCATTTATCAAATTCAATGGCTTAGGTCAAAAGTGGCCTATAATATTTTGTATTATCACATGTATTTTTTTTAGGATTATGAAATTTTATTCAACATAAAATTTGAATTAGACATCTTAAGCTTTCCAATTCAATTGGTCGCACCTCAAAATAATAAAAATTAAGGAAGCTAGGTCCTTGGGAAGTTGACCCAAAATTAGGGTTTCAGTCAAAATGACCTATAATTCTTTGAAATGAATGATGACCTTCCAAGTTTCAATTGGATTTTTTATGAACATGAAAGTTGTTCATATGGTTCTTAAGAACAGTTTTTCTCTTGAGGTTATCTTCATTTTATAAACACATTAAAAGTTATATCTCAGTGATCTTCAGTTTAGTCAGATGACTTGATTGGTCAACTTCCCAAGGCCAAACTTCCAATATTGATGAATAAATGATTGAGGATACTCACATAAGCTCATATATGCATAAAATAATGAATTAAATAGCTTCCCTTGATTGAATTTGATCATAGGTTGAGGTTGCTTCATGAGTAAGGCACAGTCAAAGCACAATTGAATTAGGGTTTCCTTGGGAAACAATCCTTAAACCCCTTGGGTTATCTTGATCAAATTGGCAAATTGAGATACTTGGGAGACATATATGATGATTAGGAACTTGGTGGACCATTGTAATGTTTGTTTTCATCTTCATCTAGCCACTTCATTGAGCTTAGGAGCCTCATAGGAGCATGGGAGCACATGATCACTTGAGCTTCAAAACAAAAAAAAAAGTTAGTGACATATTTTTGTGCATTTGGTTAGTAAACAAATAAGAAAAGCAATAATATACAATACAAGCATGCTTGGTGGTCTCAAAATACTAACACAAGTCCCACCCTAGGGTTAAGGAGCTAATCATGCTATGATCCTTGAGGCAATGCAATGAGAAAATGATATGATGCCATGAGGGATCTTAGGGTCAAAATTAGGGTCTTACACACCTGATGATTGAAAAAAAATAAGAAAAAGAAAATAAAAAGATGAAAATTTGAAAAATCAAATTGAAATGAATAATAGAAAAATAATCATCAGGGAAATTGAAAGAAGGAGAAGTCAGTGGATATTGAAAATAAAGACAAATCCTAAACAATGATTGAAAGAAATAAATCCAACATTAATCCATCAGAAGTAGCATAGTGAAGATAAAGATTGTATTGACTCTAAACCTTAAACTACTTGTCAAAAAATATCCCACCTTAACCCTAGCCCCGTTACAACCATAAAGACCTCACATAGTGTGTGTGTGTGTGTGTGTGTGTGTGTGTGTGTGTGTGTGTCGTGCACCTTGACATCAAAAGAGAATTTATTCAAGCATATGGTATGGTATTGTTTACTATGAATTGTGAGTGGAAAACACGTTAACACCCGAGATATGTGGTGAGAGTGTGAATTGAGCTAACAAGTGAAACAATATTTTCAAGTGAAGGTGTGGTCAATCAATCGACCTCGCTAATCCAGCAAAAACCAAAGGAATCAAAAAATGAGGGACATGAAAGATCTTAGAGGTATGGTGGCTGTAAGACCCCAATTTTGACCCTAAGATCCCTCATGGCATCATAACATTTGCATTTGCATTGCCTCAAGGATCATAAGCATATTGACTCCTTACCTTTGGGGTGGGACCTCTTGTGAGTGGTTGGAGATCACCAAGCATGCTTGAATTTTATATCATTTCTTTTCTAATTTCGTTTACTAACCAAAAGCACAAAAATATGTCACTAACATCTTTTGTTTATAGCTTGAGAAATCACAAGGTCAAGAGTTTCAAGGAGATCCTTTGTGCCATGAAAAGGTCAAAAGAAGAGGAAAGCAAGCATGGTAATGGTTCCCAAATCTCTCATCCATCAAATATGCCTCCCTAGCATCTCAATTCATCATCTTGATCAAAACAAGTTGTAGCACCTCAACTTTTCACCTACCATTTTGTACATTCATTTTCATATTAGGTCATTAACATTACATTGGCCACTGCATAGCATTGCATTGTCCATTTGCCCAAGTGCAAGATCATCAGTCAAGACTAGTTAGGAGGATCAATTGTGCAAGCAAGCATGTGCAATTCCTATGGAAGAAAATCCCTAGGATTGATTCAACAATTTCATATGACCTAGGGATCATTTTGAAGTGGTTTGGCCAAGGATTGGATGATCAAAGCTCAACAGTCAAGCTGAATTTCATCTGAAACCCTAGAAAGTCAACTGTGGTCAACTGTGCATGAATTCATGGATTTGAAGGTGGGAGATGGTTTGAAAGGCCTCATTCATGTCCATACAAGTCTCATTTGACATGTCAAAGATCAACATTGAAGAATTTGAGGTCAGGAGAAAAGTTTCCAAAAATAGTAAGTGACCTGTAATTTCAAACTACCAAAAATGGAAAGGTCTTCTCCTCAAATTTACATCATCATACAAGCTTCAAATGAAATTTTGTCCAACATGAAAGTTGAAGATCTTGCTCTCACCTTTCCAAAAAGTCCAAGAACATCCATTTATCATTTGTGGATGACAAGTTATGATCAAATCATTGTCAAGAAAATTTGAAGTTCAAAGTTGGATAACTTTCACACCAAATGGTCAAATCATGTGGTTCTTTTTGGAACATTTCACTCTTGATCTCTTCTATCCAAATCATTCATTACATTTCATCAAATCTCATCACACAAAAATTGCATTTTTCACTTGGCTTGAATTTGAATTTGGAGGGAAAAAAGTGAATTTGAAAACTAAGCATTTTTCATACTTCCAAGCTTCACATTTGGCTACTACATGATATTTGGAGTGTGTTTGGACAGAAATTCGTGCACTGTAGCAAGGGTTCCATGCACATGAGGGGTGAATGGCAAGTTTAGCATAAACACTCATTTCACTAATTACCAAGGCATTTGGCTAATTGAGATTAACATCTTCATTAATCCATCATATATATTGATAATGCTAACAGAATTTTGGATTAACATTCATTCATCTCAGATCTAGATCGAAATTGCAAAGTGCACAAACTTTTTCTCTCCATTTTTCTGCCAATTTTCTCATAGAACTTGCATTGTTCTTGCTCGATCCTTGATGCACCACCATAATTGAAGACTTTGGAAGCTAAATTCATGAACTGTGGAGCTGCTTTTGGAACTGTTGCATCAAGCTTCCATTAATGGCAGGTGCTGATTTGAGCTATATCCAAGACAATTGAGCTTCGATTCTCCACTCATTCATCTACTGGAGCTTTAGAGATCATCTGTTTCAACAATCCAAGGCCAGAAAATCACAAATCCAGCTCTGCATTCCAATTCAGGTCAGGAATCGATCCTCACGATTCATGAAATCATGCTATGTGTTTTGTAGATCTTTGATTGTAGAACATGCTGAACTTTGTAGTTTTGATTTTCATTGAGAAACAAGAGAGATATCTGGATTTTAAGATTGATTGAGTGAACTTTCTTTTGCTCGATCCGTTTGACATAGCTTGAATTAGACGAAATTAATGTTGTATTGTTGATGTACATTAGAAGACGAAGCGATTGATATATGTATCATGAATTTTGGTGATGGTTTGTTCTTGAGCTGGAAAATTGATGAAGAACATATGAATGTGATGATGAACCCTAACTTTTTCTTTTCCAGATCGTATTTGATCCATGCCTTCGCCTGTTTGCATGTTTTTTGTGTTTTTCCGCCCATGCACCAATCACGTTGTGCCACATCACCTTAAGTGAAACGCTGCGCTTCATGTAGCGCGCGCTAGTTTGATTTCAAACACGGATCGATTCTCCGTTCCAGCACTTTCCACATGAGCTTTTGCATTTATTCACCTTATGCTTCCATGTTCACCATGCCATTTCACATCATTTTTTATTTTTTCTCCACATTAAAAAATTCATAACTCCATGATTACTTGTCCAATTAACACGAGATTTTTTCCATTGTTTTCCTCAAGATCTCTACTATTTTATGGTGATTTTTCCAGAAATTGTGCACGTGTGGTTTTTAATATTGCCTAGGGAATGTGTGAACATGTGTTTGCTTGCACCTTGCTTACCATTCTGCTTGTGAAATGATGATGATTAATCCAATGGAGCTGAAAGTTTTCATGTGTAAACTAGAAACCTTTAGGAGCATTTTGGTATTGAGTTTATGATTTTATCATTTCTGGTTTGTGAGATATGCTCTGTTCATTGGAGGTGTGACAATGTGTGTCACACCATTTTTTGTCCAATTTGTGAAATTTCTTTGCCATGCCTATTGAATGCCAATTAACCTGATTTTTTGCATGTTGAATCTTCTGGACGTTAGGCTTGAGTGTGAATGTTTATGGATTTTTTGAGTGCATTTCCAATTTGTTTGAGAATTTCTTTTCTGTTTGACCAATTGTGGACTTTTTATGAGTCATGATCTTATATGATTTGTGAAATTCTTGATGTTTATTGGATGAGCCTGAAATTTTGCACATGTATTCTAAATACCTTGAAGTTTGCCATGGCTTTAGTTTGATGCATTTATCTTGTGCCAATTCTGTTTTATGCTTGCTTGAAGTTGATGTATGATTTGGTGCCTTGTATGAGCTTGTTTGAACATGCTTTGACTTATGGATTTTATTTGACTTGCTTCCCTTTGTCTAAATGACTTGAAATTTGGTATGATGATCAATTGATGGATGCTGTTTAGACATGATTTTTCTTGAGATTTATTGAAATGTTTTTAGTGGATGTGGATTGAATCATTCTGTTTGGTTCTATGAGCTTCAAAATGCATGCTTTGCCTTCTATGCTTCATGAAATGAAATTGGTTGATGATATGAATATGAGACCACTTGGATTTGTTTCTTAATTGATTAATCTTGATTCTTGATAATTTTCATGTTCTGTTTTGGTTTATTGCTCCCATTTTGACCCTAGGCCTTGTCCTAGTGGTTAGCCTCTCACATTTGAGCTTTGTTTCAGGTTAAAGAGCACAATTGCTTATACTTGATGATGTGAATTCAATTGGAGTTGGTCCATTGCTTGTTTATGACTAACCTTGAGTTTGTTTTGTAGGCTTTGAGACTTGTACTTAGGCCTTGTGGCTTGCACCTTTGTGCATTGCTTTGCTTGATTGTTGTTTGACTGTGTACAGTTAACTGTTGACCACTGTCTGCTTGACTTTTATTTGAGTTGTGTACTGATTATGCTGGATTGTTTTCAGGTACCTTAGTTGCTATAGTTCCTTTGTGAACTTGCATTGCTTTGCTTGATAGCTTGAGCATTAAGGTATAATGTCTCTAACTCCATGTAGTCTGGAAGACCTGGCCTGTTACTTGGCCAGGCACCTTTCTGAAGTCCTCCTTAAGAGGCAATGCTTGTGCTTGTTTATTTTTGTCCCCAAGCAGAAAAAGACCTTTGATAAGGAAATTGGGAGATACAAGAGATGTGCAATCCATCTCCTGCTATTCAGTTGAGTCATCCCTTTGCTCACACAACTGGTGTTGATGCATTGTGGACATTAACCCAAGATCCTTGTATAGTTGTACAGTTGAGTCAGTGTCATAAGTGTAGAAGGGTTCCCACTTTCTGAACCCACACTTCTTTTGTCTGAAGCTCTCCCAGGCCAGGGATAAGAGCTGTGAGGCACGCCCCTCACTTCCTATTTCATCTGCTTCACCCTAACTCTCAATGTTAGGGTTAAGAGCTAACATCACCTGATTACAGATGGCTTGTGTTGTACAGCCTAACCCTTGTGTGAGCCCACTTTGTGTGTATATAGTGTATGCTATTTGTGATTGTTTGATTGCTTTACCTGTGCTGTATAGGATAGCTTGCTCCCTGTGCAAGTTAGATAGCAACCTTAACTTAGGGATGATTTGCATGATAACATCTAGGCTCGAGTCGTAGTCTCCCTAGTTGTGTCTCCCTTTGTTATCTGGTTAGGCTAGTCCTTTGTCCCTGCGTAGGGGAACTACGTTGCCCTGATCCTCATACCAGATGAGGTACGTAGGCAGGAGATGAGCTGATCTCTCCGGGTGCCCGTTTTGTTTTGTCTTTGCGTGTGTTAGGAGATGGATGTAAGACCAGCGATTGGCATTCCGTATCCTCTTGTTGTGTGCTTAGAGTCCGATGTAAGTCCAGCGATTGGCATTTGGTTTCCAGTGTGCGTGTGTTTGGTTCGGAGTCTGATGTAAGTCCAGCGATTGGCATTCGGATTCCAGGTTTGCCTGTTTGTGTGGAGTTTGACGTAAGCCCAGCGATTGGCAGTCGATTTCCTGTGTTGTTTTGTCTTGCGTGCGTTAGCCGAGCTACGAGTGCTCTGATTCTTCTTTAGTTCAAGAAGATACGTATGCATAGGATGCGACATCCTAGCGAGCACGTTTTCCCCTAGTCCGAACTACGTCGACTCTGATGTCTATGCCTGATAGACTACGTAGGCCCAGGATGCGATATCCTGCCGAGTCAGTTTCGTTTGTTTTCTTGTGTCTCTTTCAGCCAGTGTTTGTTTGTTTGCGAGCAGTGTTTAGCAACCACATTCTTTCCTTTTGTGCGTGGATCCCGTCGAGTACGACGGATGCGTAGGGGTGCTAATACCTTCCCTTCGCATAACCGACTCCCGATCCCATTCTCTTTGGTCGCGAGACCATGTCTTTTCCAGGTTTACTTCGAGCGTTTCCTTTCCCTCTTTTGGGATAAATAACGCACGGTGGCGGCTCTGTTGTTCTTGTTCTCCCGCCGGTTTTTCGCGTAATGCGACACAAGTCAAAGGGTTTGAGGTTTGTTCCCCAAGGGAACCCTAGTTCATCAGATCATCCACAATGCCTTGCTCTTGAAGCTACCTCAGCCCATGGTTAAATACAATCCAGGGAAGTTCTTTAATTCATCATTTTTTGCATATTTGAACTTATTTGAGTGTCCTAAATCATCAATTCATCAAGATATGAGTCATGGACTTGAGAAGTTGATCAGTCAATCCATCAGACTATTTTGAAATGCACTGACACCTAACTTTTTATGTGTTGGTCAAATGGAGATGATCCCAAAATAAAAATGTTCTTAAGCACATTATGAACAACTTTCATGTTCATCAAAAATTGATTTGAAGCTTGGAAGGTCATCTACCATTCCAAGACATTATAGGTCATTTTGACAGAAACCCTAATTTTGGGTCAACTTCCCAAGAACATAACTCATTCATTTTTTATGATTTTAAGGTGGGATCAAATGCATTGGATAGCTTAAGATGTCTACTTGAAATGTTATGTTGAACAAAATTTCAAAATATCAAAGTAAATACATGTGATAATGCAAAACATTATAGGTCACTTTGGACCAAATGCATTGAAAGACAAAAAAGTCCAACTTCAAGTGCCCATAACTCTTTCATCAAAAATCGAAATGATGCAAAATTTAAGTCCATTTTGATTGTCTTTAAGAGATCTACAACTTTGTTGTTGGAGGTGTTTTCAGTTGAGACATGTATCATCAAAACAGAGGGGCTTGAACATTGGCCAAATTTGGAAACCTTGCCTTTGCATGTTTTGCACCTTACACTTTAAACTCAAAATTCACTAATTTCCACACTTCAAATGGATTTTTTCCCAACATAACATTTTTTACTTGCATCAAGACCTTTCCAACCATTACTCACATGCTCATGTTTGGATGTGGCAAATGGCATTTTCTTAGAGGAGAAGTTTTAGGCATAATTGTGCATAACATGTTGGAACTCATTATGCAAGCTTGTGCATTGCCAATTACACGACCATTTCAGCTCAATTATGCTTCAGATTGCATTTGGCATTGAATTTGGGCCTTTTGAATGATCATGCAAGCCCATGCAAGGAGTATCCATTTGCCATGCACACGGATTGATCACACTTGCCTTGCCTCTCCATCTATAAATAGAAGCCTCACTCCATTCAAATTTCATCCATGAATCAACCTGAAATGCTGCTGAACTGAAAACCAAACCTCTCACCAAAGGAACTATTTCATTTTTCACTCAAATTTCTCAGATCTGAAATTCAACTAAATCTTGTTGAATTTCTCGATCTAAAGTTCCTAGACCTCTCTCTCATAATCCATTGCAGCTGTGTTTGGCCAAAGGAAGCAAGGAAGCAAGCTCAGATCACCATAATCCAAAGGTTATCTTCAATTGGTTTTTTCTTCAAAACTCACCATTTATTGATCTATTTTCTTGGATACTGTGTTGGCTGAAGTCCTCTTCATTGAGGCAATTGTTTTGAATGCTCAATTGTTGAAATCCATGAAGTTCAGCATGAACACCATAATTTTCTCTCTCTGATTTCTCTCTCTATGAGGATCTAGAGTAGAAAGCAATGGTACAGGGATGATGTACATCATCCCAGCTTTCCAATGATGTATGGATCATGTATTTTGGTTAAGCTTTTGAAACCTGCAATTTTGGCCGGAATCTTCATGCTCACCGGAGAAGACGGTGGCTCCGGTCACCGTCCCTTTGCCAGATGCATTGTGAGCCCTTGGATCTGATTTCCAGATCTAATCCTGGCCTTTGCTTCTTATGACTTTTAATAATGCCATGTGTTTCGCTGATGAATTTGGTATACCATGGAAACGCTCATGTGGAGCGTCTGATCAGCCACGTTAATTGATGAGGCTTGATCAGACGCTCCTTGATTTTTTGAATTTCCTATTTTCTGATTTAATTTCTTTTATTTCCATTATTTTCAAAAATTCATATCTTCTTCATTTTAAATCCAAAAAATATGGGACCAATTGCATTCTTCTCCAAATAATTTCTAGTTTCTAATTTTGATTTTTTATTTTTTTTATTTTGTCATTTGATTTTTTTTTTGATTTTCTCTTTTCTGGTTATTTTTAATTCAATTTAAATAGTTTTCAATATTCAAAAAATACAAAAATATTTTCCTAACCTATTTGAATGATGATGAATCTATGAAAAATATTCTCATCAATTTTTTAATTTATTTGAGATTTATTTGAGATTTTAGTTCAATTAGGTTATTTTTATTCATTTTTAATTGATTAAAAATAGTTTCTGACTTTAAAAAATGCTGAATTTTTTTGTCAAACTTTGTTTGACCTTGTTGAACTTGGGATAAATCACTTGGACCTTTCAAGGTTGATTTAAAGTGATTTTGAAGTTTGACCTCTCTTTTATCTTTTAATTCAAGTTTAATTTAATATTAAAAATGCCAAAAATATTTTGCTTATTGTTTGACCTCCAATCTTCATCTCACTTTTAATTTCTCATGGTTTGACTTTGATTTTCAATGTCATTTGGTCAACACACATGGATTGGTACATTTCATTCACCTTATGCATTTTATTCTTTCCATTTCCTTTTCCATTATTCATCTCTTCCTTCTTCTTCTTCTTTCTTCTTTTTGATCAATGAGTTGAAGGTTGATAAGTTAGCATTGATTAGGGAGACTTAATCTTCCTTGATTCAAATCTAATTCATCTTGATCAATTGATCAAGTGAATGGCTTTGCATTAAGGATAGGTTGTTTCCTAAATCATGCAAAAGACTTAAACCAATACAAGATCAATTCTCTTATTCTTTTTGGCATGGCAAGTTGTTGGAACTTGGTTCACTAATCAAGACTTCTAACTTGTGTTGTTGCCTACATTATTATTGACCGGCCTCAGATAGTTGTGACTTTTACATAAGTTGAATTACGATTGCTTAACATAGCGCTAAATTTGCCTTATGGCACACTAACTACTAACACTAACTATTAACCATTAACATTTACTTTTGCTCTTTACTTTTATGCAATTTACTATTCTTGCACATATTATTCATTTGCTTTTTCCTTTGCTCACTTGAGCACATGTTTATGCTAATGCCATTTGCCTTTTGCTCATTTGAGCATATATTTGTGTATATATCTTTTGTGCTTGTGTTTGTCTGTTTGTTGTGAACCAAATGCAAATTAATGGACAAATGGACTTAGTTTCTAGGACCTTCCCTATGCAAAATGGAGTCAAAGAGAAACTAGGCCTCATGCCTTTAGAGTGCTATAAATGTCAAAGAGCAACTAGGCCTCATGCCTTTAGAATTCTTAAAGCTTGAAGATGAACATTGAAAGGACTATATTCTAAACTCCCTCTTGTCCGTTCTTGATTTGCTTCATAAACCTCTTTGATGTGTGTGTTCTTGTGCTAGGGATTCCACCTTGATTCAAATTTGAGGAACCATTGCCATGAGCTTCTAAGAGAAAAAGTTACAAGATGCCTTGGAGAGCCTTCCAAGAGTTCATTTGATTGATGATTGCTTGAGTTCATGCTTATGTTATTGCTTATTCCAAAGGATGGAGCTACTTGGATCATCCATATGATCTTAAGAGAGGAACTCCAATGTGGTCTTATTCATTATCCCTCACCTCTTTGTATGCTTAGGACTTTAGCCTTTCTTCTTCTTCTCTCCAGTCTAACCCAAGCCAAAACCTTTGTGCAAACATTTAACACTTGTTTTCAACACTAGAAACCTAAGCCTTATGCTTTTGATTTTCAAACTTTCTTTTCATAACACTTATTTTGAATTGAATCTTTAAGTCAACTTTGACCATATTTTTGTGAATACTTTTCATTGGTAAATATAACCCATTCAAATGTTTTTTGTGGTTTCAATGGCCACTTTCTTAATCAAACTTTTTCATAACCTTTAGCTATTAGGTTTGAGTTATCCTTGTGGTAGATGTGATACTCATCTATATCCTTAGTGATGGACAATGAGTCTTCCATGCTTATTATAGGGTTAACCCCTCACTAGCATGTTGAAGTTATCCTCACATGGTAGATTTGTGGTTTTAGGTTGAGTTTTCTCCCTTGGATAACAAAAGCCTTTAAGGCTTTTGGACCAATCAATTCACCAACTCATTTTTGAGATTTTTACCCCGAACTACGAGGTTTTGATCCTAATCTTTTTTTAAGATGGTACGTAGGCAATGGGTTTATCCATCCAAACACAAATGTAAATAACTTGTATATTCTCTTCTCATATCTTCAATCATGTTTGCACAAACAAATTTTTCACAAAACAATAACCTTACAACAAGTATGAAAAGGGCTCCCTAGGAGTACCTAGGATGTTTTGGGTGCCTAACACCTTCCCATTTCATAACCAACCCCCTTACCCAGATCTCTGACTTTCTTTTACTAGTTTTTGATTCGATAAAAATCTTAGGTTTTTGTTCGCTTTCTAACCATTCCTTTGGATAAATAGAAGTGCGGTGGCGACTCAACTTGTATTATTTACCTTGGATTTAGTCAATATCTCTAATGATAACGAATACCCCGCTACAGAAAAATGGCGACTCTGTTGGGGATTAGAGGAATCCTAGTGGGTTTTGCTTACTTTTCATATTTTGTTGTATTGTATTGTATTATTTTGTGACATATTTTTTTGCAATTTGGGATTACTGTATTGTATGTAATGATTGAATTGCTTGAATATTAATTCCTTGTATACTTGGTGATCTTTGTGAGATAAGTTCTAGACCCGGACTCGAGTGCACTTAGGATAGGAGAATGGCATAGTCTTGTTGACTTGTGTGGAGTTATTCCTTAGCAATTTGACTTGCACGTCCATTCACTTGGTCTAGATACTGATATTGTGCAACATTTCCTACCTTTGAAACCTGAGTGCGTGCCTGTGAAGCAGAAGCTCAGAAGAACTCATCCTGATATGGCAGTAAAGATCAAAGAGGAAGTTCAAAAGCAAATTGATGCAGGGTTTCTGGTGACTTCTACATATCCTCAAAGGGTGGCCAGAATTGTGCCCGTGCCTAAGAAAGATGGAAAAGTCCGGATGTGTGTGGACTATAGAGACTTGAATAAAGCTAGTCCGAAAGATGATTTTCCTCTACCACACATTGATATGTTGGTAGATAATACGGCTAAATTCAATGTTTTCTCATTTATGGATGGATTTTCCGGATATAATCAGATTAAGATGGCACCCGAGGATATGGAGAAGACAACATTCATCACCCCTTGGGCAACATTCTGTTATCGAGTGATGCCCTTCGGTTTGAAGAACGCCGGAGCCACGTATCAACGAGCTATGACCACCTTGTTTCTTGACATGATGCACAAGGAGATCGAGGTATATGTCGGTGATATGATCGTTAAGTCAAGAACGGAGGCTGAACATGTAGAGCACCTGTTGAAGCTTTTTCAGCGTTTGAAGAAATATAAGCTTCATCTGAATCCCAACAAGTGTACATTTGGAGTCCGTTCTGGCAAGTTATTGGGCTTTATTGTCAGTGAAAGAGGTATTGAGGTTGATCCTGCAAAGGTCAAAGCAATACAAGAGATGCCTGCGCCCAAGACTGAGAAGCAAGTCTGAGGTTTTGTTGGCCGCTTGAATTACATTTCCAGATTTATATCCCACATAACTGCCACATGTGCACCAATATTCAAGCTCCTCCGGAAATATCAGTCTCATGATTGGACCGAGGATTGCTAGAAAGCTTTTGACAGTATTAAAGAGTATCTGTCTGAGCCTCCGATCCTGTCTCCGCCCATGGAAGGAAGACCATTGATTATGTATCTGACTGTTCTTGAAGATTCAATGGGTTGTGTCCTAGGTCAGCAAGACGAATCAGGAAAGAAAGAGTATGATATTTACTACTTGAGTAAGAAGTTCACCGATTGTGAGTCTCGATACTCAATGCTTGAGAAGACATGTTGTGCTTTGGCTTGGGCTGCTAAGCGCTTACGACAGTATATGTTAAATCATACGACTTTGTTGATATCCAGAATAGATCCAATCAAGTACATCTTCGAGAAGCCTGCTTTAACAGGGAGGATTGCCCGTTGGCAGATGTTTTTGTCTGAGTATGATATTGAGTATCGAGCTCAGAAGGCTATTAAAGGTAATATCTTGGCTGATCACTTGGCACATCAGCCGATTGAGGATTATCAGTCAGTTCAGTACGACTTCCCGGATGAGGAGATTCTGTATTTGAAAATGAAGGATTGTGATGAGCCTACGCTCAATGAAGGGCCAGAACCCGGTTCCAGATGGAGTATGGTATTTTATGGCGCTGTAAATCAATATGGAAATGGTATTGGGGTAGTGATTATTACTCCTCAGAGCACACATTTTCCTTTTACAGCAAGGCTAACTTTCAAATGCACGAATAATATGGCTGAGTATGAGGCATGTATTATGGGGTTGGAGGAGTGCATTGATCTAATGATCAAGCATCTTGATGTATATGGTGATTCGGCCCTCGTTGTTAATCAGATTAAGAGTGAATGACATAGTCTTGTTGACTTGTGTGGAGTTATTCCTTAGCAAGTTGACTTGCAAGACCATTCACTTGGTGGAGGTCATGTTGGGATCAATAATGTCACACGAGTAAGTTGTGGTTAAACATTATTCCTTCCAATATAAACCTTAGAAGCCAAGGACCTTAGTTTACCAAGCCCATCTTGGCCTATTTTTAGGATGTAGTGCGAAAGTCGTTCAAGTGTAAGATTTGATACGATTGTTACGCGATACTACACTCATAAGAGTCTTTCTTGAGAATATTTTTGGAATACGAGTAGTCGTTTCTCTGATAATATCCAAAAGATGGGATGATGACTATGTGAACCTCTTGTAGAACATGTTTGGCAGGTTTAAACCCTAGTACATTCCCTTTGGGTGGTTCTTAACCGAGACTCCATGCTCGTGACTCACAACAAACCCTTGATTCATGGTTGATCTGTTCATATATCCTTAATATCAATGGAACTTGGGTGTAGATAAGGTGTAAACCATAATCCACCAAAATGGATGATTGATATTAAGGATGATATGATCCATCCCATGACCTTTGTTTGGTATGCTTTGCTTGATCCTTGAGTGTGATTGTTGCATTCATGCATTCATGCACTCATTTACATCCATATCATCAATAAATAAGAAAATTTTCAAGGAACTTAAGGGGTTTATTTGCAAAATTTTCAGACATGGAAAGACAAAGAAGGAATACAAAGAAATACAGCTTTAGGCAACCAGATTTGAAAGAGTTAAGGAATCTGACATCCTATGTACTAGATCCTTTGGGTTTCAAAGCTCGTTTTGGGAAGCTTCTTCCTCTTCTGACTACTTAGGTGGACGAAGGATTGATGCGTGTGTCGGTGCAGTTTCATGATCCCTTGTACCGTTGCTTCACGTTTCTGGACTTTCAGCTTTTGCCTACCCTTGAGGAGTATGCCTATCTTGTGGGTATACCTATTCTAGACCAGTTGTCGTTCAGTGGCTTGGAGAGTATTCCTACTTCTCGAGAGATAGCTGACATGTTGCACATAGATGAATCTTTGGTTGGTGCTCATATGACTACCAAAGGTGGAATTCAAGGTCTCCCTTCTGAGTTCCTCATTGCTCAAGCTACTGTCTATGGGAAAGCCATGAGTGAGGATGCCTTTGAATCCATATTTGTACTTCTCATCTATGGATTGGTATTGTTCCCCAACATCGACAAGTTTGTGGATGTGAACGCCATTAGGATCTTTTCTACTCTTAATCCTGTTCCGACTCTGTTGGGTGATGCTTATTTCTCTTTGCATATGAGGAATGCAAAGGGTGGTGGTGCCATTGTGTGCTATTTGCCTCTGTTGTATAAGTGGTTTATTTCTCACTTACCTCAGACGGACGCTTTCAAGGAGAACAAGGGATGTCTACGGTGGTCCACGAGACTCATGTCTCTCACTAATGATGATATCTCTTTGTATAACCGTGTGTATGATGGTGTGCAGATTATCGACTCTTGTGGTGAATTCTCCAATGTGCCTCTTCTTGGTACATGTGGTGGGATTAACTACAACCCTGTTTTGGCACGTCGTCAGCTTGGGTTCCCCCTAAAGGATAAACCTAATAACATTTTGTTAGAGGGTGTGTTCTTTCAGGAGGGTAAAGATCCCCAAGGCTTGAAAGCTAGGATGGTTCGCGCTTGGCGCAAGATTCATAAGAAAGGAAGGAAGGAGTTGGGTCCTAAGAATTGCATCGCTTTGGAGTCGTACACTGCTTGGGTAAGGAAGAGAGCCTCTGAGTATCTCATGCCTTACGAGTATCCGAGACCTACACCTATGATTTTGGCTGGGTCTTCAACCCTCCCAAATCAAGGAGTAGAGGAGTTGAGAGACGAAGACCGATCACGTGCTTGGATCCGTGAACGAGAGGAGTTGCTTCAGCAGATTAAGGAGAAGGATGCTTTGATTGAGTTCCTTGAGCATCAAGTTATTGATGACCTTGACGATGCATGGACTTCTCTACTTCCTCAGTCTTCCCTATTTTGGAAGAGGAAGTACGATCGACTCGCCAAAGAGAAGGCGGATATGGAGGCAGCTTATGAGGAGGAAGTAAAAAGGCTTCGTGCATCTTATCTTCCTGTGTTCCGAGCATTAGATGATTGTTTCTAGGGATCCATAGGATAATTTTTCCTTTCATCTTGTACATGATTGACAATGTTGTACTTCTTTCCCTTGATGTTATTTTATGAGATATTTCTATATGCGATAAGTGTTAAAAGATTCCAAAATTTGCAAATAAAACCCTAAAGTTCCTTTGAAATATAAAAACAAATCATGTGCACAAGCATTGCATGCATCATGTGCATAAGCAGGTTTTGGTTTCCGGTCTCTTGTCCTGTGGTCTAACTCTGTGCTCTTCATTTATTTTGAAGACAAGCTGACTCACCGGTACTACACTAGAGCCAACTCTGCAAGACTGATGGATCAACTAGAGCAAGAAAATCGTGAACTCAAAGAAGAAGTGGCCAAACTGAGTGCTTTGATGGAATCATTCTTGGCTGCCCAAAGCCAGTCTTCTCCAACACCTTCAACTCCTCCCCAAAGGACAGTCATCTCTGAGATTGTCTCCTCAACTGTGCTTGCAGCCAGTGCACATTTTGCTCCAGCGACTATGCCAGTCGGATTCCCGTGGGGGATGCCTCCCAACTTCATGCCTGAGGGTCCCGCTCCAACTTTTGCTTCTATGCCGGCATCTAGCCCGGTCCTTGCTGTTCCTCCTCCTGTTGTGCACACTCTTCCCAGGGTAGACGACACCATCTATCATTCTGAGCCATCTGAGGGCCCAGATGTCTATGAGAAGATGGACGCTATGAATGATCAATTTCTTGAGCTTCACAAGGAATTGAAGACTCTTAGAGGAAATGATCTTTTTGGCAAGTCTGCTGTCGATCTCTGCTTAGTTCCTAACGTGAAGATTCCTGTGAAATTCAAGGTCCCTGATTTTGAAAAGTACAAAGGAAATACTTTCCCTCTCAGCCACCTGGTCATGTATGCCAGGAAGATGTCTACTCAAATTGATAACGACCAGTTGCTCATCCACTACTTTTAGGACAGTATGTCCGATGCCGCCCTGAGATGGGACATGGGGTTAGACAGTGCGAACATCCGTTCCTTCAACGACCTTGGCGAGGCCTTCGTTAAGCAGTACAAGAATAACATGGATATGGCTCCCGATACGGATCAATTGAGGGCCATGTCCCAGAAGGACAAAGAAACATTCAAAGAATACGCCCAGAGGTGGCGAGAGGTGGCACTCCGCTAGAAGAGAAGGAAATGACCAAGATCTTTTTGAAGACCTTGAGTTCATTCTATTATGAGCGGATGATTGCTAGCACTCCGTCTGACTTCACCGAGATGGTGAATATGGGGATGCGTTTAGAAGAAGGGGTTAGAGAAGGACGTCTAACTAGAGAAGAAGGCTCTTCTGCCAAACGTTATGGGGCGTTTGCAAAGAAGAAAGATGGAGAGGCACACACTGTGACCTCCCATGAGAAACCTAGAAGACCCTCTGTGAGGAGGAAGACTGTGCGTCCCGCCAGTAACCAGTACTAGGTGGCTCATATAGCACCTGTTTTCAGAGACAATCAGCAGTATCACCAACATAACAACAATCAACAACCACCTCAACAATATTAGCAACCACCATAGTACCGTCCGCAACAGCAGGCCTACCAGCCTCGAAACAGTAATTAAACCAACACGAGTTACGAGAGGAAAAGGGTCACCTTTGATCCTATTCCAATGACGTACGCAGAATTATATCCCTCTTTGATAGAGAGGAAGTTAATTACTCCGAGAGACCCACCGGGTATACCTGCTAACCCTCAATGGTGGTATAAGCTCAAATTTCATTGTGTTTATCACTCTGGTGCTCCCGGCCACGACGTAGAAAATTGCTACCCTTTGAAGACCAAGGTTCAGGACCTTGTGATGTGTGGCATTCTGTGTTTTGAGGACGTAGGTCCTAATGTGAAGAAGAACCCATTGCCCGAGCATGGGAAATCTGTTAACATGGTCCAGGGCTACCCTGGCAAGTACAAACTCAAATATGTTAGTCATATTCGACAGTCTCTGGTCGAGTTGCACCGTTTGCTGTGTGATTACAGTCACTATGAGCACGATCATGATAGATGCCGAATCTGCCCTTTCAACCGATTGGGTTGTCGCCAGGTGCGCAAAGATCTTCAGAAAATGTTGGATGAAGGAGTTATTGAGATTCTTCAGAATAGGAATGTTGATGAAGATGAACCTGAGGTCAACATGATTTCCCCAGTATTCCGGATGCCCGAACCTGTTATCATCAAGTATGATGGTAGCAAGTAGAAGGCTTCTCCTTCTCTGACCACTAAACCTGCCGGTCCTGTGCCATATTATTCTGAAAAGGAAATTCCCTTTCGTTACAACGCTGTTGCTGTAGAAGATGTGAAAGAAGTGCCTTTGCCTTCCTCATCTATGGTGAACATCGCTGATGTAAGTGGTTTGACCCGCAGCAGTCGTGTATTTTCAGCACCACCGAAGCCTCAAGCTAGTGCTGATTTTGCTGAACGTCCGATTGGGAATGCGGTGAATCCTCTGAATCCGGCACTTGCTGTTTAACTCTCCTCTGTACTTAAAGCTCCTACTTCTATTGGCCCAAGTGGCAATGAGAAAGAAGACTGTGATGAGATGCTGAGGCTCATCAAAAAGAGCGAGTACAATGTTGTAGACCAGCTTCTACAAACGCCATCCAAGATATCCGTGTTATCATTACTTCTGAATTCAGAACCACATAGAGAGGCTCTACAGAAAGTTTTGGATGTGGCATATGTAGATCATGATGTCACAATAGAGCAATTCGATAGCATCGTTGTAAACATTACTGCTTGTAACAATTTGAGTTTTTGTGACTCTGATCTCCCTGAGGGGGGAAGAGACCACAACTTGGCTTTACACATATCTATGAATTACAAAGACGATGCCATGTCCAATGTGCTGGTGGACCCTGGGTCATCCCTGAACGTATTGCCAAAAACCACTCTTTCGAAGCTGTCATATCAAGGGCCTCCCATGAGGCAGAGTGGAGTAGTTGTGAAAGCATTCGATGGGTCGCGTAAGATTGTGATTGGGGAAGTTGATCTCCCAATCAAGATTGGACCAAGCGATTTCCAGATCAACTTCCAGGTTATGGATATCCACCCATCGTATAGCTGTCTCCTAGGCAGACCATGGATTCAAGAGGCTGGCGCCGTGACATCCACCCTACACCAGAAGCTGAAATTTGTGAAGAATAAGAAATTGGTGGTGGTAAGGGGAGAAAAGACTCTCCTGGTTAGCCACTTGTCTTCCTTCTCGTACATAGATGCTGAGGATGAAGTTGGAACTCCTTTCCAAGCTTTATCTATAGCTGAGCCTATTGAGAAGAGAACTCCTTCGTTTACTTCCTATAGACATGCGAAGTTGGCCATTGAGTGTGGTGCAATTGCTGGTTTAGGAAAAATGATCGAGCTAGAAGATAATAAGTCTCGGGCTGGCATTGGCTTTTCTTCTGGAGTTTTCAATGAGAAAGGGCTATTCAAGAGTGGAGGTTTCATCCACACTGGTCAGGATGAAGAAGTTGTTGCTGTCTTGAAAGAAGGTGCAGAGGATTCTGGCAATTTCATCATCCCTGGAGGGGTCTGCAACAATTGGGTCGCTGTGGATGTTCCTACTGTTATCCACAAGTCAACGTAATGATCACTTTGTTTAAAAACCCTTCTCCCATGCCAAAAGGAGAAGTGATGACATTGTTGGCAACATAAATACAATGATATTTTCATTCAATAAATTCATGTTAAATGTTTGTTTTTCCAAATTATTTTCCCTTTTTGCTTTTTGCATGAAATTGGTGATCACATAAAACCCTAAAAATAAAATAAAATCAATCTTTTCATTTGCATAATGATTTGCCTTGTTTGAATTCTAAAGCTTTTCATATCCAAAATCATTATGCAGGTTGATTTCTAGACCCATTGAACATAATGACCCAATGCCATCTCCCAATTTTGAATTCCCTGAATTTGAGGCAGAGGAAGATGATGTTGAAGAGATTCCTGATGAGATCACCCGACTACTTGAGCATGAAGAGAAGGTCATTCAGCCATATCTGGAGAATCTGGAAACAATCAACTTGGGGTCTGAAGATTGTGTGCGAGAGGTAAAGATTGGGGCACTCCTGGAAGAATCTGTTAAGAAGGGGTTGATTGAACTGTTGCGAGAATATGTCGATGTCTTCGCCTGGTCATATGAAGACGTACCTGGTCTGGATACTGATATTGTGCAACATTTCCTGCCTTTAAAGCCTGAGTGTGTTCCTGTGAAGCAGAAGCTCAGAAGAACTCATCCTGATATGGCAGTGAAGATCAAAGAGGAAGTTTAGAAGCAAATTGATGCGGTACCTCTGGTGACTTCTACATATCCTCAATGGGTGGCCAATATTATGCTCGTGCCTAAGAAAGATGGAAAAGTCCGGATGTGTGTGGACTATAGAGATTTGAATAAAGCTAGTCCGAAACATGATTTCCCTCTACCACATATTGATATGTTGGTAGACAATACAGCTAAATTCAAAGTCTTCTCATTTATGGATGGATTTTCCGGATATAATCAGATTAAGATGGCATCCGAGGATATGGAGAAGACAACATTCATCACACCTTGGGGAACATTTTGTTATCGAGTGATGCCCTTCAGTATGAAGAACGCCGGAGCCACGTATCAACGAGCTATGATAACCTTGTTTCATGATATGATGCATAAGGAGATCGAGGTATATGTTGATGATATGATTGCTAAGTCAAGAACGGAAGTTGAACATGTAGAACACCTGTTGAAGCTTTTTCAGCGTTTGAGGAAATATAAGCTTCGTCTGAATCCCAATAAGTGTACATTTGGAGTCCGTTTTGGCAAGTTATTGGGCTTCATTGTCAGTGAAAGAGGTATTGAGGTTGATCCTGCAATGGTCAAAGCAATACAAGAGATGCTTGCACCCAAAACTGAGAAGCAAGTCCGAAGTTTTCTTGGCCGCTTGAATTATATTTCTAGATTCATATCCCACATGAATGCCACATGTGCGCCAATATTCAAGCTCCTCCGGAAAGATCAGTCCCATGATTGGACCGAGGATTGCCAAAAAGCCTTTGACAGTGTAGCGGTGTATTTGTCGCTATATGATTTATTGATTAAACCATAAGCAAAGCATACAATGAAATTTCGAGTCGCCACCGCACTTTTATTTATCCAAAGGACTGGCTAAAAAGCGAACAAAAGCCTAAGAAGTTTTACACGTAGAAAACTAATAAAAAGATCAGAGAGTCTGGGTAAGGGGTAAATTACGCAATGGGAAGGTGTTAGGCACCCATCACGTCCTAGGTACTCCTAGGGAGCCCTTTTCACACTTGTTGTATAAGATTGTTATTTGTTATGACATAAATATTGTGCAAACATGATTGAGATGATGAGAAAAGAATATACAATTTTTATTATTGGGTTTGAACGGATGAACCCGCTGCCTACGTACCTTCCATCAAAGGTAAGGATCAAAACGCCGTAGTTCGGCTAAAAGATTTCCAAAAGGTTGGTGGATTCAATTTTAAACACAAATAGCACTGAGGCTTTTCATTATCAATGGGAGAAAACTCGACCAAGACCAACATCCACCATGTGAGGATAGCTTCGACGCACTAGAGGGGTTAACCCTGTTTTCAGTACGGAAGTCTTATAGTCGACTCACTAAGGATAGGTAAGATTTACATCAACCACAATGATAATTGAAACCTATGGCTAATGTGGAAAGATTAACAATGGACAAAGCCAAAACAAGTGAATGGGTGAAGTTAATTGATTGTGATTATGAAAGTAGAGTCAAAGTATGATTAAGATTGATTCAAAAGAAGTATTATGAAATGGAGTTTGAAAAAAGTCAAGGACTTGGGGTCCAGGTTTTAATTTGAAAACATGAAGATGTTTGCACAATAGCTATGTCAAGTTTGAAATCAAAGTGTGAAAAGGTTTGGGACATAATGAGGATGAATGGATGAAGATGGATAGTAAAACTTCTTAGAAGGTTCACCTCTTGAAATCATATAGGAGATGATTCAAGTGTGTCCTTTGGAATGGGCAATAAGCAATAATAATGTAAGCAAGCAAATGATACCGGATGCCACTCAATGGTCTTACTCCAATCTCACAAACAAAGCGGATATCGGATACCAATAGATGGATTTACACCAATCTCCTAAAACAAAACTGGATATCAGAGGCCACTCAATGGACTTACACTAATCTCCTAAAACAAAATGAAACTTGGATACCGGATGCCAATCTGTCTGGACTTATACCAATATCCAACATATGATCATAGGAAAGCAAAAGCCAACTTGCAGGGACTTACAGTTGCATCCTCTCATACAACAAACAATGCAACATGTGATCATAGGAAAGCAAATGCCAACTTGCAGGGACTTACAATTGCATCCTCACACACAATAAACAAATACAAATCAATGGATGTCAGATGCCAATCTGTCTGGGCTTACTCTAACATACACAGTATGATCCTAGGAAAACAAATGCCAACTTACAGGGACTTACAGTTGTATCCTCACATACAATCAAACAATGCAACAGGATCACAGGAAAGCAAATGCCAACTTACAGGGACTTATAATTGCATCCTCACAATCAAACAAATGCATCAAGCAAAGATAAGATGAGTGGCCAAGGTGATGGTCTTATACTCACTTCCATATCATAGGAACAATAGCCAATGGATGGTCTTACAATTGTCCTCCATGGGTAAACAACAATGATAATGTCACAAAGACAAATGAGATGATCATGCATTAATGAGCAATAAATGATGATAGATGCATAGAGCATACAAGCAAACATGTGCATATGAAACAACAATCAATCAATGAAAGCATTCAGCACACGCTATAACCAAACAAGGAGGCTCATACAAGAGGGTTAGGCATTGAAGCCAACTGGAATAGGGTCACTGGTGCTCTTAACCTTGCCATTGAGGGGCTAAGGTGAAGCAGATGAAAGGACATGAGGGGTGTGCCTCATTGCTCTTATCCCTGGTCAGGGAGAGCATTTGAATATCAGAAGGTGTGGGAGTTCAGAAAGTAGGAACTCTTTCCACAGATTATTGACTCGATAGATCTTGGGTTTGGATCTCAATGCTACAACCATGTAATGGGAGCAAGGAGAAGACTCACAGAATAGTAGGAGATAGGTTGCATATCTCTTTGATCTACCAATTGCCTTACTTGAAGGACTTTTCCTGCTTGGGACAAATATAAACACACACAAGCATTGCCTCTTAAGGAGGACTTCAGACAGTTGCCTGGCCAAATAACAGGCCAGGTCTTCCAGACTACATGAAGAAAAAGGGATTATACCTCAAAGCAAATTGCTATTAAAGCAAAGCAAAGCAAGTTCAAAGAACTAAGCAACTAATGGTACCTGAAATAGTCAAACAGATCAGTACACAGTTCAAGAGTTTAAGCAAAAGGAAGTAGGAATCAACAGTCAACACAATTTACAAATGTGCAAAGCACAATGCTCAAGGAATATGAGCCAAGGCACCTACAAAACAAAGAGGTTAGCTCATCATAAACAAATAAACTCAAACAACTTGTAAAAGTTCCTTTGAGGCAATTGCTTCTCAACCTGAAAACATGAACTCAATCATAAGCCACAGGACCACTAGGACAAGCCTAGGGTCAAAAATGAATGAGAAAGTCAAAACAGCAAATGAAATTCAACCAAAATCAAGTTTAAACAATCAAGAAGCAAACTCAATTGGTCCCACATTCATATCATTCATCATCATCATTTCATAGACAAAAGAAGTCAAAGCATGGCAAATGAGGGCTCATAAAAGTCAACAGCAAGACTCAGCTCAAAACCAATCATAAACAATTCCAAAAATTACCAAATAATTCATGATCAATCACAATCCACACAATGACATGCATATAAAATTTCAGCTCATTTGGATCATGGGAAGATGGTCAATTAAAATCAGAAATTCAAACAATTTCAAGCATGCCCAAAGAAGTCAAACAATCATGCATTAACTTCAAAAATTCATAACTCAGTGATAACATACTAGAAATGAGTGGGATCAACACCATGACAAAGCTTAAGATGTCTAGTATGCACATGTAAAATTTCATGATCATCCAACAGAGTATGAGAATTTCACAAATGGAATGGCAACATGTATCACAAAAAGTCAACATTTGACTAAACAGGGGAGTAAAATCTCAAACAATTGGAAAATGGCACAAATAATTCCAAGAAAAATCTCAACTGAACTAGACATATAAGAGTAGGTTCATGCAAAATTTCACATCAATTGGAGTTCAATAAGCATGGCATCAAAAATCAGGAAGTTGCATATCAATGGTGTGACACAAATTGTCACGCCCTAATTCAAAAATTCATAACTTAACAACCAGATAAGATAAAATCATGAACTCTACATCAAAATCACCATGGATAAGTCTAGATTAAGCACAAAAAATTTCAGATCAAATGGATAAATCATCATCATTTCACAATTGAATTGGCAAGATGTACAAAAAATTGATACATGAACAAAACCCTAATGCCATTAAAAATTCAACCATCCAAAAAATCAGCAAAAATCATGATAAAATAATAGAGATCAAGCAGAGCACAATGAAAAAAATTTCATGAATTTTGGATTTGAAATGCATGAGTTGTGATTTTTGTAAAATGATGAACCAAAATGAAATAAACATTGAAATGAATTGATTTCAATTGAATTAAATAAACCGTGGGTGGCACTTTGGTAAATACCGATTCACTTAAATGAAACGGTGCGTAGCACCTGGGGATGTGTCAAGCAGCAATACGCTCATGGCAATCAAACAGTGGAATTCCATGCAAATAACACCAATAGCAACAGCCAAACGCAGTTCATGTTTCTGGGCAGATTCTAGGGTTTTAACAACAGTGCAACATCATCTTGTTCAATTAATCATGAAAAATTAAATCGCCCAGAATTTGAAATTAGCCATACCAATAGAATCAACAATCAACATACATCATAAATCCAGCAAGCATTTGAACTAAATCGACCTAACAAGAGAGCAGCATGCAAGAACATGTTCATGTAGTAAACTTTAAATCCATAGAAATCAGTGAATACTCAACCATTTCATGCAATATAAAGTTCAATGGAATCAACAATCTAAGATCTAACTAAAGCATGGCAAAGTTTAATGAAATATGAGATTCGAATATTTACTTGTTCTTGAAGAAATTTGTGAAAACAGTGATGTTTGAGTGCTTTGGCTTGACACAGGTGCTCCTTGTGGTTTGAAATGATGGATACTTGAAGCAATTTAGCTCAGTGATGCTTGAAGAGGTCCAAATCGAAATCTGCCATTGTTGAAGCTTGGAAAATCAGAATCGAGAATGCTGTTCCAGTTGGTGATTGAGGCTTGGAAATGGCTCACACTGATGGTCAGGTGATGAAACCACAAAGGGTTGCTCGAGCTCTTTGGAAGTTTTGGCCAGAAAAATGCAAAATGGAAAAATGAGATTTGTTGAGAGAATGAGTTTTCTGTCTGATTGATGGCTGCCGCTAGGGTTTTTGGACAGAAAATGATGTTATATACTTCTGTTTAGTGTTCTCTAATCAAGTGTTAAGCATGATTATCTCAAATGAAGCCATTTGCCAATTTGCTAAGTTTCAACCAAATGCACATGGAGGTGTGTGTTCTGCCCGAGTTTGGGCCTTGGGCAAGCTTCAAATAACATTTCAAACAAGTTCCAATTGGCCAAAATGCTTAAAAATCAATATTTGAAAAAGTCAAATTTTAACTTCACTTGAAATTAAATAATGCAAGTCCAAAAAGGCCATTTTGAATGGTGAAGTTTTGGTGAATGAGGATGACATTTTTGGAAAGAGGGGATCAAATATGACTTGTAGGAAAAAAACCCCACCAAATTGGCCAAATGGTTTGAGAGATATGGCCTTTTGAAGTTCAAGAAATTTTGAAAATGAATTGATCATATCTTGCCAACCATACATGGGATTTGAGAGTTCCTTGACTTTTTGGAAATGGGAGAACAAGATCTTCAACTTTCATGTTGGGCAAAAATTCATTTGAAGCTTATATCATGATGTAAGTTTAAGATCAAGAAGTTTCCATTTTTGGCAAATTCCAATTATAGGTCAACTTTCTATTTTTGGAAAATTCTTGTCTGACTTTATTTTCTTCACTGTGGATGCTTGACATGATATATGAAGCTTGTATAAGCATGAATGAGACCTCTCAGACCAAATCCCATCACCAAATCACTGATTAAATGGACAGTTGACCAAGTTTGACTTTCTAGGGTTTTGCATGACTGAACCACCTTCTGATGAATTCCAAACCCTAAATCCTTTGATATCTTGATTCAAAATGATGTCATAAGTCATATGAACTCTTGATTATTGATCATGGTGCCCAAATTCTGCAAGAATGGCCACCATCCACTGCAATGACTGATTTTGACTGACTTTGACCTAATTGGCTGATGATTGCTTCAGCTGCAAGTAACATGGTTAGATGACAATATTTTTGTACTTTTTGGTTAGTAAACATATGAAAAGCAATGATATACAAGTGCAAAACATGCTTGGTGATCAAGAACCACACTCACAAGGTACCCACCCACTAGGAGGGAAGCAGAGGTATGCAATGATCCTTGAGGCCATGATATGAGATGATATGGGCCATGAGGGATCTTAGGGCCAAAATTAGGGTCTTACAGATGCCCCTATTTAAGGTCATTCTAGCCGGAGAAGTGAAGTTTAGAAGTCTTCATCTCGACGCGGTAGAATGGGCTTAAATAACAGTAATGACACAAATTTTGGTCCCTAAGAGACCTCATGATGCAAATGTATGCATGCAAAAGACACAAATTCTGTGGGGAATATGATTCACATAGAAGAAAAGACGATCCATCGGAGTAATACACTCACCAGGAACAGAGACTCTGACAAGACTCTCGTTGGGGATAGACAAAACTGACACAGCGTGAACAAGACACGACTCTGATTAGAAGAAAACAGAAAACAGACTGGAAACCTCACTAGGAAGTGAAGGACTCACACTAGGGAAAAGAATTCCAAAGGAAAATAAATCCATTGGAGAGACACAAGCTGACTCCTGGGGAGAAGCAACAAAAAACTTCACTGAGGAAGCACCAAAGAAACGAGGTGTTACCGGTATAAGGGTAACAAACTCAGGAAGAATGAATATCTAAGATCGGTATAAGGGTGAGAGATATCAATCAACCAAACATCTGAGAAAGACCTGAAAAAGGTACATAAACTCAGGAAAAATCTGACTCCACAGGGGACCAAGGTCATGATAGGGAGCAGAAAAGGATGGAGCACCAGGGATACCGGTTACTGGGTATATAATAGGTGACCGACCAAAGCGTGAATTGGATTTCACTTCCAAAACACTCATCATCCTGAAGAGAGCGAAAGCAAACTTGTTTATAGGATGGATATTTGATTCTGTAAAGAATGCAAATCTTACTCAGTTGGGGAAACAAACAAAGTGTTCGACAAGAGAGTGCATGAGATATATTATCTATAGCCGTCAAAACGTAGATAATGTACTCGCATGGAAAAATTATCCTGAACCGGGTTGTAGGTTGTTTATAGGATAAGATCCGAAAACGTGAATTGGTTTGTGTTCCAAAACACTCATCACCCTGAAGAAAGCTAGAACAGCAGACTTGTTTATAGGATGGATGTTCGATTCCACAAGGAATACGAACCTTACTCTGCGGAGAAAACAATCAAGAGATTGACCCAAGAGTGAACGAGATATAATATCCATTACCGTCAGAACGTGGATAGAATACTCAGAAAGGAAAATTATCCTGAACCGGGTTGTAGGTTGTTTATAGGATAAAATCCGAAGACGTGAATTGGTTTGTGTTCCAAAGCACTCATCACCCTGAAGAAAGCTAGAACAGCAGACTTGTTTATAGGATGGACATTCGATTCCACAAGGAATACGAATCTTACTCTGCGGAGAAAAACAATCAAAAGATTGACTCGAGAGTGAACGAGATATAATATCCATTACCGTCAGAACGTGGATAGAATACTCACATGGAAGATTATCCTGAACCGGGTTGTAGGTTGTTTATAGGATAAAATCCGAAATCGTGAATTGGTTTGTGTTCCAAAACACTCATCACCCTGAAGAAAGCTAGAACAGCAGACTTGTTTATAGGATGGATGTTCGATTCCACAAGGAATACGAACCTTACTCGACTGGGGAAGATCAACAAAGGACTCCAACCAAAGAGCGCATGAGACATATCATTCATTACCGGCAGACCGTGAATAATATACTCGAAAGGAAAAGACACCAGAGATACCGAAGTATATAATAGGTGACTAACCAAAGACGTGAATTGGTACATATGCCAAAACACTCATCATCCGAAAGGAGGGCTTGAAAAAGCAAATCGACTTACAGGATGGACATTCGAATCCACAACGGGAAAACGAACCTTACTCAACTGGGGACACAAACCCAAAGAGTGCATGAGATACAATATCCATTACCGGCAGACCGTGGATAAGAATACTCGCATGAGATATATTATCTATTACCGTCAGAACGTAGATAATAAACTCGCATGGTAAGAAACACCAGAGATACCGGTTACTGGGTATATAATAGGGGATCTACCGAAAACGTGAATTGGTATATATGCCAAAACACTCATCATCCAGAACACAAACTGGTCAAAGGATGGATATTCGATTCTGCAAAGAATACGAATCTTGCTCAGCTGGGAAAATCAACAAAGGATTCCAACTAAAGAGCGCGTGAGACATATTATTCATTACCGGCAGACCGTGAATAACATACTCGAAAGGAAAAGACACCAGAGATACCGAAGTATATAATAGGTGACTAACCAAAAAGAGAGAGACGATCGATACCAAGCATCCGGGTAAACGAAAGACAATTCAAAGGGATAAATTGCAAGCATCCGGCAATTATCCGACAGCAAAGAAATATTCGATTCCACAAAGGGGGAAATAATGAATCTTACTCGACTGGGGAAACGCAAAAGGCTTCGACTGAAGAGTGCATGAGATATATCATTCATTACCGGCAGACCGTGAATAATATACTCGCATGGAAGATTATCCACAACCGGTTACTGGGTTAATAAAGGATAAATCAACCGAAAAGAAAGGCATCGGGATACCAAACTAGGTATATAATGATGACCAATCAAAGGGAGCAACAAACATTACCAACAAAGGGGTAAATGAAAGGCGATCTGCTGAGGATTCACTGGTGAGAATCAATGATCCGGGGAACACAATCACTGACAAAAGGCGAAAGGACCCGCTGGGGATAAAATTGCTAGCATACGGCAATTATCCACAAAAGCTTGCTAGGGATATAAGTGCTGATCTGAGCAACTTATCCAAGCAAAGGAAAATCAACATCACGAACTAGATGAAGATAACCACAAGGGGGAAGTTGTCATCGGTTGGGATGAACAACAAAGTTAACTCTGCAAAGGGAGAGAACGGGGTTTATAACTACCGATTTGTAGAAAAACCGCAAAGATAGGACTTACGACTGCTGGTTTGTAGGCAGAAGGCCAAAAAGGTGGAGGTGACCACAAAATTAGGGTTTACATCTACCGAATACGGGGTAGAAGACCAACAACTCCGCGTGGGGATAGAATAAATCACAAATCCGCACGGGAAACCAAAATAGAGTTTATAACAAACCACAAACTGCTGGAGAGCAGGAAAATAGGATTTATAACTACCGACATGAGGGTAGAAAACCAACAACTCTGACTGGAGAATAAAAGGTGTATAACCACAAATTCTGCCAAGAAAGCCAGGAGAAATAGGACTTATAACTACCGGTATGAGGGTAGAGGCCCAAAACTACTCCGCTGGGGAACAACCCACTGGGAAGCACAAGACATTTGACAAATAGCCAATTCGGGAATTATCCGAAAAGACGGACTGAATCAAGACATGTCCTAATGAGGATATAACTCAAATAGGAAAATCCATCCCAATATATGTGTTGGGAGGAAACGGAAGAAACCGTCATCCACGAGGATATATCTCGGTGGGGAACTGCAGAAGGAAAGACAACATTTTCTGCTTATGGGGTTGACTCTATATGGAGAGATTTATAACACCTGACATCTGCTTGGGGAGATCTGTAAAGAGATCTATATCACCCGTCGCAGGAGACACGACAAACAAAAGATATATGGCAAAAAATGCAACATGAATATCTGAATGTTTTATGAGTATGCATGAATATGCGTGATTTATGTTTGATGAATGCTGACAAAACAGACAATTCTAACACAAACAGGTTCAGGAATTAAACGCCCGGTATTATACTTCCAGGGGAAAAACCAGCTGGAGAGCCAATCTGCAGAGATCTTCATGCTGTCAAGCAAAGATCTGCGAATACTGCTGAAGAAGCAGAGGATCAGAGATATCAGAAAACAACCCAATCAGGGTACAGAAAGTCACAACGGGCAAAGCAGCCACCAAGACGAATCTGTAGGGGAACAAGAGAAGTCCCAAAGTATCTGCAGGGGATCCCAGTGTCAACTGAGAAACAAAAAGGTGCATTGCACAAGCACGAAATGCTGTAGAAGCAAATCCACATAACTCCGCTGGGGAACAACCCACTGAGGGAGAATGATATCATCCAAATAGAATCTAACTGCATAAGCAACTCTACTGGGGAAAACTGTCGGCTACTCTCTTGGGGAACAAACCACTGAGGGAGGACAGACTACACAAGTAAATTCTGCAACGAACCACTCCACTTGGGGAGAATATACATAGCAAACTGATCACAGCAAGTAGATTCTGCAATGTAAGCCACTCTACTGGGGATCACAAACAGTTAGGAAATCAACCCATTCCCGGGATGCTAGAGCCATCATCCGACCATACCGGGGATTGAAGGAGTATTCAAAAGGCGAAACTGCCACAACAAACATTCTGCAGACTACGCTGAGGCAAAGATGGTTGCAATATACTGGGATGTCAACCCAAATCAACCACTGAGTAGGAAAATAAATCCTGCTCTGCTGAAGAGAAAAAACTCTGATGGAGAGATAGCAACAATTCCGCAGACGACTGCCGGGGAAAGGGTAAAGTACCGGGTATCAAACCACTGACTTACCAAGTCTTCAAAAAGAAAGCAACCGTGCTGAGGAAACAGACAATTCCGCTGGCAACTGCACTGGGAAGAGTGACAACAACTCTGCTCGCAAATCCGATGGGGATATCAACAAACAGCTCTACTCGTGACTGTGCTGAGGAGACAAATAAAGTTTGGGGCATACGACCCACTGGAGAAAGTGACGGGGCACCAAGATGACAAACCATCAACCGCCGAAACCCACAAGGAAACATCCATGCTGGGAAAACTGCTGCTGGAGAAAACGAAGTCTTCAACAACACTCTGCTTGCGACTATACTGGGAAACAACCCCAACAACAACTCTGTTTGAGGAACCATCCTCAACAAAGATCTGAAGAAAGAAGATACCACCAAACCAGGAATATGAACAAATGTCTTACCTGTTGGAAATCATGCCACCCTCGGGAGAGCACTGAGATATTCTTGAGTATCCTTTCAATCTTGTGAATGTTCACTTTGTTTAAAACAATTTTTTTGAAAAATTTGATTTGTTTAAAACAATGACATTTTATCAATTTAAAACATGCAAAACATTTGTTGAATTGAAACAAATAATAGTGCAAATAATTGGATAAAAAGCTCAAATTGATTTGATGGAATGGTAGCCTGCAAATGGCAAGACTCCATAGATTTGTACAAATTTGAAATCAGTGATGTATATTGGAAGAGGGCTACATTGAACATAATGATCCTTTCTCTACCAATTTGAATCTCGATGTATCCGAAGCTTCGGTTGACGACGAATCGAGAATCTTCTGACGAAATGACGACTGTGGAAACAGAAAGTCTTGTCAGGATGCAGTTACTTGCCAAATCCCTAATTTTGCCTAGATTGCCCCAGAGTGAGGTACTCAATCTAGCGGGATGCAAATATTCTCTTCTTTTTTCAATGTCTCTAACTTTTGCCTGGATTACCCTTGCGGGTTCTCCACCGAGACGCTCATTTTTGCCTAAGCCGCCCTTTCGGGTTTTCAACTTAGCGAGCTATTCTGTTTTTTTCATTTGCATATACTTTTTTTTTTTAGGCAAAGTATCTCTTGACTGCATCTGAATTCACAGGACGAGTGAAATCCTCCCCATCCATTGTTGTAAGCATCAAAGCACCGCCTGAAAAGGCTCTCTTAACAACATATGGACCCTCGTAGTTTGTTGTCCACTTGCCCCTGGAATCGGGCGCGAAAGACAAAACTTTCTTGAGCACGAGGTCACCTTCTCGGAACACACGAGGCTTGACCTTCTTATCGAATGCTTTCTTCATTCTCTGCTGATATAGCTGACCATGACACATGGCAGTTAAACGATTCTCTTCAATCAAATTCAACTGGTCGTAACGACTCTGAATCCATCCAGCATCAGTCAACTAGGGACTTGAGGGTATAATTTTTCTTTTTTCCTTTGGAAAAATTTTGAAATTTTTTTTCCTGTTTTTTGGATTTTTCCATCTTTTTCACCCTCTTTCTCTTTTTTTTTTGATTTTTTTGATTTTTTTTTTTTATTGCATTTGCAATGCCCCAGTTTGACTGTCTTGCTGATTCTCATGATACAGCTGAATGAGCTTCTTTTGTGCTCAAGAAGGCGGGTAATCTCGTCAGGAATCCCCTTCAACATCATCTTCCTCTGCCTCAAATACAAGGAATTCAAGATTGGGAGATAGCGTTGGATCATTATGTTCAATGGGTTTAGAAATCCCTGCATAATGATTCTGGATAATGAAAAGCTTTTGAATTTAAACAAGCAAATCATTTATGCAGATGAAAAAGTTGTTTTCTTGTTTTTCATGGTTTTTTGTGATCACTGATTTCATAACGAAAAGCAAAAAGTGAAAACAAATGGAAAAACAAATGTTTAACAATGCAAAAATTGAATGAAAACATCATTGTATTAAATGCTGCCAACAATGTCATCACTTCTCCTTTTGGCATGGGAGAAGGGTTTTAAACAAAATGAACAAATCACGCTGACTTATGAATAACCGTAGGAACATCCACAGCGACCCAATTGTGGCAGACACCACCAGGAATGATGAAATTGTTCACGTCTTCTGCATCTTCTTCCAAGATAACAGCAGTTTCCTCTTCTGGTTGATCATCATGGATGAATCCTCCACTCGTGAACAAACCTTGCTCATTAAGTGCCCCAGAACAGCAGCCAATGTCAGCCCGGGATTGGTTAACCAGGAATAAATCCATCAACAGCGCTTAGTCTGGAAAAATCCTCCTTGAGTTCACAATCTTCTTGCTCAGGATGATCCATCAATCTGGCAGAATCGGCTCTGGTATAGTACCGGCAAAGTGCGTCTCAAAATAAATGAAGATCGCAGGGTCAGACCACAGGACGGGAGACCGGAACAAAACACCCGCTTATGCAAATGATGCATGAAGTGTTGTGCATATGCTTGTTTTTTATTTCAAAGGAACTCGAGGGTCTTATTTGCAAACTTTGAAATATTTAAGCATTTTGATCATATATGAGAATATCTCATCTGATATATCAGGTGAAAAAATTTTCTCGGTTTTTTCATGTTTGAAAATTTTTGCAAATAAACTCCTTTGAGTTCCTTGAAAGTTTTCTTTTTATCTGATGATATGGATGCGGACGAATGCGTGAATGCATGAGTGCAACAAACACACTCAAGGATCAAGCAAGGCACACCAAACAAAGGTCGTGGGAAAGCTCTATGTATCCGTAATATCAATCATCCATTTTGGTGGATTTAGGTTTTCACCTTATCGACACCCAAGTTCCATTGATATTAACGGTACATGAACCGGCTCAAACATCCTTAATATCAACCAGCCGCTTTGGTGGATTTAGGTTTTACACCTGATCCGGGTTCCATTGATATTAACAATGTTTGAACGACTCAACCACGAATCACGGGTTTGCTGAGAGTCACGAGCATGGAGTGTCGGTTAAGAACCACCCAAAGGGAGTGTACTAGGGTTTAAACCTGCCAGACATGTTCTACCAGAGGTTCCCATAATCATCGTTCCATCTTTCGAATATTATCGGAGGAACGAATACTCGTATTCCAAGAATATTCTCAAGAGAAACTCTCATGAGTGTAGTATCGCGTAACAATCGCATCAGAACTTACATCTGAACGACCTCCGCACTACGGTCCTAATAATAGGCCAAGATGGGTTTGGTAAACTAAGGCCCTTGGCTTCTGCGGCGCATGATTGAAAGAATAATGCCTATCCACAAATAACTTGTGTGACATTATTAATTCAACATGACCTCCACCAAGTGAATGGACTCGCAAGTCAACTGGCTAAGGAATACTCCACACCAGTCAACAAGACTATGCCATTCTCCTATCCTAGAGTGCACTCGAGTTCGGGTATAGAACTCATCTCACAGATCACCAAAGCAAACAGCAATTGTATATCAAGCAATTCACACATTACAATCAATACAGTGATCCCAAATTGTACAAAAATATGTCAAATAACAAATAATAATATATCACAACAAAGGTGAAAAGTAGGCAATACCACCAAGGATTGATCGTTATCCCCAGCAGAGTCGCCACTTTTTCTGTAGCGGTGTATTCGTCGCTATATGATTTATTGATTAAACCATAAGCAAAGCATACAATGAAATTTCGAGTCGCCACCGCACTTTTATTTATCCAAAGGACTGGCTAAAAAGCGAACAAAAGCCTAAGAAGTTTTACACGTAGAAAACTAATAAAAAGATCAGAGAGTCTGGGTAAGGGGTAAATTACGCAATGGGAAGGTGTTAGGCACCCATCACGTCCTAGGTACTCCTAGGGAGCCCTTTTCACACTTGTTGTATAAGATTGTTATTTGTTATGACATAAATATTGTGCAAACATGATTGAGATGATGAGAAAAGAATATACAATTTTTATTATGGGTTTGAACGGATGAACCCGCTGCCTACGTACCTTCCATCAAAGGTAAGGATCAAAACGCCGTAGTTCGGCTAAAAGATTTCCAAAAGGTTGGTGGATTCAATTTTAAACACAAATAGCACTGAGGCTTTTCATTATCAATGGGAGAAAACTCGACCAAGACCAACATCCACCATGTGAGGATAGCTTCGACGCACTAGAGGGGTTAACCCTGTTTTCAGTACGGAAGTCTTATAGTCGACTCACTAAGGATAGGTAAGATTTACATCAACCACAATGATAATTGAAACCTATGGCTAATGTGGAAAGATTAACAATGGACAAAGCCAAAACAAGTGAATGGGTGAAGTTAATTGATTGTGATTATGAAAGTAGAGTCAAAGTATGATTAAGATTGATTCAAAAGAAGTATTATGAAATGGAGTTTGAAAAAAGTCAAGGACTTAGGGTCCAGGTTTTTAATTTGAAAACATGAAGATGTTTGCACAATAGCTATGTCAAGTTTGAAATCAAAGTGTGAAAAGGTTTGGGACATAATGAGGATGAATGGATGAAGATGGATAGTAAAACTTCTTAGAAGGTTCACCTCTTGAAATCATATAGGAGATGATTCAAGTGTGTCCTTTGGAATGGGCAATAAGCAATAATAATGTAAGCAAGCAAATGATACCGGATGCCACTCAATGGTCTTACTCCAATCTCACAAACAAAGCGGATATCGGATACCAATAGATGGATTTACACCAATCTCCTAAAACAAAACTGGATATCAGAGGCCACTCAATGGACTTACACTAATCTCCTAAAACAAAATGAAACTTGGATACCGGATGCCAATCTGTCTGGACTTATACCAATATCCAACATATGATCATAGGAAAGCAAAAGCCAACTTGCAGGGACTTACAGTTGCATCCTCTCATACAACAAACAATGCAACATGTGATCATAGGAAAGCAAATGCCAACTTGCAGGGACTTACAATTGCATCCTCACACACAATAAATAAATACAAATCAATGGATGTCAGATGCCAATCTGTCTGGGCTTACTCTAACATACACAGTATGATCCTAGGAAAACAAATGCCAACTTACAGGGACTTACAGTTGTATCCTCACATACAATCAAATAATGCAACAGGATCACAGGAAAGCAAATGCCAACTTACAGGGACTTATAATTGCATCCTCACAATCAAACAAATGCATCAAGCAAAGATAAGATGAGTGGCCAAGGTGATGGTCTTATACTCACTTCCATATCATAGGAACAATAGCCAATGGATGGTCTTACAATTGTCCTCCATGGGTAAACAACAATGATAATGTCACAAAGACAAATGAGATGATCATGCATTAATGAGCAATAAATGATGATAGATGCATAGAGCATACAAGCAAACATGTGCATATGAAACAACAATCAATCAATGAAAGCATTCAGCACACGCTATAACCAAACAAGGAGGCTCATACAAGAGGGTTAGGCATTGAAGCCAACTGGAATAGGGTCACTGGTGCTCTTAACCTTGCCATTGAGGGGCTAAGGTGAAGCAGATGAAAGGACATGAGGGGTGTGCCTCATTGCTCTTATCCCTGGTCAGGGAGAGCATTTGAATATCAGAAGGTGTGGGAGTTCAGAAAGTAGGAACTCTTTCCATAGATTATTGACTCGATAGATCTTGGGTTTGGATCTCAATGCTACAACCATGTAATGGGAGCAAGGAGAAGACTCACAGAATAGTAGGAGATAGGTTGCATATCTCTTTGATCTACCAATTGCCTTACTTGAAGGACTTTTCCTGCTTGGGACAAATATAAACACACACAAGCATTGCCTCTTAAGGAGGACTTCAGACAGTTGCCTGGCCAAATAACAGGCCAGGTCTTCCAGACTACATGAAGAAAAAGGGATTATACCTCAAAGCAAATTGCTATTAAAGCAAAGCAAAGCAAGTTCAAAGAACTAAGCAACTAATGGTACCTGAAATAGTCAAACAGATCAGTACACAGTTCAAGAGTTTAAGCAAAAGGAAGTAGGAATCAACAGTCAACACAATTTACAAATGTGCAAAGCACAATGCTCAAGGCATATGAGCCAAGGCACCTACAAAACAAAGAGGTTAGCTCATCATAAACAAATAAACTCAAACAACTTGTAAAAGTTCCTTTGAGGCAATTGCTTCTCAACCTGAAAACATGAACTCAATCATAAGCCACAGGACCACTAGGACAAGCCTAGGGTCAAAAATGAATGAGAAAGTCAAAACAGCAAATGAAATTCAACCAAAATCAAGTTTAAACAATCAAGAAGCAAACTCAATTGGTCCCACATTCATATCATTCATCATCATCATTTCATAGACAAAAGAAGTCAAAGCATGGCAAATGAGGGCTCATAAAAGTCAACAGCAAGACTCAGCTCAAAACCAATCATAAACAATTCCAAAAATTACCAAATAATTCATGATCAATCACAATCCACACAATGACATGCATATAAAATTTCAGCTCATTTGGATCATGGGAAGATGGTCAATTAAAATCAGAAAGTCAAACAATTTCAAGCATGCCCAAAGAAGTCAAACAATCATGCATTAACTTCAAAAATTCATAACTCAGTGATAACATACTAGAAATGAGTGGGATCAACACCATGACAAAGCTTAAGATGTCTAGTATGCACATGTAAAATTTCATGATCATCCAACAGAGTATGAGAATTTCACAAATGGAATGGCAACATGTATCACAAAAAGTCAACATTTGACTAAACAGGGGAGTAAAATCTCAAACAATTGGAAAATGGCACAAATAATTCCAAGAAAAATCTCAAGTGAACTAGACATATAAGAGTAGGTTCATGCAAAATTTCGCATCAATTGGAGTTCAATAAGCATGGCATCAAAAATCAGGAAGTTGCATATCAATGGTGTGACACAAATTGTCACACCCTAATTCAAAAATTCATAACTTAACAACCAGATAAGATAAAATCATGAACTCTACATCAAAATCACCATGGATGAGTCTAGATTAAGCACAAAAAATTTCAGATCAAATGGATAAATCATCATCATTTCACAATTGAATTGGCAAGATGTACAAAAAATTGATACATGAACAAAACCCTAATGCCATTAAAAATTCAACCATCCAAAAAATCAGCAAAAATCGTGATAAAATAATAGAGATCAAGCAGAGCACAATGAAAAAAATTTCATGAATTTTGGATTTGAAATGCATGAGTTGTGATTTTTGTAAAATGATGAACCAAAATGAAATAAACATTGAAATGAATTGATTTCAATTGAATTAAATAAACCGTGGGTGGCACTTTGGTAAATACCGGTTCACTTAAATGAAACGGTGCGTAGCACCTGGGGATGTGTCAAGCAGCAATACGCTCATGGCAATCAAACAGTGGAATTCCATGCAAATAACACCAATAGCAACAGCCAAACGCAGTTCATGTTTCTGGGCAGATTCTAGGGTTTTAACAACAGTGCAACATCATCTTGTTCATTCAATCATGAAAAATTAAATCGCCCAGAATTTGAAATTAGCCATACCAATAGAATCAGCAATCAACATACATCATAAATCCAGCAAGCATTTGAACTAAATCGACCTAACAAGAGAGCAGCATGCAAGAACATGTTCATGTAGTAAACTTTAAATCCATAGAAATCAGTGAATACTCAACCATTTCATGCAATATAAAGTTCAATGGAATCAACAACCTAAGATCTAACTAAAGCATGGCAAAGTTTAATGAAATATGAGATTCGAATATTTACTTGTTCTTGAAGAAATTTGTGAAAACAGTGATGTTTGAGTGCTTTGGCTTGACACAGGTGCTCCTTGTGGTTTGAAATGATGGATACTTGAAGCAATTTAGCTCAGTGATGCTTGAAGAGGTCCAAATCGAAATCTGCCATTGTTGAAGCTTGAAAAATCAGAATCGAGAATGCTGTTCCAGTTGGTGATTGAGGCTTGGAAATGGCTCACAATGATGGTCAGGTGATGAAACCACAAAGGGTTGCTCGAGCTCTTTGGAAGTTTTGGCCAGAAAAATGCAAAATGGAAAAATGAGATTTGTTGAGAGAATGAGTTTTCTGTCTGATTGATGGCTGCCGCTAGGGTTTTTGGACAGAAAATGATGTTATATACTTCTGTTTAGTGTTCTCTAATCAAGTGTTAAGCATGATTATCTCAAATGAAGCCATTTGCCAATTTTCTAAGTTTCAACCAAATGCACATGGAGGTGTGTGTTCTGCCCGAGTTTGGGCCTTGGGCAAGCTTCAAATAACATTTCAAACAAGTTCCAATTGGCCAAAATGCTTAAAAATCAATATTTGAAAAAGTCAAATTTTAACTTCACTTGAAATTAAATAATGCAAGTCCAAAAAGGCCATTTTGAATGGTGAAGTTTTGGTGAATGAGGATGACATTTTTGGAAAGAGGGGATCAAATATGACTTGTAGGAAAAAACCCCACCAAAATTGGCCAAATGGTTTGAGAGATATGGCCTTTTGAAGTTCAAGAAATTTTGAAAATGAATTGATCATATCTTGCCAACCATACATGGGATTTGAGAGTTCTTGGACTTTTTGGAAATGGGAGAACAAGATCTTCAACTTTCATGTTGGGCAAAAATTCATTTGAAGCTTATATCATGATGTAAGTTTAAGATCAAGAAGTTTCCATTTTTGGCAAATTCCAATTATAGGTCAACTTTCTATTTTTGGAAAATTCTTGTCTGACTTTATTTTCTTCACTGTGGATGCTTGACATGATATATGAAGCTTGTATAAGCATGAATGAGACCTCTCAGACCAAATCCCATCACCAAATCACTGATTAAATGGACAGTTGACCAAGTTTGACTTTCTAGGGTTTTGCATGACTGAACCACCTTCTGATGAATTCCAAACCCTAAATCCTTTGATATCTTGATTCAAAATGATGTCATAAGTCATATGAACTCTTGATTATTGATCATGGTGCCCAAATTCTGCAAGAATGGCCACCATCCACTGCAATGACTGATTTTGACTGACTTTGACCTAATTGGCTGATGATTGCTTCAGCTGCAAGTAACATGGTTAGATGACAATATTTTTGTACTTTTTGGTTAATAAACATATGAAAAGCAATGATATACAAGTGCAAAACATGCTTGGTGATCAAGAACCACACTCACAAGGTACCCACCCACTAGGAGGGAAGCAGAGGTATGCAATGATCCTTGAGGCCATGATATGAGATGATATGGGCCATGAGGGATCTTAGGGCCAAAATTAGGGTCTTACAGACAGTATTAAAGAATATCTCTCTGAACCTCCGATCCTGTCTCCGCCTGTAGAGGGAAGACCATTGATCATGTATCTAACTGTTCTTGAAGACTCAATGGGTTGTGTCTTGGGTCAGCAAGACGAATCAGGGAAGAAAGAGTATGCTATCTACTACTTAAGTAAGAATTTCACTGATTGTGAGTCTCGATGTAGCGGTGTATTCGTCGCTATATGATTTATTGATTAAACCATAAGCAAAGCATACAATGAATTCGAGTCGCCACCGCACTTTTATTTATCCAAAGGACTGGCTAAAAAGCGAACAAACGCCTGAGAAGTTTTACACGTAGAAAACTAATAAAAAGATCAGAGAGTCTGGGTAAGGGGTAAATTACGCAATGGGAAGGTGTTAGGCACCCACTACGTCCTAGGTACTCCTAGGGAGCCCTTTTCACACTTGTTGTATAAAATTGTTATTTGTTATGAAATATTTATTGTGCAAACATGATTGGGATGATGAGAAAAGAATATACAATTTAATTATTTTTGTGTTCGAACGGATGAACCCGTTGCCTACGTACCTATCATCAAAGGTAAGGATCAAAACGCCGTAGTTCGGCTAAAAGATTTCCAAAAGTTAGTGGATTCAATTTTAAACACAAGCCCTAAGGTCTTACGTTATCCACGGGAGAAAACTCAACCTTATACAAACAACGAGTCCACCATGTGAGAAAAGCTTCAACTTTCTAGTGAGGGGTTAACCCTATAATAAGCAAGGAAGACTTACAGTTCAATCAACTAAGGACAAATAGGTGAGATTAACATCAACCAACTAGGATAAATCAAACCTAAGGCTAATGTATGAAAACTTAACAAGAGTGGACAAAGCCACAAAACCATTGAATGGGTGAAATTAATTGATTATGATTATTCACAAAAGGAGAGTCAAAGTATGATTAAGATTGATTCAAAAGAAGTATTATGAAATGAAGTTTGAAAAGTCAAGGACTTGGGGTCCAGGTTTTTAATTTAAAAGCATGAAGATGTTTGCACAATATTTATCTCAAGTTTTGAAAGTAATGTGTGAAAAGGTTTAGGAAAAAATGGGATGAATGGATGAAGATGGATTGTAAAACTTCCTAGAAGGTTCACCTCTTGAAATCATATAGAAGATGACTCAAGTGCGTCCTTTGGAATAGGCAGTGAGTAAATAACAAACAAGCAAAGCAAAGGAAGAAAGTTAACAAAAGCGGATACCGGATGCCAATTACTGGACTTATACCAATCTCCTAAAACAGAACTGGATATCAGAGGCCACTCTATGGACTTATACCAATCTCCTCAGCAAAGAAATAAAAAGTGGATACCGGATGCCAATCTATCTGGACTTATACCAATCTCCAACTAAAACAAAGCAAACACTTGGATGTCAGATGCCAATCTATCTGGGCTTACTCTAACCTCCAACATATGATCATAGGAGAACAAATGCCAAATTACACGGACTTACAATTGCATCCTCACATAAATCAAACAAATGCATCAAGCAAAGAGATGATGAGGGGCCAATAAAATGGTCTTATACTCACTTCCATATCATAGGAACAATGGCCAATGAATGGTCTTACAATTGTCCTCAATGGGCAAACAACAAAGATGTGTCACAAAGACAGATGAAATGATTATGCACTAATGAGCAATTAATGATGATAAATGCACAAAGTATGCAAGCAGACATGTATAAATGAACCAAGCAATTAATCAATCAAAGGCATTCAGCACACTCTATAACCAAACAATGAGGCTCATACAAAAGGTTAGGCATTGAAGCCAACTGGAATAGGGTTAATGGTGCTCTTAACCTTGACATTGAGAGCCAAGGTGAAGCAGATGAAAGGATATGAGGGGTGTGCCTCATGCTCTTATCCCTGGTCAGGGAGAGCTATTGAATATCAGAAGGTGTGGGAGTTCAGAAAGATGGAACTCTCTCCACAAGTTAGACTCTATAGATCTTGGGTTTTTACTCACTATGCACCAACACAAGTAGTGTGAGCAAGGTGAGTGACACACAGAATAGTAGGAGATAGGTTACATATCTCTTGGATTCTACCAATTGCCTTATTTAAAGGACTTTTCCTGCTTGGGACAAAAGTAAACAAGCACAAACATTGCCTCTTAAGGAGGACTTCAGACAGTTGCCTGGCCAAGTAACAGGCCAGGTCTTCCAGACTACATGAAGAGAAAGGATTCTACCTCAATGCAAATGCTATCAAGCAAAGCAATGCAAGTTCTCAAAGAACTATTAGCAACTAATGTACCTGAAATCAGTCAAACACAATTAGTATACCAGACACAAAGTTAAAACAAACAACATAAGCCAACAGACAACACAGTCAAGCATATGTGCAAAGCACAAACTCATAACAAGTGAGCTAAGCAACCTACAAAACAAACAAGTTAGTTCATGATAATCAATCAAACTTAATCAACTTGCATAAGTCTCCTTAAGGCATTTGCTTCTTAACCTGAAAAACAAACTCAAACATGAGCAACAAGACCACTAGGACAAGCCTAGGGTCAAAGAGAGATAAGAAATCCAAAACAGCAAGTGAAAGTTATCCAAAATCATGTTCAAACAATCAAGAAACAAACCCAAGTGGTTTCATGTTCATATCATTCATCATTATCATTTCATAAGCAAATTAGGTCAAAACATGTCATATAGAACCTCAAAGAAGTCAACGGAAAGACTCAAGTCAAATCCAATCACAAACATTTCAATAAATTCTCAAATAATTCATGATCAAACATCATCCATAACATGTTAAGCATACCAAATTTCAGCTCATTTGGATTAAGGGAAGTAGGTCAATGAAAATCAGAAATTCAAAGCAAGTTCAAACAAACTCATACAAAGCATCAAAACATGCACCAACTTCAATAAATCATAAAACAGTGACAACATATGAGAAATGAATGGTACTAAAACCATGACAAACTTTAAGATGTCTACAATTCACATGTCAAATTTCAAGTCCATCCAATTAAGCATTAGAATTTCACAAATCATATACAAACATGTGTCACAAAAAGTCAACAAATGACCAAACAGGGGAGAAAATTCCAATCAAATAGGAAATGCCATCAATAATTCCAGAAAACTTCACATGTATTCTCAACATCCGTAAGTATGTTCATGCAAAAACTCAGACCAATTTGAGTTCAATAAGCATGGTAATAAAAATCATGAAGTTGGACATGAATGGTGTGACACAAATTGTCACACCCCTATTAAAAAAATCATATCTCATCAACCATCAATAATAAATTCACAAACTCTACACCAAAATCACCATGAACATGTCTAGTTTAAGCACAAAAAATTTCAGAGGCATTGGATAATGTATCATCATTTCACAATCAATTTGGCAAGGCATACATAAAAAGGACAACATGAACAAACCCTAGCACATTTTAAAATCCATACATGCAAAAAATCTGGAAAAATCATCATAAAAAATTAGAGGTCATGAGGATCATTTTGCAAAAAATCCCACCAAATTTGGATTAAAAATGAATGACTTATGATTTTTTGAAGATTGATGATCAAAATGAAATAAAAATTGAAATAGAAAATGATTTAAATAAATAATAAGCACGGCAGTGGCATTATGGTAATATTTGGACTCACTAAGTGAAACTCCGCGTTTCACTTAGTGAGGTGGCACGCAGCAATTCGTACATGGCAATGGAATAGTGATTCTTCATGCAAAACACAAACTCCAGCGACCATACACGTTCTGGGCTTAAGCAATTAGGGTTTTGTGTTTACTGTTCATCATCATCATCAATCGTGATGAAATTTTTTCCAGAATTTGGCAACAAGCATAACATTCGAACCAGCAAACCATGCACATCACAAATCCAACCATAATTTTCATTATTTCAAGCTAACAAAGAAGAACTAAACACAAACATATTTGAAAATCAAACTTTAAATCCATGTTTCTCTCTCAATACACAACCATTTTGCACGATTCAAAGTTCAAAATAATCAGCATGGCAAGATCTTCATAAGGCATAGCATGATTTTAAGAATAGTGTGATTCGAATTTTTACAAGATTTGCAGAACAGTGATGATTTGATGATTTTTTGGTCGTGTATGCTCGAAACAGATGCACAATGATGCTCCAGGAGGTGAATGGAAGAAGGGTTCTAGCTCACTTGTCTCAATTCCAGCTCAAACATCCAACTGCCATGGAAGGTATGTGAATGCAACAGTGCGGTTCCAGCTCTACAGTTGGAAGATGATGCTTGCAAAAGGTTCCAAAATGATGGTGAATGATGGAACAATCAACAAAGGTTCGAGTTCTTTGAGATTTTTTCAGAAAAAGTTCAAGTAAGGAAAATGAAAGTTTGAGAGAAAATGGATTTTGATCTGTTTTGCAAAGTGTGGCTAGGGTTTCTCTCAGCAGAAAATGTCAAATATATACTCTGTTTAATGTCCTTAAGTTTGGTTAATTGAGTGGTAATGGAGATTAGCTTAAATGAAGTGTTTTGGTCATTTTACTAAAAACCAACCAAAAATGCATGGGGTGTATGTTAGTGCACGAAATTGGGCTTTAAACAACCTCCAAATATGATTTTTAGTCAAGTTCAATTGGTAAAAAATGTAGCAAATGGCTATTTTGAAAGTCAACTTTTTTACCTTTCCTTTTTTAATTCAAGTCAACTAAAAAATGCCATTTTGATTGGTTGAGTTTTGGTGAATTGTGATGAAGGATTTGGATAGAGCCCATCAAATATGACTTGTAGCAAAAAACCCCACTCAATTTGGCCAAATGGTTTGGAAGATATGCCACTTTGAAGTTCAAAATTTTTTGAGAATGATTTGATCATAACTTGCCAACCACACATGAGAAATGAGTGTTCTTGGACTTTTTGGAAATGGGAGAACAAGATCTTCAACTTTCATGTTGGACAAAAATTCATTTGAAGCTTTTATGATGATGTAATTTGGAGGAGAAGAACTTTCCATTTTTGGCAAATTCCAATTACAGGTCAACTTTCTATTTTTGGAAATTTCTTGTCTGACTTCAAATTCTTCACTGTGGATGTTTGACATGTTATATGAGGCTTATATGGACATGAATGAGACCTCTCAGACCAATTCCCACCATCAAATCACTAATTAAATGCACAGTTGACCACAGTTGACTTTGGTTGACTTTGCTAGGGTTTTGCTTGACTGAACCATGTTCTGATGAATTCCAAGCCCCTACCACTTGATATCTTGATCCAAAATGATGTCACAACTCATATGAACTCTTGATGAATGATCATGGTGCCCAAATTCTTCAAGAATGGCCACCATCTATCTCAATGACTGACTTTGACTGATTTGACCTAATTGGCTTCATCTGCAAGTAGCATGGTTAGATGACAATATTTTTGTACTTTTGGTTAATAGACAAATGAAAAGCAATGATATACAAATGCAATACATGCTTGGTGATCAAGAACCAACACTCATAAGATAACCCACCCACTAGGAGGGAAGCAAAGGTGCACAAAGATCCTTGAGGCAATGATATGGTATGATATGATGCCATGAGGGGTCTTAGGGACAAAATTGGGGTCTTACAGATGCCCCTATTTAAGGTCATTCTAGCCGGAGAAGTGAAGTTTAGAAATCTTCAACTCGACACGGTAGAATGTGCTTAAATAACAGTAATGAGACAAATTTTGGTCCCTAAGAGACCTCATGATGCAAATGTATGTATGCAAAAGACACAAATTCTGTGGGGAATATGATTCACACAGAAGAAAAGACGATCCATCGGAGTAATACACTCACCAGGAACAGAGACTCTAACAAGACTCTCATTGGGGATAGTAAAAGAAAAAGAATGCGTGAGCAGGACACGACTTCGAACTGGGAAAAACAAAACTGACACAGCGTGAACAAAACACGACTCTGATTAGGGTAATAGAAATCAGACTGGAGACCTCACTGGGGATTGAAGGACTCACACTAGGGAAAAGAAAATTCCAAAGGAAGACATCCATTGGAGAGACACAAGCTGACTCCTGGGAAAAGCAATAGGAAACTCCATTGAGGAAGCACCAAAGAATGAGATGTCACCGGTATAAGGGTAACAAACTCAGGAAGAAATGAATATTTAAGACCGGTATAAGGGTGAGAGATATCAATCAACCAAACATCTGAGAGAGACCTGAAAAAAGGTACATAAACTCAGGAAAATCTGACTCCACAAGGGGACCGAGGTCATAATAGGGAGCAGAAAGGAAGGAACACCAGGGATACCGAGGTATATAATAGGTGACCAACCAAAGCGTGAATTGGTATATATGCCAAAACACTCATCATCCGAAAGGAGGGCTTGAAAAAGCAAATCGACTTATAGGATGGACATTCGAATCCACAACGGGAAAACGAACCTTACTCAACTGGGGACACAAACCCAAAGAGTGCATGAGATAAAATATCCATTACCGGCAGACCGTGGATACGAATACTCGCATGAGATATATTATCTATTACCGTCAGAACGTAGATAATAAACTCGCATGGTAAGAAACACCAGAGATACCAAAGTATATAATAGGTGATCTACCGAAAACGTGAATTGGTATATATGCCAAAACACTCATCATCCGAAACACAAACTGGTTAAAGGATGGATATTCGATTCTACAAAGAATACGAATCTTGCTCAGCTGGGGAAAATCAACAAAGGATTCCAACTAAAGAGCGCATGAGACATATTATTCATTACCGGTAGACCGTGAATAATATACTCGAAAGGAAAAGACACCAGAGATACCGAAGTATATAATAGGTGACTAACCAAAAAGAGAGACAATCGACACCAAGCATCCGGGTAAACGAAAGACAACTCAAAGGGATAAATTGCAAGCATCCGGCAATTATCCAACAACAAAAGACATTCGACTTCGCAAAGGGAAATAACGAATCTTACTCGATCAGGGAAACACAAAAGGCTTCGACTGAAGAGTGCATGAGATATATTATTCATTACCGGCAGACCGTGAATAACATACTCGCATGGAAGACTATCCACAACCGGTTACTGGGTTAATAAAGGATAAATCATCCGAAAAGAAAAGGCATCGAGATACCAAACTAGGTATATAATGATGACCAATCAAAAGGAGCAACAAACATTACCAACAAAAGGGTAAATGAAAGGCGATCTGCTGAGGATTCACTGGTGAGAATCAATGATCCGGGGATGAATTGCATAAACAACAATTATCCACAACGACAAACTGGGGATATATTGATGACAATGAACTATCCGGGGAACGCAATCACTGAAAAACGGTGAAGGGACCCGCTGGGGATAAAATTGCAAGCTTCCGGCAATTATCCAACTGTACCACAAGGCACAAACTCCGCTGGGGAGAAAGAATCAACAAACTGGGATTTACAACTACCGAATACGGGGTAGAAGACCACAAACTCAACTGGGGATGGGGCCAAAACAGCACACAATCCACCAACAACCAGAACGAACCACAAAGGTTACCTCTGTTAGGGAAAAAGAGATAGGGCTTACAACTATCGAATACGGGGTAATAGCTGTAACACCCCAATTAAAATAAGCTAATTATTTAATTTAAATTAATATTTTATTTATTAATTTAATCGAATAATTGGAAGTTTGGATTAATATTATTATTTTGGAATAATAATTATTGGGATTATTATTATTGGATTATTATTTTATAATTGGAATAAGTGGAAAATCAGTAAAAAGGTCCCATTTGGTAAAAAGGTTATTGTTTTCACGTGAAAAGGTAAAAAAGAGACAGAACGTGGAAAAGGGCAAAAAGAGAACCAGAGAACGAAGGTTGAAGGAAGGAGAAGCTTGGAGCTCAGAGGCTGCCGGATTAACTCAGGTAAGGGGGGTTTATCGTTGATTGACGGGTATTATATGATAATATGTCATGGGTAGTAATAGACCTTAATTTACCTGTGAATTGGATGATTATGATGAATTTGTGGAAATAATTGATGAACGAAATTGGGCGATAATCGAAAGAAATTCGTAGGAATTGTATGTGATAATGTCAGGAGTTGTGAAATCGAATAGGAAATGATTCGGGTTAGATGATATGAGTGATTTCTGTGTAAATTTGGACTGTGGAAGGTGAGATCGAATAGAACTCGTAGCAGGAAAAACCATAGCAGATCTGGAAATCTGGTTTCTGGTCATACGCGTATGGCACTAGGCAATACGCGTATGGGATGGCTGGTACGCGTATGGCGCTAGGCAATACGCGTATGGATGGGGAAGATGAAATTTTGAACGTAAAATGGTCTCTGGTGGTACGCGTATGGGGAAGTGATACGCGTAGCATACGCGTATGGAATTGGGCAATACGCGTATGGCTTGGTCTGGATTTAGGCAATACGCGTATGAGCATAGGCAATACGCGTATGGGCAGGATTGTGATTTCCTGTGCTGTTGTCGTACAGTTTTTGACTGTTTAGGCTGAGTAGTGAGACTTAGCTGAGGTATGATGAAATAGGGATCAATTCCCGTTGTTTTGAGTAGTATAGTTATTAGTAGAGTGTGCTAATACTGTATTTGATTTATAGCATGTTGTGATATGCTTTTGTGATAAATGTATTGACAATGTGTGTTGGTTGGTATGCATTATACTGTAAATGTATCAGTTATGTATGCATCTGTGAATAGACTGTCATATGTTTATTCTTGAGTTGTTGTTGTTGTTGCATTGCTAGGTGATTAGCATGCATAGTCTAGCCTTTGGGGCTGTAGCTAATTCCCATTGTGAGGAATTAGTGAGTTATGGATTGTTGTTGATGCTTGCATACTAAATGAGTAGCGTGCATAGTCTAGCCTTTGGGGCTGTAGCTAATTCCCATGGTGAGGAATTAGTGAGTGAGTCATTAGATCTCAATGAGTGGGACTAGTGAGCTCAGTAGCCGTATCCAGAGGGATCGGTGAGATTGGACTATATGTTCAAGAAGAGTCGGTACCGCATGTGTAGAGTCTCATTGTATAATGAATGCATGGCATAGCCGGTGGGGCTGTAGCTAATTTCCATTGTGAGGAATTAGTGAGTTAATAGTCGTGTTGTGTTATTGGTGTGGAGCATGGGTTGAGATTATATATCTATATATATGCTGTATGTTATTGCTGAATATGATGTTGCGTTGATACTGCCGTTATGGAGTGTGTAGTCTGGTTGGGGTGATTTGATGCGTCAATTACTTAACATTACTTAATGTTGTATAATGCCTGTTATATTGATTGAGGAACTCACCCTTACACTATTTTTCAGGTAACCAGCTATGAGTGAATAGAAGTTAATGCTTGGAGTCTAGAGTAGTCTCCTAAGGGGTCATGCTCTGATAGATGTAACATCGGGATGGGATGTTTGAATATGTTTGATTTTGTTGCTGATCAACTTTACATGTAAAGTGGTACATGATCTAAATGTTGATTTTTTAGTATCCGCTGCGAATTATGCAAAGAACCTTATTTGGATTAAATAAATGAGCATGACAGGTTATTTTGATGAATGTTGTGAAATAATTGTGTGACACCCTTCGGGGCATAATTACTCTGATTAATGTGTTATTATTTTTAATTAAATATTTTGGGGTATTTAGAAGGGTGTTACATTAGTGGTATCAGAGCATAGTCGGTCGTGTCGAGTCGTAGTTATTCTGTTCCCCCTGTACGGGATAGGTGTTGTGTAACCCTATCAGTACTTATTGTTGGCTTGTTTGGGTTTTCAGAATAGAGATGGCTGGAAGAGGTAGAGATGATGCTGCAATTGCTGAGGCTCTGGGTATGCTAGCTGGAGTACTTGGAGGAAATCCGAATGTTATGGGAATGGGAGCTGCTCGTCAACTGAGTGAGTTCCAGAAGAACAATCCTCCAATGTTCAAAGGAGCATACGATCCAGATGGTGCTCAGAAGTGGTTGAAGGAGATTGAGAGAATCTTCCGAGTGACTGAGTGTGCTGATAACCAGAAGGTCAGGTTCGGTACGCATATGCTGTCGGAGGAGGCTGATGATTGGTGGGTTGCTACCCGCATTGAGTTGGAAACTGCTGGAAATGCTGATATTTCTTGGGCTGTGTTCAGAGAGAGATTTCTGAGGAAGTATTTTCCCGAGGATGTCAGAGGAAAGAAAGAGATAGAATTCTTGGAATTGAAGCAGGGTAACAGGTCTGTTACGGAGTATGCTGCGAAGTTCACAGAGCTGTCAAAGTACTATACTCCTTATAGTGAGGCTGCTGGAGAATTTTCGAAGTGTGTGAAGTTTGAGAACGGGTTGCGTCCCGAGATCAAGCAGGCAATTGGATATCAGCGAATCAGGGTGTTTTCTGATTTGGTTGACTGTTGCAGGATTTTTGAACAGGATTCCAAAGCCAGAGCAGAGAGCTATCAGCAGAGGGTTGATAGGAAGGGTAAGAATCAGGTTGATCGTGGGAAACCGTATGCAGCTGGCAAAGGTTTTCAGAAGCAGAGTGGGATGAAGAGGCCTAGTGGGGGAGATTCTAGTGCTCCTGTTAAGTGTTACAGATGTGGTCGGGCTGGACATCGTGTTCATGAGTGTACCAGTGCTGAGATGAAATGTTTCAAGTGTGGAAAAGGTGGTCATTTGGCTGCAGAGTGCCGGTTGAAGACTGTGACTTGTTTCAACTGTGGAGAGTTGGGTCATATCAGTCCACAGTGTCCAAAGCCAAAGAAAGAGAATCAGTCAGGAGGCAAGGTTTTTGCTTTATCGGGTTCTGAGACTTCTGCAGATGATCGTTTGATCCGAGGTACGTGTTATATTAATGGCTTTCCTCTTGTAGCTATTATTGACACAGGTGCTACTCATTCTTTTATATCCTTGGATTGTGCTGTGAAACTTAAGTTAGAGATATCTGAGATGTTGGGTAGTATGGTGATTGATACTCCTGCGAAGGGTTCAGTGACTACTACTTCTGTTTGTTTGAATTGTCCTTTGAGTATTTTTGGTAGAGCCTTTGGGATAGATCTTGTGTGTCTTCCATTAGTGCAGATTGACGTTATTCTGGGCATGAACTGGTTGGTGTTTAACCGAGTTTCTATCAACTGTTTTGATAAGACAGTGATATTTCCTGAGATTGAAGAAGGAAAGAGTTTGTTTCTATCAGCCAGGCAGGTGAATGAGGAAGTGGCAGATGGGGCAGAGTTGTTTATGCTGTTAGCGACTTTGGAAGCTAAAGATAAACTGGTGATTGGCGATCTAGCTGTGGTGTGTGATTTTCCTGATGTGTTTCCGGAAGAAGTGAATGAATTACCGCCAGAGCGTGAAGTTGAGTTCTCGATTGATTTGGTACCTGGTACTAGACCGATATCGATGGCTCCATATCGTATGTCTGCTGTTGAGCTAGCTGAATTGAAGAGTCAGTTGGAAGATTTGTTGGATAAGAAATTTATTCGTCCGAGTGTGTCACCGTGGGGTGCACCAGTGCTATTGGTTAAGAAGAAGGAAGGTACTATGAGGTTGTGTGTGGACTACAGGCAACTGAATAAAGTGACGATCAAGAATCGGTATCCTTTACCGAGGATTGATGATTTGATGGATCAATTGGTCGGTGCTAGTGTGTTCAGCAAGATAGATTTGAGATCTGGGTATCATCAGATACGTGTGAAGACTGAAGATATTCAGAAGACTGCTTTCAGAACAAGGTATGGACATTATGAGTATTCTGTAATGCCTTTTGGAGTGACTAATGCGCCTGGAGTATTTATGGAGTATATGAATAGGATTTTTCATCCGTATCTAGATCAGTTTGTTGTGGTGTTTATTGATGACATTTTGGTGTATTCGAAATCTGAAGAAGAACATGCTGAGCATTTGAGAGTGGTTTTGGGAGTTCTACGAGAAAAGAAGTTATTTGCTAAACTGTCGAAGTGTGAATTTTGGTTAGAAGAAGTTAGTTTTCTTGGCCATGTGATTTCCAGAGGTGGTGTTGCCGTTGATCCTTCTAAGATAGAAGCGGTATCTAAGTGGGAAGCTCCGAAGTCAGTGTCTGAGATAAGGAGTTTTCTTGGTTTGGCTGGTTATTATAGGAAGTTTATCGAAGGATTTTCTAAGTTGGCGTTACCGTTGACAATGTTGACTAGAAAGGGGCAAGCATTTGTTTGGGATTCAAAATGTGAAGAAGGTTTCCAAGAGTTAAAGAGAAGGTTAACTACTGCTCCTATTCTGATATTACCGAGTTCGTCGGAACTATTTGAGGTTTATTGTGATGCTTCATTGTTGGGTTTAGGTGGTGTGTTGATGCAGAATAAGCAGGTTATAGCTTATGCTTCGAGACAACTAAGGATTCATGAGAGGAACTATCCGACACATGATTTAGAGTTGGCAGCTGTGGTATTTGTTCTGAAGTTGTGGAGGCATTATTTGTATGGGTCAAGATTTGAAGTTTTCAGTGACCATAAGAGTTTAAAGTATTTGTTTGATCAGAAAGAGCTGAATATGAGACAGAGGAGATGGTTAGAATTTTGAAGGATTATGATTTTGGTTTGAATTACCATCCGGGTAAAGCAAATGTGGTGGCTGATGCATTGAGTCGAAAATCATTGCATATGTCTATGTTGATGGTTAAGGAATTGGATTTAATTGAACAGTTTAGAGACTTGAGTTTGGTGTGTGAGAGTACTCACAATAGTGTTAAACTGGGAATGTTGAGATTAACAAGTGGTATTCTGGATGAGATCAGAGAGGGTCAGAAATCCGATATGCTTTTGGTGGATAAGATGACTGTAGTGAATCGAGGTCAAGGTGGTGAATTCAGAGTTGATGAGAATGGTGTTTTGAGATTTGGTGATCGGGTGTGTATTCCGGATATTACTGAGCTTAAGAAGAGTATTCTTGAAGAAGGACATCGTAGTGGTTTGAGTATTCATCCTGGAGCTACGAAGATGTATCATGATTTGAAAAGGTTATTTTGGTGGCCGGGAATGAAGAGAGAAATTGCGAGTTTTGTTTATTCCTGTTTGACTTGTCAGAAGTCAAAGATTGAGCATCAGAAGCCGTCTGGGCTAATGCAACCGTTGGCTATTCCAGAGTGGAAGTGGGACAGTATCAGTATGGATTTTGTTTCTGGTTTGCCGAGGACAAGTAAGAATTTTGAGGCTATTTGGGTGATTGTTGATAGATTGACGAAGTCGGCTCATTTCATTCCGATCAGAATGGATTATCCGTTGGAGAGACTAGCTGAGTTGTATATTGAGAAGATTGTGAGTTTGCATGGTATTCCGTCTAGTATTGTTTCGGACAGAGATCCTAGATTTACATCGAAGTTCTGGGAAGGTTTGCAGAGGGCTTTGGGAACTAAGCTGAGGTTGAGTTCTGCATATCATCCGCAGACTGATGGTCAGACTGAGAGGACGATTCAGTCACTAGAAGATCTTTTGAGAGCGTGTGTTTTGGAAAAGGGAGGTGCTTGGGATTGTTATTTGCCGTTGATTGAGTTTACCTACAACAATAGTTTTCATTCGAGCATCGGTATGGCACCGTTTGAAGCTTTGTATGGTAGGAGATGTCGGACGCCTTTATGTTGGTATGAGTCCGGTGAGAGTGCTGTGGTTGGACCGGAGATTGTTCAGCAAACTACAGAAAAGATTAAGATGATTCAGGATAAGATGAGAATTGCTCAAAGTCGTCAGAAGAGTTATCATGATAGGAGGAGGAAGTCACTTGAGTTCCAAGAGGGAGATCATGTGTTTCTTCGTGTTACTCCGATAACTGGTGTTGGTCGAGCTTTGAAATCGAAGAAGTTGACACCTCGATTTATTGGTCCTTATCAGATTTTGGAGAGGATAGGAGAGGTAGCCTACCGTATCGCTTTACCGCCGTCGCTTGCGAATTTGCATGAGGTTTTTCATGTGTCTCAGTTGAGGAGGTACATTCATGATCCGTCGCATGTTGTCCAAATAGATGATGTACAGGTGAGAGATAACCTGACTGTTGAGACATCACCTATGAGGATTGAGGATCGAGAGCTGAAGCAGTTGCGGGGTAAAGAGATTGCCTTAGTGAAGGTAGCTTGGGGAGGACCAGCAGGTGGCAATGTGACTTGGGAACTTGAGAGTCAGATGAAGGAGTCTTATCCGGAGTTGTTCGCTTGAGGTATGTTTTCGAGGACGAAAACTCTTTTAGTGGGGGAGAGTTGTAACACCCCAATTAAAATAAGCTAATTATTTAATTTAAATTAATATTTTATTTATTAATTTAATCGAATAATTGGAAGTTTGGATTAATATTATTATTTTGGAATAATAATTATTGGGATTATTATTATTGGATTATATTTTATAATTGGAATAAGTGGAAAATCAGTAAAAAGGTCCCATTTGGTAAAAAGGTTATTGTTTTCACGTGAAAAGGTAAAAAAGAGACAGAACGTGGAAAAGGGCAAAAAGAGAACCAGAGAACGAAGGTTGAAGGAAGGAGAAGCTTGGAGCTCAGAGGCTGCCGGATTAACTCAGGTAAGGGGGGTTTATCGTTGATTGACGGGTATTATATGATAATATGTCATGGGTAGTAATAGACCTTAATTTACCTGTGAATTGGATGATTATGATGAATTTATGGAAATAATTGATGAACGAAATTGGGCGATAATCGAAAGAAATTCGTAGGAATTGTATGTGATAATGTCAGGAGTTGTGAAATCGAATAGGAAATGATTCGGGTTAGATGATATGAGTGATTTCTGTGTAAATTTGGACTGTGGAAGGTGAGATCGAATAGAACTCGTAGCAGGAAAAACCATAGCAGATCTGGAAATCTGGTTTCTGGTCATACGCGTATGGCACTAGGCAATACGCGTATGGGATGGCTGGTACGCGTATGGCGCTAGGCAATACGCGTATGGATGGGGAAGATGAATTTTGAACGTAAAATGGTCTCTGGTGGTACGCGTATGGGGAAGTGATACGCGTAGCATACGCGTATGGAATTGGGCAATACGCGTATGGCTTGGTCTGGATTTAGGCAATACGCGTATGAGCATAGGCAATACGCGTATGGGCAGGATTGTGATTTCCTGTGCTGTTGTCGTACAGTTTTTGACTGTTTAGGCTGAGTAGTGAGACTTAGCTGAGGTATGATGAAATAGGGATCAATTCCCGTTGTTTTGAGTAGTATAGTTATTAGTAGAGTGTGCTAATACTGTATTTGATTTATAGCATGTTGTGATATGCTTTTGTGATAAATGTATTGACAATGTGTGTTGGTTGGTATGCATTATACTGTAAATGTATCAGTTATGTATGCATCTGTGAATAGACTGTCATATGTTTATTCTTGAGTTGTTGTTGTTGTTGCATTGCTAGGTGATTAGCATGCATAGTCTAGCCTTTGGGGCTGTAGCTAATTCCCATTGTGAGGAATTAGTGAGTTGTGGATTGTTGTTGATGCTTGCATACTAAATGAGTAGCGTGCATAGTCTAGCCTTTGGGGCTGTAGCTAATTCCCATGGTGAGGAATTAGTGAGTGAGTCATTAGATCTCAATGAGTGGGACTAGTGAGCTCAGTAGCCGTATCCAGAGGGATCGGTGAGATTGGACTATATGTTCAAGAAGAGTCGGTACCGCATGTGTAGAGTCTCATTGTATAATGAATGCATGGCATAGCCGGTGGGGCTGTAGCTAATTTCCATTGTGAGGAATTAGTGAGTTAATAGTCGTGTTGTGTTATTGGTGTGGAGCATGGGTTGAGATTATATATCTATATATATGCTGTATGTTATTGCTGAATATGATGTTGCGTTGATACTGCCGTTATGGAGTGTGTAGTCTGGTTGGGGTGATTTGATGCGTCAATTACTTAACATTACTTAATGTTGTATAATGCCTGTTATATTGATTGAGGAACTCACCCTTACACTATTTTTCAGGTAACCAGCTATGAGTGAATAGAAGTTAATGCTTGGAGTCTAGAGTAGTCTCCTAAGGGGTCATGCTCTGATAGATGTAACATCGGGATGGGATGTTTGAATATGTTTGATTTTGTTGCTGATCAACTTTACATGTAAAGTGGTACATGATCTAAATGTTGATTTTTTAGTATCCGCTGCGAATTATGCAAAGAACCTTATTTGGATTAAATAAATGAGCATGACAGGTTATTTTGATGAATGTTGTGAAATAATTGTGTGACACCCTTCGGGGCATAATTACTCTGATTAATGTGTTATTATTTTTAATTAAATATTTTGGGGTATTTAGAAGGGTGTTACAATAGCCATACTCTGGTGGGGATAAATATGAATTAGGGTTTACATCTACCGAATACTGGGTAGAAGACCAAAAACTCTGCGTGGGGATAGAACAAATCACAAATCCGCACGGGAAACCAAAAAATAAGGTTTATAACAAACCACAAACTCTATTGGAGAGTAAGAAACAGGATTTACGACCACCGACTACTAGGTAGACAACCAAAAATTCTGGCCGAGGAATAAAAGGTATATAACCAACAATTCCGTCAAAAGGGCAAGGAACATAGGACTTACAACTACCGGTATAAGGGTAGAGGCCCGAAAAACTCCGCTGGGGAACAACCCACTGGGAAGCACAAGACAGTTGACAAATAGCCAATTCGGGAATCAATCCGAAAAGACAGACTGAATCAAGACACGTCCTAATGAGGATATAACTCAAATAGGAAAATCCATCCCAATATATATGTTGGGAGGAAACGGAAGAAACCGTCATCCACGAGGATATATCTCAGTGGGGAACTGCAGAAGGACGGACAAAAGACACTTTCTGCTTATGGGGTTGACTCTATATGGAGAGATTTAACACCCGACATCTGCTAGGGGAGATCTGTTGGGGATCTTCACCACCATAGCAAGGAAACAACAAACAAAAGATATATGGCCAACAATGCAACATGAATATCTGAATGTTTATGAATATGCATGAATATGTGTGATTTATGTTTGATGAATGCTGACAAAACAGACATATCTAACTCAAACAGGTCCAGGAATCAAACGCCCGGTATTATACTTCCAGGGGAAAACCAACTGGGAAGTCAATCTGCGGAGATCTACATGCCATAAAGCATAGATCTGCAGGTACTGCTGGGAAAGCAGAGGATCTAAGATATCAGGCAACACCAGATCTCTGAATGCTGGATCAGCAAATAATCCAACCAGGGTACAGAAATTCACAACGGGCGAAACAGCCACCAAGACGAATCTGTTGGGGAACAAGAGAAAATCTCGAAGGTCCTCAGGGGATCTCAGCATCAACTGAGAAACAAAGAGCTTTGCAACTCCAAACAAACTCCGGGGAACAACCCAGTGAAGGAGAATAACATCATCCAAGTAGAATCCAACTGCGTAAGCAAATCTACTGGGGAAAACTGCTGCTGGAGGAAAACTGAGTCTTCAACAACACTCTGCTTGCAACTATGCTGGGGAACAACCCCATCACAAGATCCGGAGAAAGAAGATACAACCAAACCAGGAATATGAACCGAATGTCTTACCTGTTGGAGATCATGCCACCCTTGGGAGAGCACTGAGATATTCTTTAGTATCCTTTCAACATTGTGAATATTCACTTTGTTTAAAACAATTTTTTTTGAAAAATTTGATTGTTTAAAACAATGACGTTTTATCTATTTAAAACATGCAAAACATTTGTTGAATTGAAACAAATAAGAGTGCAAATAATTGGATAAAAGCTCAAATTCATTTGATGGAATGGTAGCCTGCAAATGGCAAGACTCCATAGATCTGTACAACTTTGAAACCAGTGATATATATTGGAAGAGGGCTACATTGAACATAATGATCCTTTCTCTACCAATTTGAATCTCGATGTATTCGAAGCTTCAGTTTGACGACGAATCGAGAATCCTCTGACGAAATGACAGCTGGAACAGAAAGTCTTGTCAGGATGCAGTTACTTGCCAAATCCCTAACTTTTGCCTAGATTGCCCCAGAGTGAGGTACTCAATCTAGCGGGATGCAAATATACTTTTTTTTCCAAGTCTCTAATTTTTGCCTGGATTACCCTTGCAGGTTCTCCACCGAGACGCTCATTTTTTGCCTAAGCCGCCCTTTCGGGTTTTCAACTTAGCGAGCTATTCTTTTTTTTCTTTGCATATACCTTTTTTTTTAGGCAAAGTATCTCTTGACTGCATCTGAATTCACAGGACGAGTGAAATCCTCCCCATCCATTGTTGTAAGCATCAAAGCTCCGCCTGAAAAGGCTCTCTTAACAACATATGGACCCTCGTAGTTTGGAGTCCACTTGCCCCTGGAATCGGGCGCGAAAGACAAAACTTTCTTGAGCACGAGGTCACCTTCTCGGAACACACGAGGCTTGACCTTCTTATCGAATGTTTTCTTCATTCTCTGCTGATATAACTGACCATGACACATGGCAGTTAACCGCTTCTCTTCAATCAAATTCAATTGGTCATGACGACTCTGAATCCATTCAGCATCAGTCAACTTGGCTTCCATCAATACTCTCATTGATGGGATCTCCACCTCTACTGGGAGAACAACTTCCATGCCATAAACAAGAGAGAAAGGGGTTGCCCCTGTTGAAGTGCGTACAGACGTACGATATCCATGCAAAGCAAATGGCAGCATCTCATGCCAATCTTTGTACGTGACAGTCATCTTCTGGATACTCTTCTTGATATTCTTATTAGCAGCTTCAACAACCCCATTCATCTTAGGTCTGTAGGGAGAGGAATTATGGTGTGCAATCTTGAATTCAGCGCATAACTCATCCATCATCTTATTATTCAGATTAGATCCATTATCAGTAATGATCCTCTTTGGCACACCATAACGGAAAATCAGCTGGTTCTTGATAAACTTCACAACCACCTGCCTGGTTACATTCGCGTACGAAGCGACTTCAACCCATTTGGTGAAGTAATCAATTGCTACGAGGATAAACCTGTGTCCGTTGGACGCTTTCGGCTCAATCATGCCGATCATGTCGATTCCCCACATAGAGAAAGGCCATGGTGATGAAATCACATTCAGAAGTGTCGGAGGAATATGAATCTTATCCGCATAAATTTGACACTTGTGACATTTCTTCACATACTTGCAACAGTCAGACTGCATTGTCAGCCAATAGTAGCCTGCTCTCAACATTTTCTTAGCCATGGCATGTCCATTGGAATGAGTACCAAATGAACCCTCATGGACCTCAGTCATCAATAGGTTTGCTTCGTGTCTATCCACGCATCTGAGCAAAACCATATCAAAATTTCTCTTATACAACATTTCACCACTGAGGTAGAAACTGCCTGTCAACCTTCTCAAAGTTTTCCTATCTTTCACAGATGCCCCAGGCGGGTAGACCTGGTTCTGGAGGAAATTCTTGATATCAAAATACCAAGGCTTGTCATCTTTCACTTCTTCGATTGCAAATATGTGAGCTGGTCTGTCCGAACGCATCACAGTAATATTGGGGACATCATTCCACCATCTGACTACAATCATGGAAGCAAGCGTAGCAAGAGCATCTGCCATCCGATTATCCTCTCGAGGAATGTGATAAAATTCAACTTCTGTGAAGAATGTTGAAATCCTCCTTGCATAATCTCTATATGGGATGAGACCAGGTTGATTCGTCTCCCATTCTCCCTTGATCTGATTAACAACCAGGGCCGAATCACCATACACATCAAGATACTTGATTCTCAAATCAATGCATTCTTCAAGTCCCATGATACAGGCTTCATACTCCGCCATATTATTCGTGCATTTGAAAGTTAGCCTTGCTGTAAACGGAATGTGTGAACCTTGAGGAGTAATGACCACTGCCCCAATTCCATTTCCATATTGATTAACAGCGCCATCAAACACCATCGTCCATCTGGAACCAAGTTCCGGACCTTCATCAAGTGTAGGCTCATCGCAATCTTTCATCTTCAAATACAGAATTTCCTCATCAGGGAAGTCATACTGAACAGACTGATGATCTTCGATCGGCTGGTGCGCTAAATGGTCAGCCAAGATACTACCTTTGATAGCTTTTTGAGCTCGATACTCAATATCATACTCAGACAACAACATCTGCCAACGGGCAATCCTCCCGGTTAAAGCAGGCTTCTCGAAAATATACTTAATCGGATCCATTCTGGATATCAACCAAGTTGTATGATTTATCATGTACTGGCGCAAACGCTTAGCAGCCCAAGCCAAAGCACAACACGTCTTCTCAAGCATAGAGTACCGAGACTCACAATCAGTAAACTTCTTACTGAGGTAGTATATAGCAAATTCCTTCTTCCCTGATTCATCTTGTTGACCGAGTACACAACCCATCGAGTCTTCAAGAACTGTCAAGTACATAATCAGAGGTCTCCCTTCCACAGGCGGAGACAAGATCGGAGGTTCAGACAGATAATCTTTGATACTGTCGAAAGCTTTCTGGCAATCCTCGGTCCAATCATGGGACTGATCTTTCCGGAGGAGCTTGAATATTGGCGCACATGTGGCAGTCATGTGGGATATAAATCTGGAAATGTAATTCAAGCGGCCAAGAAAACCTCGGACTTGCTTCTCAGTTTTGGGTGCAGGCATCTCCTGTATTGCTTTGACCTTTGCAGGATCAACCTCAATACCTCTTTCGCTTACCACAAAACCCAACAACTTGCCGGAACGGACTCCAAATGTACACTTGTTCGGATTCAGGCGAAGTTTAAACTTCCTCAAACGCTGGAAAAGCTTCAACAAATGCTCAATATGCTCAACTTCCGTTCGGGACTTAGCAATCATATCATCAACTTAGACTTCTATCTCCTTGTGCATCATATCATGAAACAAGGTAGTCATAGCTCGTTGATACGTGGCTCCGGCGTTCTTCAAACCGAAGGGCATCACTCGATAGCAGAATGTTCCCCAAGGTGTGATGAATGTTGTCTTCTCCATATCCTCTGGTGCCATCTTGATTTGATTATATCCGGAAAATCCGTCCATAAAGGAAAAGACTTTGAATTTAGCTGTATTGTCTACCAACATATCAATGTGTGGTAGAGGAAAATCGTCTTTCGGGCTAGCCTTATTCAAATCTCTATAATCAACGCACATACGGACTTTTCCGTCCTTCTTAGGAACAGGCACAATATTGGCCACCCATTGAGGATATGTAGAAGTCACCAGAAACCCCGCATCAATTTGCTTTTGAACTTCCTCTTTGATCTTCACTGCCATATCTGGATGAGTTCTTCTGAGCTTCTGCTTCACAGGCAAGCACTCAGGCTTTAAAGGCAGGAAATGTTGCACAATATCTGTATCTAAACCCGGCATGTCTTCATAGGACCAAGCAAAGATATCTGAATATTCTCGTAGCAAGCTGATCAAATCTTCCTTGACAGACCCTTCAAGAAGTGCCCCAATCTTCACTAGACGAACACAATCCTCGGACCCCAAGTTGACTGTTTCCAAGTCTTCGAGATGCGGCTGAATGATCTTCTCTTCATGCTCAAGGAGACGGGTAATCTCATCAGGAATCCCCTCAACGTCATCTTCCTCTGCCTCAAATACAGGGAATTCAAAATTGGGAGATGGCGTTGGATCATTATGTTCAATGGGTTTTAGGACCAACCTGCATAATGATTTTGGTTAATGAAAAACTTTAGAATTTAAACAAGCAAACCATTATGCAGATGAAAAATGTTTGCTTTTATTCTTGTTTTTATGGTTTTTTGTGATCATTGATTTCATGCAGAAAAGCAAAAAGTGAAAACAAAGGAAAAACAAATGTTTAACAATGCATTAATTGAAAGAAAACATCATTGTATATATGCTTTGCCAACAATGTCATCACTTCTCCTTTTGGCATGGGAGAAGGGTTTTAAACAAAGTGAACAATTACTCTGATCTATGGATGACTGTAGGAACATCTACAGCGACCCAATTGTGGCAGACACCACCAGGAATAACGAAGTTGTTCACATCTTCCGTATCTTCTTCCAAGATAGCAGCTTCCTCTTCGGGTTGATCATCATGGATGAATCCTCCACTTGTGAACAAACCTTGCTCATTACATGCCCCAGAACAGTAGCCAATGCCAGCCCGGGATCTATTGTCTTCAAGTTCAAGCACCTTCCCTAATCCAGCAACTGCACCACATTCAATGGCCAGCTTCGCATCACGGTAGGAAGTGAACGAAGGAGACTTCTTCTCGATTGGTTCATTAATAGATAAAGCTTGGAACTGAGTTCCAACTTCATCCTCAGCGTCAATGTACGAGAAAGAAGACAGATGGCTAACCAGGAGAGCCTTTTCTCCCCCTACTACGACCAGTTTCTTGTTTTTGACAAATTTCAGCTTCTGGTGTAGGGTGGATGTCACGGCGCCAGCCTCGTGAATCCATGGTCTGCCTAAGAGACAACTATAAGATGGGTGGATATCCATTACCTGGAAGGTAACTTGGAAATCACTTGGTCCAATTTTGATTGGGAGATCAACTTCCCCAATCACTGTCTTACGTGACCCATCGAATGCTTTCACAACAACCCCACTCTGCCTCATAGGAGGACCTTGATATGACAATCTGGAGAGTGTGGTCTTTGGCAATACATTTAAAGAAGATCCAGTGTCGACCAGCACATTGGACATTGCATCAGATTTGCAATTCATGGAGATATGTAAAGCCATGTTGTGGTCTCTTCCCTCCTCAGGGAGATCAGCGTCACAAAAGCTCAAAGTGTTGCAAGCGGTAATGTTTGCAACAATACTATCAAATTGCTCAAGGGTGACGTCGTGATCAACATACGCCAAATCCAAGACTTTCTGCAGAGCCTCCCTATGGGGTTCTGAATTCAGCAGCAGAGATAGAATGGAAATCTTGGATGGCGTTTGTAGAAGCTGGTCTACAATGTTGTACTCACTCTTTCTGATGAGCCTCAGCATCTCATCAGATTCTTCATCTACAATGCCACTCGGGCCAACTGAAGAAACGGGAGTTTTTTGTACAGAGGAGGATGGTTTGGCAACATCACGTGCCTGATTCTGAACATTCACAGTTGTCCCAACCGGACGCTCAGCAGATTCAGAAGCAACAACCTTAGGAGGCGCAGAAAACACACGACCACTCCGGGTCAACCCACTTACATCAGCGACGTTGGTCACGAAAGTTGAAGGTAAAGGCACTTCTACCCCATCTTGCACAGCAACAGGGTTGTATCTGAATGGTACGGCTTTATCAGATGAATAGGGCACAGGGCCTGCAGGTTTAATGACCAAAGAAGGGGAAGCCTTCGGCTTGCTGCTATTGTAACGAATAACAACAGGCTCGGGCAGCTTGAACACTGGTGATATAACATTCACTTCAGGCTCGTCTTCATCAACATTGCGATTCTGCAGAATCTCAATGGTACCCTCATTCAACAACTCTTGAAGTTCTCTTCGTACTTGATCGCAACCCAAGCGGTTAACCGAACAGACGCGGCACTTGTCGTGGTTATGCTCCAAGTAGCTGTACTGACACAGCAAACGATGTAATTCAACCAACGACTGCCTAATCTGGCTTACATATCTGACTTTGTACTTCCCAAGGCATTCCTGAACCATATTAACTGATTTCCCATGCGCAGGCAATGGGTTCTTGGTGACATTCGGGCCTGAATCTTCAAAACTCAAGATTCCACATCTCATAAGGTCTTGAACCTTTGTCTTGAGTGGGTAGCAATTCTCGATGTTATGGCCAGGGGCACCGGAATGGTAAACACAGTGCTGATCTGGTTTATACCACCATTGGGGATTTGCAGGAATGGCAGGAGGATCCCTGGGAGAAACCAATTTCCTTTCCAACAAGGAAGGATAAAGCTCTGCATATGACATTGGAATTGGATCGAAGCTGATCTTCTTCCTATCATAACCCAAGTTAGCTTGATTGGTTGTACTGCCACGAGGCTGGTAAGCCTGTTGCTGTGGACGATGTTGTTGCTGATACTGAGGCTGTTGATATTGTTGCTGATGTTGATATTGCTGATGTTGCGGGGCATTGTCTTTAAAGACAGGTGCTATATGAGCCACCTAGTGCTGATGACCGGCACGACGTGCAGGCTTCCTCTGAACAGAGGGTCTTCTGTGCTTGGGATGGGATTGCACAGCATGTGCTTCCCCATCTTTCCTCTTAAACGCCCCATATCGTTTAGAGGAAGAGCTCTCATCCTTCGCCAATCGTCCTTCACTGACACCTTCTTCGAGACGCATCCCCATGTTCACCATCTCGGTGAAATCAGAGGGAGCGCTTGCTACCATCCGCTCATAATAGAATGAGCCAAGAGTCTTCAAAAAGATTTTGGTCATTTCTTTCTCCTCCAGCGGTGGAGTGATTTGAGCTGCCAGCTCTCGCCATCTCTGGGCGTACTCCTTGAACGTTTCCTTATCCTTTTGCGACATGGACCTGAGTTGATCTCGGTCAGGCGCCATATCGACGTTGTACTTATATTGCTTGACGAAAGCTTCGCCAAGGTCGTTGAAGGATCTGATATTGGCACTGTCCAAGCTCATGTACCATCTGAGCGCGGCACCGGATAGACTGTCTTGAAAATAATGAATCAAGAGTTGATCATTATCAGTCTGGGTAGACATCTTCCTGGCGTACATGACCAGGTGAGCGAGCGGACAGGTGTTCCCTTTGTACTTTTCAAAGTCCGGCACTTTGAACTTAATCGGTATCTTCACACCGGGAACAAGGCACAACTCGGCAGCAGACTTGCCGAACAAATCTTTACCTCGAAGGGTCTTCAATTCCTTTCTCAGCTCGAGGAATTGGTCGTTCATGGCGTCCATCTTTTCATAAACGTCCGGGCCCTCAGACGGCTCGGAGTGATAGATGGTGTCGTCTACCCTTGGCATGGTATGCACGACAGGAGGAGCGGGAACAGGGACCGGGCTAGATGTCGGCATGTGAGCAAAAGTCGGAGCAGGCCGATCAGGCATAAAACCTGGAGGCATTCCCCAAGGGAACCCGGCTGGCATAGCATTGGGCACTTGAGCACTGGCTGGCACAGTCGAAGTGGAGACTTCTGAGATGACCGTCCTCTGGACAGGAGTTGCAGGCGGTTGAGCAGGTTGATTTTGAGCAGCGAGGAGTTGCTCCATCAAAGCGCCAAGTCTGGCGACCTCTTCCTTCAGCTCTATGTTCTCTTGTTCTAGCTGCTCCATGACTCTTGCAGAATTGACACGAGTATAATACCGGTGAGTCAGCTTGTCTTCAAAATAAATGAAGAGCAAAGAGTTAGGACAAGAAGACCAGAAACAAAGGGTACCTGCTTATGCAAGAATGATGCATGAAATGCTTGTGCAGATGCTTTGTTTATTTTCAAGAAACCCTTAGGGTATTATTTGCAATATTTTGAATAGTTAAGCATTTTAATTTCTCACGGAAAATATTTCATTCAATATATCAAGACAAAGAAGTACAGCATTTTTAATCATTACAAAGAGAAAAGGGAAATAACATCCTATGGATCCCTAGAAGCTCGGGATGCTGGAAGACGAGAAGTACACAGCTTCTTGATCTCTCTCTCATAGGCCGCTTCCATGTCTACTTTCTCCTTTGCAAGTCGATCATACCTCCTCTTCCAGAATTTGGAAGACTGAGGAAGCAGAGAGGTCCAAGTGTCGTTCGGGTCGTCGATCACTCGGTGCTCGAGGAACTCAATCATAACATCCTTCTCCTTGAGCTGCTGAAGCAATTCTTCTCTTTCACGGATCCAAGCACGTGAAAGGTCTTCTTCTCTCAACTCCTCTACACGTTGGGTAGGGAGGGTTGAAGGCCCAACCACATCCAACGGTGTAGGTCTCGGATGATCATATGGCATCAAGTACACGGCAGCTCTCTATCTGACCCAAGAGGTGTATGGTTCCAAAGCGATGCAGTTCTTTGGACCCAACTCATTCCTACTCTTCTTGTGAATACTGCGCCAAGCACGGACAAATCTGGCTTTCAGGCCTTGGGGATCTTTACCCTCCTGGAAGAACACGCCTTCTAACAGAATGTTATGAGGTTTATCCTTCAGGGGGAACCCAAGCTGACGTCGTGCGAGAATAGGATTGTAGCTGATCCCACCACATGTGCCAAGAAGAGGCACATTAGGGAATTCACCACAATAATCAATGATCTGGACGGTATCATACACGCGATCATACCAAGTGATATCATCATTGGTGAGAGACATGAGTCTCTGAGACCACCGTAGACATCCCTTGTTCTCCTTGAAAGCAACTGTCTGCGGCAAGTGCGAAATAAACCACTTGTACAGCAGAGGTAGACAGCAGACAATAACTCCTCCACCCTTTGCGTTCCTCAAATGCAAAGAGACATAGGCATCGCCCAACAAAGTCGGAACGGGATTAAGAACTGAGAAGATCCTAATGGCGTTCATGTCCACGAACTTGTCAAAGTTGGGAAACAACACCAATCCATAGATGAGCAGCACAAATAAAGCCTCAAAGGCATCCTCACTCATGGCCTTCCCATAAAAGGTAGCTTGAGCAATAAGGAACTCGGAAGGGAAACCCTGAATTCCGCCTTTGGTAGTCAGATTAGCCCTAATCAAATCTTCATCTATGTGCAACAAGCTGGCAATCTCTCGAGCAGTCGGAATACTCTCTAGGCCACTGAACGACACTTGATCCAGAATCGGAATCCCAATGAGATGAGAATACTCCTCCAAAGTTGGCAATAGCTGGAAGTCCGGGAAAGAGAAGCAATGATACAGCGGATCATAAAACTGAGCCAGAGTGCTCATCAGCCCTTCGTCAACCTGAGTAGTCAGCAGAGGCAGAAGCTTCCCATAGCGAGCTTTGAAACCCAAGGGATCTAATACATAAGATGTCAGATTCCTTAACTCTTTTACATCGGGCTGTCTAAAGCTGTACTTCTTTGTATGCCTTTTTGGTCTTTCCATGTCTGAAAATTTTGCAAATAAACCCTTTAAGTTCCTTGAAAATTTTCTTTTTTCTGATGACATGAAGTGCAGATGAATGCATGAATGCATGAATGCAACAATCACACTCAAGGATCAAACAAGTCACACCAAACAAAGGTCATGGGAAAGCTCATTGTATCCCTAGTATCAATCATCCATTTTGGTGGATTTAGGTTTTCACCTTATCGACACCCAAGTTCCATTGATATTAACGATACATGAACCGGCTCGAACATCCTTAATATCAACCATCCGTTTTGGGGGATTTAGGTTTTATACCTGATCAACACCCAGGTTCCATTGATATTAAGGTTGTCTGAACGACTCAACCACGAATCACGGGTTTGTTGAGAGTCACGAGCATGGAGTCTTGGTTAAGAACCACTCAAAGGGAGTGTACTAGGGTTTAAACCTGCCATACATGTTCTACCAGAGGTTCCCATAATCATCGTTCCATCTTTCGAATATTATCGGAGGAACGAATACTCGTATTCCAAAAATATTCTCAAGAGAAACTCTTATGAGTGTAGTATCGCGTGACAATCGCATCAGAACTTACATCTGAACGATCTCCGCACTACGCTCCTAAAAAATAGGCCAAGATGGGTTTGGTAAACTAAGGCCCTTGGCTTCTGCGGCACATGATTGAAAGAATAATGCCTAACCACAAATAACTTGTGTGACATTATTAATCCAACATGACCTCCACCAAGTGAATGGACTCGCAAGTCAACTGGCTAAGGAATACTCCACACCAGTCAACGAGACTATGCCATTCTCCTATCCTAGAGTGCACTCGAGTTCGGGTATAGAACTCATCTCACAGAGATCACCAAAGCAAACAGCAATTGTATATCAAGCAATTCAAACATTACAATCAATACAGTTATCCCAAATGGTACAAAAATATGTCATATAACAAATAATAATATAGCACAACAAGGGTGAAAAGTAGGCAATACCACCAAGGATTATTCAATCCCCAGCAGAGTCGCCACTTTTCTGTAGCGGTGTATTCGTCGCTATATGATTTATTGATTAAACCATAAGCAAAGCATACAATGAATTCGAGTCGCCGCCGCACTTTTACTTATCCAAAGGACTGGCTAAAAAGCGAACAAAAGCCTAAGAAGTTTTACACGTAGAAAACTAATAAAAATATCAGAGAGTCTGGGTAAGGGGTAAATTACGCAATGGGAAGGTGTTAGGCACCCACTACGTCCTAGGTACTCCTAGGGAGCCCTTTTCACACTTGTTGTATAAAATTGTTATTTGTTGTGAAATATTTATTGTGCAAACATGATTGGGATGATGAGAAAAGAATATACAATTTAATTATTTTTGTGTTCGAACGGATGAACCCGTTGCCTACGTACCTTCCATCAAAGGTAAGGATCAAAACGCCGTAGTTCGGCTAAAAGATTTCCAAAAGCTAGTGGATTCAATTTTAAACACAAGCCCTAAGGTCTTACGTTATCCACGGGAGAAAACTCAACCTTATACAAACAACGAGTCCACCATGTGAGAAAAGCTTCAACTTGCTAGTGAGGGGTTAACCCTATAATAAGCAAGGAAGACTTACATTTCAATCAACTAAGGACAAATAGGTGAGATTAACATCAACCAACTAGGATAAATCAAACCTAAGGCTAATGTATGAAAACTTAACAAGAGTGGACAAAGCCACAAAACCATTGAATGGGTGAAATTAATTGATTATGATTATTCACTAAAGGAGAGTCAAAGTATGATTAAGATTGATTCAAAAGAAGTATTATGAAATGAAGTTTGAAAAGTCAAGGACTTGGGGTCCAGGTTTTTAATTTAAAAGCATGAAGATGTTTGCACAATATTTATCTCAAGTTTTGAAAGTAATGTGTGAAAAGGTTTAGGACAAAATGGGATGAATGGATGAAGATGGATTGTAAAACTTCCTAGAAGGTTCACCTCTTGAAATCATATAGAAGATGACTCAAGTGCGTCCTTTGGAATAGGCAGTGAGTAAATAACAAACAAGTAAAGCAAAGGAACAAAGTTAACAAAAGCGGATACCGGATGCCAATTACTGGACTTATACCAATTTCCTAAAACAGAACTGGATATCAGAGGCCACTCTATGGACTTATACCAATCTCCTCAACAAAGAAATAAAAAGTGGATACCGGATGCCATTCTATCTGGACTTATACCAATCTCCAACAAAAACAAAGCAAACACTTGGATGTGAGATGCCAATCTATCTGGGCTTACTCTAACCTCCAACATATGATCATAGGAGAACAAATGCCAAATTACACGGACATACAATTGCATCCTCACATAAATCAAACAAATGCATCAAGCAAAGAGATGATGAGTGGCCAATGAAATGGTCTTATACTCACTTCCATATCATAAGAACAATGGCCAATGAATGGTCTTACAATTGTCCTCAATGGGCAAACAACAAAGATGTGTCACAAAGACAGATGAAATGATTATGCACTAATGAGCAATTAATGATGATAAATGCACAAAGTATGCAAGCAGACATGTATAAATGAACCAAGTAATTAATCAATCAAAGGCATTCAGCACACTCTATAACCAAACAATGAGGCTCATACAAAAGGTTAGGCATTGAAGCCAACTGGAATAGGGTTAATGGTGCTCTTAACCTTGACATTGAGAGCCAAGGTGAAGCAGATGAAAGGATATGAGGGGTGTGCCTCATGCTCTTATCCCTGGTCAGGGAGAGCTATTAAATATCAGAAGGTGTGGGAGTTCAGAAAGATGGAACTCTCTCCACAAGTTAGACTCTATAGATCTTGGGTTTTTACTCACTATGCATCAACACAAGTAGTGTGAGCAAGGTGAGTGACACACAAAATAGTAGGAGATAGGTTACATATCTCTTGGATTCTACCAATTGCCTTATTTAAAGGACTTTTCCTGCTTGGGACAAAAGTAAACAAGCACAAACATTGCCTCTTAAGGAGGACTTCAGACAGTTGCCTGGCCAAGTAACAGGCCAGGTCTTCCAGACTACATGAAGAGAAAGGATTCTACCTCAATGCAAATGCTATCAAGCAAAGCAATGCAAGTTCTCAAAGAACTATTAGCAACTAATGTACCTGAAATCAGTCAAACACAATTAGTATACCAGACACAAAGTTAAAACAAACAGCATAAGCCAACAGACAACACAGTCAAGCATATGTGCAAAGCACAAACTCATAACAAGTGAGCTAAGCAACCTACAAAACAAACAAGTTAGTTCATGATAATCAATCAAACTTAATCAACTTGCATAAGTCTCCTTAAGGCATTTGCTTCTTAACCTGAAAAACAAACTCAAACATGAGCAACAAGACCACTAGGACAAGCCTAGGGTCAAAGAGAGATAAGAAATCCAAAACAGCAAGTGAAAGTTATCCAAAATCATGTTCAAACAATCAAGAAACAAACCCAAGTGGTTTCATGTTCATATCATTCATCATTATCATTTCATAAGCAAATTAGGTCAAAACATGTCATATAGAACCTCAAAGAAGTCAACAGAAAGACTCAAGTCAAATCCAATCACAAACATTTCAATAAATTCTCAAATAATTCATGATCAAACATCATCCATAACATGTTAAGAATACCAAATTTAAGCTCATTTGGATTAAGGGAAGTAGGTCAATGAAAATCAGAAATTCAAAGCAAGTTCAAACAAACTCATACAAAGCATCAAAACATGCACCAACTTCAATAAATCATAAAACAGTGACAACATATGAGAAATGAATGGGACTAAAACCATGAAAAACTTTAAGATGTCTACAATTCACATGTCAAATTTCAAGTCCATCCAATTAAGCATTAGAATTTCACAAATCATATACAAACATGTGTCACAAAATGTCAACAAATGACCAAACAGGGGAGAAAATTCCAATCAAATAGGAAATGCCATCAATAATTCCAGAAAAATTCACATGTATTTTCAACATCCGTAAGTATGTTCATGCAAAAACTCAGACCAATTTGAGTTCAATAAGCATGGTAATAGAAATCATGAAGTTGGACATGAATGGTGTGACACAAATTGTCACACCCCTATTAAAAAAATCATATCTCATCAACCATCAATGATAAATTCACAAACTCTACACCAAAATCACCATGAACATGTCTAGTTTAAGCACAAAAAGTTTTAGAGGCATTGGATAATGTATCATCATTTCACAATCAATTTGGCAAGGCATACATAAAAAGGACAACATGAACAAACCCTAGCACATTTTAAAATCCATACATGCAAAAATTCTGGAAAAATCATCATAGAATATTAGAGGTCATGAGGATCATTTTGCAAAAAATCCCACCAAATTTGGATTAAAAATGAATGACTTATGATTTTTTGAAGATTGATGATCAAAATGAAATAAAAATTGAAATAGAAAATGATTTAAATAAATAATAAGCACGGCAGTGGCATTATGGTAATATTTGGACTCACTAAGTGAAACGCCGCATTTCACTTAGTGAGGTGGCACGCAGCAATTCGTACATGGCAATGGAATAGTGATTCTTCATGCAAAACACAAACTCCAGCGACCAAACACATTCTGGGCTTAAGCAATTAGGGTTTTGTGTTTACTGTTCATCATCATCATCAATCATGATGAAATTTTTTCCAGAATTTGGCAACAAGCATAACATTCGAACCAGCAAACCATGCACATCACAAATCCAACCATAATTTTCATTATTTCAAGCTAACAAAGAAGAACTAAACACAAACATATTTGAATATCAAACTTTAAATCCATGTTTCTCTCTCAATACACAACCATTTTGCACGATTCAAAGTTCAAAATAATCAGCATGGCAAGATCTTCATAAGGCATAGCATGATTTTAAGAATAGTGTGATTCGAATTTTTACCAGATTTGCAGAACAGTGATGATTTGATGATTTTCTGGTCGTGTATGCTCGAAACAGATGCACAATGATGCTCCAGGAGGTGAATGGAAGAAGGGTTCTAGCTCACTTGTCTCAATTCCAGCTCAAACATCCAACTGCCATGGAAGGTACGTGAATGCAACAGTGCGGTTCCAGCTCTACAGTTGGAAGATGATGCTTGCAAAAGGTTCCAAAATGATGGTGAATGATGGAACAATCAACAAAGGTTCGAGTTCTTTGAGATTTTTTCAGAAAAAGTTCAAGTAAGGAAAATGAAAGTTTGAGAGAAAATGGATTTTGATCTGTTTTGCAAAGTGTGGCTAGGGTTTCTCTCAGCAGAAAATGTCAAATATATACTCTGTTTAATGTCCTTAAGTTTGGTTAATTGAGTGGTAATGGAGATTAGCTTAAATGAAGTGTTTTGGTCATTTTACTAAAAACCAACCAAAAATGCATGGGGTGTATGTTAGTGCACGAAATTGGGCTTTAAACAACCTCCAAATATGATTTTTAGTCAAGTTCAATTGGTAAAAAATGTAGCAAATGGCTATTTTGAAAGTCAACTTTTTTACCTTTCCTTTTTTAATTCAAGTCAACTAAAAAATGCCATTTTGATTGGTTGAGTTTTGGTGAATTGTGATGAAGGATTTGGATAGAGCCCATCAAATATGACTTGTAGCAAAAAACCCACTCAATTTGGCCAAATGGTTTGGAAGATATGCCACTTTGAAGTTCAAAATTTTTTGAGAATGATTTGATCATAACTTGCCAACCACACATGAGAAATGAGTGTTCTTGGACTTTTTGGAAATGGGAGAACAAGATCTTCAACTTTCATGTTGGACAAAAATTCATTTGAAGCTTTTATGATGATGTAATTTGGAGGAGAAGAACTTTCCATTTTTGGCAAATTCCAATTACAGGTCAACTTTCTATTTTTGGAAATTTCTTGTCTGACTTCAAATTCTTCACTGTGGATGTTTGACATGTTATATGAGGCTTATATGGACATGAATGAGACCTCTCAGACCAATTCCCACCATCAAATCACTGATTAAATGCACAGTTGACCACAGTTGACTTTGGTTGACTTTGCTAGGGTTTTGCTTGACTGAACCATGTTCTGATGAATTCCAAGCCCCTACCACTTGATATCTTGATCCAAAATGATGTCACAACTCATATGAACTCTTGATGAATGATCATGGTGCCCAAATTCTTCAAGAATGGCCACCATCTATCTCAATGACTGACTTTGACTGATTTGACCTAATTGGCTTCATCTGCAAGTAGCATGGTTAGATGACAATATTTTTGTACTTTTGGTTAATAGACAAATGAAAAGCAATGATATAAAAATGCAATACATGCTTGGTGATCAAGAACCAACACTCACAAGATAACCCACCCACTAGGAGGGAAGCAAAGGTGCACAAAGATCCTTGAGGCAATGATATGGTATGATATGATGCCATGAGGGGTCTTAGGGACAAAATTGGGGTCTTACACTCGATACTCAATGCTTGAGAAGACATGTTGTGCCTTAGCTTGGGCTGCTAAGCGCTTATGCCAGTATATGTTAAATCATACAACTTGGTTGATATCTAGAATGGATCCAATCAAGTATATATTTGAGAAGCCTGCTTTAACTGGAAGGATTGCCCGTTGGCAGATGTTGTTGTCTGAGTATGATATTGAGTATCGACCTAAGAAGGCTATTAAAGGTAGTATCTTGGCTGACCATTTGGCACACTAGCCGATCGAGGATTATCAGTCAGTTTAGTATGACTTCCCAGATGAGGAGATTCTGTATTTGAAAACGAAAGATTGTGATGAGCCTACACTCGATGAAGGGCCAGAGCCTGGTTCCCGATGGAGTATGGTATTTGATGGCGCTGTAAATCAGTATGGAAATGGTATTGTGACAGTGATTATTACTCCTCAGGGCACACATATTCCTTTTACAGCAAGGCTAACTTTCAAATGCACGAATAATATGGCTGAGTATGAGGCCTGTATTATGGGATTCGAGGAATGCATCGATCTAAGGATCAAGCATCTTGATGTATATGGTGATTTGACCCTCGTTGTTAATCAGATTAAGGGTGAGTGGGAAACGAATCAGCCTGGTCTCATTCCCTACAGAGATTATGCGAGCAGGATTTCAACGATCTTTACTGAGGTTGACTTCCATCATATTCCTCGAGATGAAAATCGGATGGCAGACGCTCTTGCTACACTTGCTTCCATGATTGTGGTAAAGTTGTGGAATGAAGTTCCCAATATCACTGTGATGCGGTTGGATAGACCAACTCATGTATTTGCAGTAGAAGTGAAAGATGATAAGCCGTGGTATTATGATATCAAGTGTTTCCTTCAGAGCCAGATTTACCCACCTGGGGCATCTGTGAAAGATAGGAAGACTTTGAGGAGATTGTCAGGCAGTTTCTACCTCAATGGCGAAGTGCTTTATAAAAGAAATTTTGACATGGTTCTGCTCAGATGCGTGGATAGACACGAAGCAGACCTGTTGATGACCGAGGTCCATGAGGGTTCATTTGGTACTCATTCCAATGGACATTCCATGGCTAGAAAGATGTTGAGGGCAGGCTACTATTGGCTGACAATGGAGTCTGACTGCTGCAAGTATGTGAAGAAATTCCATAAGTGTCAGATTTACATGGACAAGATTCATATTCCCCCGATACTTCTGAATGTGATTTCATCACCATGGCCCTTCTCCATGTGGGGAATTGACATGATTGGCATGATAGAGCCGAAAGCGTCCAATGGACACAGATTTATTCTCGTAGCAATTGATTACTTCACTAAGTGGGTTGAAGCTGCATCATATGCAAATGTGACCAGGCAGGTGGTCGTGAAGTTTATCAAGAATCAACTCATATGCCGGTATGGTGTGCCAGATAAGATCATTACTGATAATGGATCTAACTTGAACAACAAGATGATGAAGGAACTGTGTAGTGAGTTCAAGATAGCACATCATAATTCTTCTCCTTACAGACCCAAGATGAATGGGGTTGTTGAAGCTGCTAACAAGAATATCAAGAAAATTATCCAGAAGATGGTTGTTACGTACAAAGATTGGCATGAGATGCTGCCATTTGCTTTACATGGATATTGTACATCTGTCCGCACTTCAACATGGGAAACCCCTTTCTCTCTTGTTTATGGCATGGAAGTTGTACTCCCAGTAGAGGTGGAGATCTCGTCAATGAGAGTCTTGATGGAAGCCAAGTTGACTGATGTTGAGTGGGTTCAAAGTCGTTATGACCAGTTGAATCTGATTGAAGAGAAGAGATTGACTGCCATGTGCCATGGTCAGTTATATCAGCAGAGGATGAAGAAAGCTTTTGATAAGAAGGTCAAGCCTCGTGTATTCAGAGAAGGTGACCTCGTGCTCAAGAAATTTTTGTCTTTCGCGCCCGATTCCAGGGGCAAGTGGACTCCAAACTATGAAGGTCCATATGTTGTTAAGAGAGCCTTTTTAGGCGGTGCTTTAATACTTACAACTATGGATGGGGAGGATTTCACTCGTCCTGTGAATTCAGATGCAGTCAAGAAATACTTCGCCTAAAAAAATAAAAACAGAATAACTCACTAAGTTGAAAACCCGAAAGGGCGGCATAGCCAAAAATGAGCGTCTCGGTGGATTAAAAACCTGACAGGGCGATCCAGGAAAAAGTTAGAGACATAAAATATATATGTATCCCGCTAGATTGAGTACCTCATCCTGGGGCAATCCAGGCAAAAATTAGGGATTTGGCAAGTAACTGCATCCTGACAAGACTTTGTTCTACATCTGTCATCTGTCAGAGGTTCTTGTTCATTTGTCATCAACCGAAAATACATCGAATTCAGAATTGATGGAGAAATGGTCATAATGTTCAATGTAGCCCTTTTCCAATATATATCACCAATTTCAAACTTGTAAAGATCTATTGATTCTTGCCATTTGCAGACTACCATTCCATCAAATAAATTTGAGCCTGTTATCCAATTATTTGCACTCTTATTTGTTTATATTCAACAAATGTTTTGCATGTTTTAGTTGAGAAAATATCATTGTTTTAAACAAATAATTTTTTTTCCATAAATTGTTTTAAAAACAAAGTGAACATTCACAAAGACGAAAGGATACTTAAGAGATCCTTAGTGCTCTCCCAAGGGTAGTAAGATCTCCAACAGGGTAAGACATTTGTTCATATTCCTGACATGACTATATTTTCTACCTCCGGAACCCTGAGTGGTATGATTTTGAGAGGTTCACCAGTTGTCCCTTCAACAGAGCAGTTGATTCTTTTCTCCTCAGCAGATATGTTCTCTCTGGAAGATTCGATTTTTGGTGGTTGGTCCCCAGAATCCCTTTTTCCCTCGGTTAGATTCCCCAATAGAGTGGCTTAGGTGGCAGATGTTACTTGTGCATTAAAATCTTTTCCCCCAGTTGTGGCTGATTAGTTCATCCCCCGCAGAGATATTGTTGTTTTTTGGCATCCCTGATCCCCGACAGTTTGGATACTCTCCGGTGATTCTGGCTTTCCCCCCTTGTGATGTAGTACCGGGTGGTTGATTCCTGGACCTGTGTGTGTTAGATATGTCTGTTTGTTAGCGTTCATCAAACATAAACCACGCATATGCACACATAATCATAACATTCGGATATTCATGTTGCATTCTTTGCCATATATCGTTGTTGGTTGTCTCCTGCTATTTGGTGATATAGATCTTCCCAAGCAGAGGTGTGTGTGTGATCTCTCCCTATAGAGTCAGCTCCATAGGCAGAAAGCGTCTATCCTTTCTCCCATATTCCCCACCGAGATATGTCCTCATGGATGATGTTTGTTTCTGTTCCTCCCAACACATATATTGGGATGGGCTTCCCTATTGAGTTATATCCTCATTAAGACGAGTTTTGATTCTGTTTGCCTCTTTGGTTTGATCCAAAATTGGCTCCTGTGACTGTTTCTTGTGCTTCCCCACGGTATATATGAATAATTGCTCAATAACTAGTAATTATTCATCTTATCCCCGGTGGAGTCTGTGGTCTACTACCCTTATACCGGTATTTGTAAACCCTATTTTCTCCCCTTGGCGGAGTTAACATTTGGTTCATCATAATCGATGACGGTTACTTTTCCATGGTTTCCTACCCAGTATCTGGTAGGTGTAATCCCCTCCTTGATGGTTATCTTCATCCAGTATTCGATGTTGATATTCCCTCTTTTGCCTGGATAATTGCCTCGCGTTCGCAATTTATCCCCAGCAAGTCATCTCTCGTTTACCCTGTTGTTGGTAACGATTGTTGCTCTCCTGAGTTGGTCATCATTATATACCTAGTTTCGGTATCCCAATGCCTTTTCTTTCCGGTCGATTTATCCTTTATTAACCCAGTAACCGATTGTGGATAATCTTCCATGCGAGTACATTATCTACGTTCTGACGGTAATAGATAGTATGTCTCACGCACTCTTCGGTCGAAGCCTTTTGCTCTTCCCCAGTCGAGTAAGATTCGTTTCCCTTTTGTGGAGTCGAGTATCCATCCTATAATCGAGTTTGCTTTTAGCCCTCTCTTGGATGATGAGTGTCTTGGGAATATTCCCCAATTCACGCATTTATAGGTCACCTATTATATGCCCAGTAACCGGTATCCCTGGTGTTCCTCCCTTTCTGCTCCCTATTATGACTTTTAGTCCCCTATGGAGTCAGATTTCCTTGAGTTGAAATATACCTTCTTAGGTCTTCCTCAGACGTTTCGGATTTTTGATATCTCTCACCCTTATACTGGTCTTAGATATTCATTTCTTCCTGAGTATGTTGTATCTCTCACCCTTATACCGGTGTTCAGATCACATGTCTCATTGAGCTTATTACCCAGTAACCGGTAATACCTCGTCTCGCCGCTTCCCTAGGAGAGTCTTTTTAGACATCCCCAGCGAAGTCCCTTAGTGGATTGTTTTTGTCCGGATTTTTATCTGAAGTATCTGTTGTGGGTAGTTTTTGCCGTATTGGCATATTCCCCAATACATGCATCTTTGAGTCAGTTCGAGTCTTTCCAATGGATTTGTTCCCTTTGTAATCTTGCTCCCCAAGCTTTGAATCGTGTCCTGCTCACGCATTGCTTTCCTATCCCCATTAGAGTCCCCAGAGTCTCTGTTTCCTTTATGAGTATTCCCCTCATATAGAATTTCACCTTCCTCCTGATCTTTACCTTTGTGGACACATATCCCCACAGAGTGTTACCCTTTTGCATACATACATTTGCATCATGAAGTCTCTTAGGGACCAAAATTCATCTCTTTGTTATTATTTAAGCCCATTCTACCTCGTCGAGATGAAGATTTTAACCTTCACTTCTCCGGCTAGAATGACCTTAAATAGGGGCATCTGTAAGACCCCGATTTTGTCCCTAAGATCCCTCATGACATCATAACATGGCATTGCATAGCCTCAAGGATCTTTAGCATCTTGGTTCCCTTTACCTTTAGGTGGGACTCCTTGTGAGTGGTTTGAGATCACCAAGCATGCTTGAATTGTATATCATTTGTTTTTCCCATTTTATTTACTAACCAAAAAGCACAAAAATATGTCACTAACATCTTTTGTTTGTAGCTTGAGCAATCACAAAGTCAAAATCTTCAAGGAGATCATTAGTACAAAGACATGGTCAAGAGGAGATGAAAGCAAGCATGGCAATGGTTCCCAAAGCTCTCATCCATCAAATATGCCTCCCTAGTACCTCAATGCATCATCTTGATCAAATCAAGTCAAAGGGTTTGAGATCTTGTTCCCCAGAGAAGCCCTAATTCATCTGTGCAACATAATGCCTTGCTCATGAAGCAATATCAGCCCATGGTCAAATACAATCAAGGGAAGTTCCTTAATTCATCATTTCATGCATATTTGAACTTATTTGAGTGTCCTCAATCATCAATTCATCAAGGTATGAGTTGTGGGTTTGAGAAGTTGATCAGACAATTCATCTAACTATTTTGAAATGCACTGAGACCTAACTTTTTATGTGTTGGTCAAATGGAGATGTTTCCAAAAGAAACAATGTTCTTAAGGACTATATGAACAACTTTCATGTTCATCAAAATTTGATTTGAAGCTTAGAAAACCATCTTCCGTTCCAATACATTATAGGTTATTTTGACTAAAACCCTAATTTTGGGTCAACTTCCCAAAGACATAACTCATTCATATTTTATGATTTTGAGGTGGGATCAAGTGCATTGGAAATCTTAATATGTACACTTCAAATGTTATGTTGAACAAAATCTCAAAATCTCAGAGTAAACACATGTGATAATGCAAGACATTATAGGTCCTTTTTGGCCAAAGGCATTAAAAGTCAAAAAAGTCCAACTTCAAGTGTCCATAACTTCTCCATAAAAAATCCAAATGATCCAAAATTTAAGTCCATTTTGATTATCTTGAAACCATATACAACTTTGATGTTGGAGGTTTTTCCATTTGAAGCTTGCATCATCAAAACAGAAGGGCTTGAAAGTTGGCCAATTTTAGAAACCTTGCCTTGACATGTTTTGCATATCACACTTTAAACTCAAATTCCATAAATTTCCACATTCCAAATGGATTTTTGACCAACATAACAATTGTTCCTTACACAAAGACCTTTCCAACCATTACCCATATGCCTATGCTTGGATTTTCTAAATGGTATTTTCGAAGAGGTGAATGATTAGGTTCAATTGTGGAATTCATGTTGAAATCTTGTTGCACAAACCAATTCAGAGCAAATTACATGTCCAAACCCTTGGCATTTGAACTCAGCTTGCATTTGGCATTGCTTTTGGGCCTTGTGCATGATCATGCAAGCCCATGCAAGTGGTATCCAAATTCATGCACACGGATCATCTCACACTTTCCTTGCCAATTCCTCTATAAATAAAGACTTCATTCCCTCCATTTTGGACACCCAATTCAACCTGAAATGCTGCAGGATTCTCTCCCCAACCATCACTAAAGAGGCAATTGCATTTTTCTTCAAAAATTTTAAGATCTAGAATTCAACTTCATCTGGTTGTTTTCTCAGATCTAATGCTTCTAAACCTTCACTATACACTTCATTGAACTTCTGTTTTGATAAAGCAAGCAAGGTTTCAAGCTCAAATCACCAGAACTCAAACTTGAACTCCAACTGGTATTTACTTCGATTCTCCTAATCCTTTGACCTATTGGCTGTGATTTTGTGTTGGCTGAAGTCCTCTCAATAGAGGCATCATGTTTATGCTTTTAATTTTTGCAATTCATTGAGTTCATGATGAAAACCAGATTTTTCAACTTCTGATTTCTCAAATCATAGAGATCTAGAATGAAAAGGGATGGTACAGGGATGATGTACATTATCCCAACTTTCTTTTGATGTATAGATCGCACGATTTGGTTGAGGTTTTAATTTCTGCATGTTGGCCGGAATCTGGATGCTCACCGGAGAAGACGGTGGCTCCGGTGGCTTCATCATGTCCAGTTTAAATCTGGACCGTTTGATCCATTTTCCAGATTCAATCAGGATCATTCATTGTTATGACTTTTAATTCTTTCCCATGCGCACGCATTGACCAGAGACCACCATAGGCGCGCGCCTTAGGAGCGTGTGATTTGCCAGCTCAATTAATGAGCTCAGATCCAACGCTCCTCCTTTTTTTGCATTTTATAATTTCTGTTTTTATTTTCTTAAATTCCTTTTATTTCAAAAAATCATATCTTTTTCATTTTTAATCCAAAAATTATGGGACCAATTACATTATTTCCATAATAAGTTCTAGTTTCTATTTCTGATTTTTAATATTTTTTATTTTGTCATTTGATATTTTTTGTGAATTTTCTCTTTTCTGGTTATTTTTAATTCATTTTAAATAGTTTTTGATATTCAAAAAATGCAAAAATATTTTCCTAACCTATTTGAATGATGATGGATCTATGAAAAATATTCTCATCAATTTTTGAATTGATTTGAGATTTATTTGAGATTTTAGTTCAATTAGGTTATTTTTATTCATTTTTAATTGATTAAAAATAGTTTCTGACTTTTAAAAATGCTGAAATTTTTTGTCAAACTTTGTTTGACCTTGTTGAACTTAGGATAAATTACTTGGACCTTTCAAGGTTGATTTGAAGTAGTTTTGAAGTTTGACATTTCCATTTATTTTAATTCAAGTTTATTTTTAATATTAAAAAAATGCCAAAAATAGTTTATTCATTTCTTGACTCCCAATCTTCATCTCACTTCTGTTTTTGATTGTTTGACCTTGACTTTCAATGTTATTGGTCAACATATGAGGATTGGTACATGATGTTCCATTTAATACACTTATATTTCTTTTACCATTTTGTCATTTCCATTTCTCTTATTCATCTCCTTCTTGTTCTTCTTCTTTTCTTTTTGATCAATGAGTTAAAGGTTGATAAGTTAGCATTGATTAGGGAGATTTAAACTTCCTTGACTCAAATCTAATTCATCTTGATCAATTGATCAAGTGAATGGCTTTGCATTAAGGATAGGTTGTCTTCTAAACCATGCAAAAGGCTTAAACCAATACAAGATCAATTCTCTTCTCCTTTTTGGCATGGCAAGTTGTTGGGACTTGGTTCACTAATCAAGACTCCTAACTTGTGTTTGTTGCCTACATTATTATTGACCGGCCTCAGATAGTTATGAGTTCTACATAAGTCCAATTACGATTGCTTAACATAGCGATAAATTTGCCTTATGGCACACTAACTACTAACACTAATTATTGACAATTAACATTTACTTTATGCAATTAACTTTAATGCAATTTACTATTCTTGCACATATTATTCATTTGTTTTTCTCTTTGCTCACTTGAGCACATGTTTATGTTAATGCCATTTGCCTTTTGCTCACTTGAGCACATAATTGTGTATATATTATTTTTGCTTGTGTTTTGTTTTGATTATGGTGAACCAAATGCAAAGAAATGGACTTAGTTTCTAGGACTTTCCCTATGCAAAGAAATGGAGAATTGGACATAGTTTCTAGGACCTTCCTTATGCAAGATTGGCATAAAAGGATCTTAATAGTGAAGATGGATTAGAAGAACCAAATCTCTAAACTCACTCTTGTCCATTCTTGTTTTACTTCATGGAACTTTTGATGTGTGTGCTTTTGTGCTAGGAGTTTCCATTTGAGCTTAATTGGAGGACCATTACCATGTTCATCTAAGTGGAGGATACAAGATACATTGAGGATCTCTTATGAGACTTGTTTGGTTGCTTTTTCTTTGTGGTTGCTTATTCCAAAGGATGGGAGTTACTTGCTTCATCAATATGATCTCAAGAGAGGAACTCCTAGTGTGGTTTCACTTCTTATCCCTTCTCTTTTTGTTTTCTTTAGGACATAGCCCTTCTTCTTCTTCTCTCCACTCTAACCCAAGCCAAAACCTTTTGTGCAAACATTTAACATTTGTTTTCAACATTAGAAACCTAAGCCTTATGCTTTTGATTTTCAAACTTTCTTTTTACAACACTTATTTTGAATTGAATCCTTAAGTCAACTTTGACCATTTTTGTGTATACTTCTAATTGGTAAATATAACCCATTCAAATGTCTTTTGTGGTTCCAATGGCCACTTTCTTAATCAAATTTTTTATAACCTTTAGCTATTAGGTTTGAGTTATCCTTATGGTAGATGTAATACTCACCTATATCCTTAGTGATGGACAATGAGTCTTCCATGCTTATTATAGGGTTAACCCCTCACTAGCATGTTGAAGCTATCCTCACATGGTGGATTTTTGGTTTGGTTGAGTTTTCTCCCTTTGATAACAAAAAACCTTAAGGCTTTTGGACCAATCAATTCACCAACTCACTTTTGAAATTTTTACCCCGAACTACGAGGTTTTGATCCTAATCTTTTTATAAGATGGCACGTAGGCAATGGGTTTATCCATCCAAACACAAAATGTAAATAAACTTGTACATTCTCTTCTCATCTCTTCAATCATGTTTGCACAAACAAAATTTTCACAAGACAACAACCTTCACAAGTGTGAAAAGGGCTCCCTTGGAGTACCTAGGATGTTTTGGGTGCCTAACACCTTCCCATTGCATAACCAACCCCCTTACCGAGATCTCTGTTTCTTTTACTAGTTTTTTGTTAAAACTATTATGTTTTTGTTCGCTTTCTAACCATTCCTTTGGATAAATAGAAGTGCGGTGGCGACTCGACTTGTATGATTTACCTTAAATTTAGTCAATATCTCTAATGGTAACGAATACCCCGCTACACTTGTTTGAATTCTAAAGCTCTTTATATCCAAAATCATTATGCAGGTTGATCAAACCCATTGAACATTATGACCCAACACCATCTCCCAACTTTGAATTCCCTGTATTTGAGGCGGAAGAAGATGATGTTGAAGAGATTCCTGACGAGATTACCCGTCTACTTGAGCATGAAGAGAAGATCATTCAGCCGCATCTTGAGAATCTGGAAACAGTCAACTTGGGGTCTGAGGATTGTGTGCGAGAAGTGAAGATTGGGGCACTTCTGGAAGAGTCTGTCAAGAAGAGGTTGATTGAATTGCTACGAGAATATGTTGATGTCTTTGCTTGGTCGTATGAAGACTTGCCTGGTCTAGATACTAATATTGTGCAACATTTCCTACCTTTGAAACCTGAGTGCGTGCCTGTGAAGCAGAAGCTCAGAAGAACTCATCCTGATATGGCAGAAAAGATCAAAGAGGAAGTTCAGAAGCAAATTGATGCGGGGTTTCTGGTGACTTCTACATATCCTCAATGGGTGGCCAGAATTGTGCCCGTGCCTAAGAAAGATGGAAAAGTCCGGATGTGTGTGGACTATAGAGACTTGAATAAAGCTAGTCCGAAAGATGATTTTCCTCTACCACACATTGATATGTTGGTAGATAATACGGCTAAATTCAATGTTTTCTCATTTATGGATGGATTTTCCGGATATAATCAGATTAAGATGGCACTCGAGGATATGGAGAAGACAACATTCATCACACCTTGGGGAACATTCTGTTATCGAGTGATGCCCTACGGTTTGAAGAACGCCGGAGCCACGTATCAACGAGCTATGACCACCTTGTTTCATGACATGATGCACAAGGAGAACGAGGTATATGTCGATGATATGATCGTTAAGTCAAGAACGGAGGTTGAACATGTAGAGCACCTGTTAAAGCTTTTTCAGCGTTTGAGGAAATATAAGCTTCGTCTGAATCCCAACAAGTGTACATTTGGAGTCCGTTCCGGCAAGTTATTGGGCTTTATTGTCAGTGAAAGAGGTATTGAGGTTGATCCTGCAAAGGTCAAAGCAATACAAGAGATGCCTGCGCCCAAGACTGAGAAGCAAGTCTGAGGTTTTCTTGGCCGCTTAAATTACATTTCCATATTCATATCCCACATGACTGCAAAAGTCTTATGATTGGACCGAGGAATACCAGAAAGCTTTTAAAAGTATTAAAGAGTATCTGTCTAAGCCTCTGATCCTGTCTCCGCCCTTGGAAGGAAGACCATTGATTATGTATCTGACTCTTCTTGAAGATTCAATGGGTTGTGTCCTAGGTCAGCAAGACGAATCAGGAAAGAAAGAGTATGTTATTTACTACTTGAGTAAGAAGTTCACCGATTGTGAGTCTCGATACTCAATGCTTGAGAAGACATGTTGTGCTTTGGCTTGGGTTGCTAAGTGCTTACGACAGTATATGTTAAATCGTACGACTTGGTTGATATCCAGAATGGATCCAATCAAGTACATCTTCGAGAAGCCTGCTTTAACAGGGAGGATTTCCCGTTGGCAGATGTTGTTGTCTGAGTATGATATTGAGTATCGAGCTCAGAAGGCTATTAAAGGTAGTATCTTGGCTGATCACTTGGCACATCAGCCGATTGAGGATTATTTGTCAGTTCAGTACGACTTTCCGGATGAGAAGATTATGTATTTGAAAATGAAGGAATGTGATGAGCCTACGCTCGATGAAGGGCCAGAACCCGGTTCCAGATGGAGTATGGTATTTTATGGCGCTGTAAATCAATATGGAAATGGTATTGGGGCAGTGCTTATTACTCCTCAGAGCACACATTTTCCTTTTACAGCAAGGCTAACTTTCCAATGCATGAATAATATGGCTGAGTATGAGGCATGTACTATGGGGTTGGAGGATTGCATTGCTCTATATGGTGATTCGGCCCTCGTTGTTAATCAGATTAAGGGTGAATGGGAAACGAATCTGCCTGGCCTCATTCCATATAGAGATTATGCAAGGAGGATTTCAACATTCTTTACTGAGGTTGACTTCCATCATATTCCTCGAGATGAGAATCGGATGGCAGATGCTCTTGCTACACTTGCTTTCAATGATTGTGGTTAGACTTTGGAATGAAGTTCCCAATATCATTGTGATGCGCTTGGATAGACCAGCCCATGTATTGGCAGTAGAGGAAGTGGAAGATGATAAGCCATGGTATTATGACATCAAGTGTTTCCTTCAGAGCCTGATTTACCCGCCTGGGGCATCTGTGAAAGATATGAAGACTCTAAGGAGATTATCAGGAAGTTTCTACCTCAGTGGCGATGTGCTTTATAAGAGAAATTTTGACATGGTGCTGCTCAGATGCGTGGATAGACACGAAGTAGACCTGTTAATGACTGAGGTTCATGAGGGTTCATTTGGTACTCATTCCAATGGACATGCCATGGCTAGAAAGATGTTGAGAGCAGGCTACTATTGGCTGGCAATGGAGTCCGACTGCTGCAAGTACGTGAAGAAATGCCCTAAGTGTCAGATTTATGCGGATAAGATTGATATTCCCCCGACACGTCTGAATGTAATTTCATCACCTTGGCCCTTCTCCATGTGGGGAATTGACATGATTGGCATGATAGATCCAAAAGCGTCCAATGGACACAGATTTATTCTCGTAGCAATTGATTACTTCACTAAATGGGTTGAAGCAGCATCATATGCTAATGTGATCAGGAAGGTGGTCGTGAAGTTTATCAAGAATCAACTCATATGCCGATATGGTGTGCCAGATAAGATCATTACCAATAATGGATTTAACTTGAACAACAAGATGATGAAGGAGCTATGTAGCGAGTTAAAGATTGCGCATCATAACTCTTCCCCTTACAGACCCAAGATGAATGGGGTTGTTGAAGCTGCTAACAAGAATATCAAGAAGATTATCCAGAAGATGGTTGTCACGTATAAAGATTGACATGAGATGCTACCATTTGCTTTACATGGATATCGTACATCTGTCCACACTTCAACATGGGCAACCCCTTTTTCTCTTGTTTATGGCATGGAGGCCGTGCTCCCAGTAGAGGTGGAGATCCCATCAATGAGAGTCTTGATGGAAGCCAAGTTGACTGATGCTGAATGGGTTCAGATTCGTTATGACCAATTGAATTTGATAGAAGAGAAGAGATTGATTGCCATGTGCCATTGTCAGTTATATCAGCAAAGGTTGAAGAAAGCCTTTGATAAGAAGGTCAAACCTCGTGTGTCCCGAGAAGGTGACCTTGTGCTCAAGAAAGTCTTGTCTTTCGCGCCCGATTCCTGGGGCAAGTGGACTCCAAACTATGAAGGTCCATATGTTGTTAAGAGAGCCTTTTTAGGCGGTGCATTGATACTTGCAACTATGGATGGGGAGGATTTCGCTCGTCCTGTGAATTCAGACGCAGTCAAGAAATACTTTTCCTAAAATAAAAACAGAATAGCTTGCTAAGTTGAAAACCCGAAAGGGCGACTTAGGCAAAAATGAGCGTCTCGGTGGATTGAAAACCCGAAAGGACGATCCAGCCAAAAGTTAGAGACATAAAAAAAATGAATATATGTATCCCGTTAGATTGAGTACCTCACCCTGGGGAAATCTAGGCAAAAATAGGGATTTGGCAAGTAACTGCATTCGGACAAGACTTTGTTCTACAATCGTCTTCCGTCAGAGATTCTCGCTCATTCATCGTCAACTGAAGCTTTAAATACATTGGATTCAGAGTTGGTGGAGAAATGGTCATTATGTTCAATGTAGCCCTTTTCCAATATATATCACCAATTTCAAAATTTGTAAAGATATATGGGGTCTTGCCATTTGCAGACTACCATTCCACCAAATAAATTTGAGCCTTTATCCAATTATTTGCACTCTTATTTGTTTCTATTCAACAAGTGTTTTGCATGTTTTCATTGAAAAAATATCATTATTTTAAATAATCAAATTTTTCATAGTTTGTTTTTAAACAAAGTGATCATTCACAATGACATAAGGATACTTAGGAGATCTTCAGTGCTCTCCCAAAGATAGTATGATCCTCAACAGGGTAAGACACTTGTTCATATTCCTGGCGTGCTTGTATCCTCTTCCTGCCAGAGCCTTTTATGGTTTTTTCTACCGAGCAGAGTGTGCAGTAAGATTTTCATCCCTCTTTCCTCCTCAGCAGATGTAATCTTTGGTAGTATGGTATTTGGTGGTGACCTTGGAAGCTTCCTGTTTGGCGGTTGTTCCCCACAGAGTTCCCTTACCTCCTCTGATAGATTCCCCAGTAGAGTTGCTTATGCGGCGGATTATATATGTGCAATAACTCCTGTCCCCAGCTGGAAGGACTGATGTCCATTCCCCCGCAGAGATCTTTGCCTCCTGGTATCTCTTGCCCTCATCAGATTGGATACTCTCCAGTGGGCCCGGCCTTCTCTCTTGATATGTAGTACCGGATGTTTGTGTACTTATTCTTTGGACCTGTTTGTGTTAGAAATGTCTGTTTGTCAGCATTCATCATACATAAACTACACATGTGTGCATATAATTTTCGAATATTCATATCGCATTCTTTGCCATATATCTTTGCTTGCGATCCCCTGCTAGTCAGTAATACATTTCCCCAAGCAGATGTTTGTGTCTGATCTCTCCATATAGAGTCAGCCCTTTAAGCAGAAAGTGTTTATCTTTCTTTCCATATTCCCCACCGAGTTATATCCTCGTGGATGATGGTTGTTTTTGTTTGTTCCCAACACATATATTGGGATGGGAGTCCCCATTGAGTTATATCCTCACTGGGACGAGTCCTGATTCAGCTTGCCTCTTTAGTTTGATCCTAGATTGGCTTCTTGTGACTGTTTCCTGCGCTTCCCTGTGGTAAATGAATAATTGCTCAGTAATCAGTAATCATTCATCTTATCCCCGACGGAGTCTGTGGTTTTCTACCCTTATATCGGTAGTTGTAAACCCTATTTCATCCTCTTGCAGAGTTAACCTCTTGTTCATCCTAATCGATGACGGTTACTTTTCTGTGGTTTTCTACCCAGTATCCGGTAGATATTGTAAGACCCCAATTTTGTCCCTAAGATCCCTCATCACATCATATCATATCATATCATTGCCTCAAGGATCATTGTGCACCTTTGCTTCCTTCCCAGTGGGTGGGTCATCTTTTGAGTGTGGTTCTTGATCACCAAGCATGTTTTGCATTTGTATATCATTGCTTTTCATTTGTTTACTAACCCAAAAGTACAAAAATATTGTCATCTAACCTTGTTACTTGCAGATGAAGCAATATTAGGTCAAGACAGACAAAGGCAATTCATTGAGCCAGTATATGGTGGCCATTCTGAAGAATTTGGGCACCATGATCATTCACAAGAGTTCATATGAACCATGACATCATTTTGAATCAAGATCTCAAGTGGAAGAGGCTTGGATTTCATCAGAGCATAGCTAGGTCAACTGAAACCCTAGAAAAGTCAACACAAGTCAACTGTGCATTTAATCATGGATTTGGAGGTGGGAGATGGTTAGAGAGACCTCATTCATGTCCATACAAGTCTCATATAACATGTCAAACATCAACAATGAAGGATTTGAGGTCAGATGAAAAGTTTCCAAAAATAGTAAGTGACCTGTAATTTCAAACTGCCAAAAATGGAAAGGTCTTCTCCTCAAATTTACATCATCAAGAAAGCTTCAAATCAAATTTTTCCCAACATGAAAGTTGAAGATCTTGCTCTTACCTTTCCAAAAAGTCCAAGAACATCCATTTCTCATGTGTGGTTGAGAAATTATGATCAAATCATTACCAAGGAATTTTGGACTTCAAGCTAGCATAACTTTTGAACCAAAAGGCCAAATCATGTGGTTCTTTTTGGAGTATTTCACTCTTGATCCCTACTATCATAATCATGCATCATATTTCACAAATTCTCATCACAAAAATATTGCATTTTTCACTTGAATTAATTTGAATTTTGGAGGGAAAAGGTGAATTTGAAAATTGGGCATTATTTCCACTTCCAACCAATTTCATATGCATCAAAACATATTTTGCAATGCATTTCCAAGCCAAATTCGCACTGTTCCATTGGCATATGAGCATAAGGGTGATTTTGGCAATTTGCATGAACATGTCCATTTCACTAATCCTTGGGTTTTTGCCTAATCATGATTAAGGAGCTTCATTAGCATTGTTGAGCATTGTTAAGCTGAAATCCTGCATCCATTCACTCATTCAAGCTTGGTAGAGCAACTGTTTCATGCTTCCAGGACCTGAATTGCACATATCAACTTCTGCATCTTCATAGAGGTTAGATTTCGAATGTGCTAATTCTCGAAATAATCATGTGCATCTTGTAGATCCTTTAACACTGGTTATGCTGAACTTTAGATCTCTTAAAACCATGCAATATTGAGTTAGTTATGTTGATTTGAATTTTGGAATGTGAAACTTGTTGTGCTCGATCTGTGTGATATAGTTAGAATTAGGTTAAATAAATGCTCGATTGATGATGTGTGTTGAATGACGAATCTAATGATATGCGTTTCATAAATTTCTGTGATGATTTGTTCTTGATGATTATGAACATGATGAATGCGTATGAACAGCTAGGGTTTCCATTTCCAGATCTGTTTTGATCTTCATTGGCGTGTTTTGCATGTGAAATCCTGTTTCTGCTCATTCACTGGTCCAGCGAGGCACATAGTTGGCATGTTGATTGGTCCGTGTTGTTTCACATTACCACGTACTTTTAATGAAACGAAGCGTTTCATGAAGTGGCGCGCCAAGTTCAAATTCATACTTGGTTCGATTCTGGACCAAGTCATTTTTCATATTTGGCTTTTTGCATTTTCTCCACTTGTGCCTTCCATGTTCACATGCTTATTTCATGTTTTCTTAATTTTTCTCTCCACTTAAAAATTCATAACTCAAAAAATATGTATCCAATTGACATGAAATTTTTTGCACAATGATCTTCATGATGTCTTCTATTTTATGATGATTTTTCCAGAATTTGTGCTCGGTTGGATTTTTAATTTGCCTAGGGTTTGTTCATACATATGCTTTGTTGCACCTTGCTTGCCATTTTGGTTGTGAAATGATGATGGTTAATCCAATGAAGCTGAAAATTTACATGCTTAATATAGACACTTTAAGTGATCTTTTGGCTTTGAGTTTGTATTTTTAGCATGTCTGGATGTTGAGTTATGATGTGATTAATCAAGGTGTGACAATGTGTGTCACACCATTTCTTGTCCAACTTTCTGATATTTTTTACCATTCTAAATAAGTACCAAATGATCTGAATTTTTGCATGATGCTCCTCCTGGATGTTAAGATTGCTTGTGATTTTTTATAGAATTTTTAGGTTCATTTCCAATTTGTTTGAGATTTTCTCTTCTGGCTTGTCATGTTTGGACTTTTGATAAGTGTTGAACTTTCATGGTTTGTGAAATTCTTATGCCTTATCATATGAGCTTGAAATTTTACACATGTTTTCTAGACACATTGAAGTTTGTCTTGGCTTTGGTTTGAATCATTTATCACTTGTCATATCTGTTTTAGGATTGCCTTAAGTTGATGCATCATTTTGTGCTTCCTTTGAGCTTGTTTAAGCTTACCATGACTTGATGATTTTTTTTGATATGCTTATACTTGTCCAAATGCCATGATTTTTGGTATGTTGATTATTTGATGTGTCCTGTTTAGGCATTATTTTTCTTGAGATTTATTGAGCCATTTTGGAATTAATATGCTTGTGTCCATTCTGTTTGCATCATTGAGCTTTCAACTTGCATACATTGACATGATTTGTTTATGAAATGAAATTGGTTGATGCTTTTGATATGAGACCACTTGGATGATGTTCTAATTTGATTGATCTTGATTCTTGTCAATTTTCATGTTCTATTTTAAATTTTTTCCTCATCTTTGACCCTAGGCTTTGGCCTAAGGGTTTGCCTCTCATGTTTGAAGCTTTGTTTCAGGTTGCACATGCAAGTTACACAATTGATGATGCCTCATCTTGAGAGAATTTGATATTTGATTTTGATTACTAATGTGTGTTTTGTAGGTTGAAGTTGATTCAATTGGGATTGACTTGTGGCTTATGCCTTTGCCTATATTGGTTGTCTGTTGCATTAACTGTTGGTTGATTGTCTGTATTGTATACTGATTGTGTTGGATTGTTTTCAGGTACCTTAGTTGCTATAGTTCATTGTGAACTTTATTTTGCTTTGCTTGATAGCTTAAGCATTGAGGTATAACATCTCTTCTTCATGTAGTTTGGAAGACCTGGCTTGTTACTTGGCAAGGCACCTGTCTGAAGTCCTCCTTAAGAGGCAATGCTTGTGATTGTTTATCTTTGTCCCCAAGCAGGAAAAGTCCTTTTGATAAGGCAATTGGTAGATAGAAGAGATGTGTAGTCCATCTCCTACTATTTTGTGTGTCTTCCCTTTGCTCACATTACATGTTGTAGCATGGTGGATCTTAACCCAAGATCTATAGAGTCATTAACTTGTGGAGAGAGTTCCAACTTTCTGAACTCCCACACCTTCTGATATTCAAAGCTCTCCCTGACCAGGGATAAGAGCAATGAGGCACACCCCTCATATCCTTTTCATCTGCTTCACCTTAACTCTCAATGTTAAGGTTAAGAGCACCATTTACCCCATTCCAGTTGACTTTAAAGTCTAACCCTTGCTTGAGCCTAATTGCTTGGATATAGTGGGTGCTAAATGACTTTGTCTGATTGATTGCTTGGTTCATCTGTACATGTTTGCTTGTTTGCCTTTATGCATTTATCATCATTAATTGTTAATTATTGCATGATCATCATTTCATAGCTTTATGATCCATCTTTGATTGCCCATTGAGGAATCAACAGTAAGTCCATTAATTGGCCATTGTTCCTATGATTTGGAAGGGATTGAGTATAAGACCATTTCATTGGCCACTTATGTCCGCTTTGCTTAGTGCTTTTGTTTGTTTGTTGTATGTGAGGATGCAATAGTAAGTCCATGTTGTTGGCATTTGTGTTCCTATGATCATCTGTTGGAGATTAGAGTAAGCCCAGATAGATTGGCATCTGACATCCATGTTTTGTTTTGTTTTGGAGATTGGTATAAGTCCAGATAGATTGGCATCCGGTATCCACTCTTTTGTTGTGTTTTGCTTTAGGAGGTTGGAATAAGTCCATTTATTGGCATCTGACATCCCTGTTTGTTTTAGGAGACTGGTATAAATCCATTGATTGGTATCCTGTATCCACCTTTGTTTGTGAGATTGGTATAAGTCCAGCAATTGGCATCCAGTATCATTTGTTTTGCTTATTTGTTATTGCTCATTTGCCTATTCCTAAGGACACACTTGAATCATCTTCTATATGATCTCAAGAGGTGGACCTTTCTGAGAAGTTTTACACTCCATTATCCATACCCTCTTTGTCCTAAACCTTTTCACATGTTGCTTTCAAACTTTGAACTATTGTGCAAACATCTTCATGTCTTTTCAAATTAGAAACCTGGACCCTAAGTCCTTGACTTTTCAAACTCCATTTCATAACACTTCTTTCTGAATTGAATCTTAATCATACTTTGACCATATTTTGTGAATACTCATAATCAATTAACTTCACCCATTCAATTGTTTTGTGGCTTTGCCCATTGTTGATACGTTTTCATACATTGACCATAGGTTTCAATTACCATAGTGGTTGATGTAAATCTTACCTTGTCCTTAGTGAGTTGATTGTAAGTCTTCCATACTTATTATAGGGTTAACCCCTCACTAGTATGTTGAAGCCGTCCTCGCATGGTGGATTGTTGATCCAGGTTGAGTTTTCTCCCATTGGTAATGAAAAGCCTTAGTGCTCTTGTTTTAAAATGAACCCACTGATATTTTGGAAATCTTTTAGCCGAACTACGGCGTTTTGATCCGTACCTTTCATGGAAGGTACGTAGGCAACGGGTTCATCCGTTCAAACACAAAAATAATAAAATTATACATTCTTTTCTCATCTTCCCATTCATGTTTGCACAATATGTCATAAACAAATAAACATTTTTATACAACAAGTGTGAAAAGGGCTCCCTAGGAGTACCTAGGACGTTTTGGGTGCCTAACACCTTCCCATTGCGTAATTTACCCCTTACCAAGTTTCTCTGATCTTTTTATTAGTTTTCTATGTGTAAAACTTCTTAGGCTTTTGTTCGCTTTTTACCCAATCCTTTGGATAAATAAAAGTGCGGTGGCGACTCGATTTCTTTGTATGCTTTGCTTTTGGTTTAATCAATAAATCATAAAGTGACGAATACACCGCTACAGATATAATCCCCTCTTTGACGTCTATCATTATCCAATATTCGGTATTGATAAGTCCTTCACCCAAGGTGATATATCTCTTGGATAATTGCTCTAATCAGGCAGTTTATCCCCAGCAAGTCATCTTTCATTTACCGATTGCCGGTAATGGTTGTTGCTCCCCTTGAATGGTCATCATTATATACCTAGTTTCGGTATCCCGATGCCTTTCTTTGTCGGTCGATTTATCCTTTATTAACCCAGTAACCGGTTGTGGATAATCTTCCATGCGAGTATAGTATCTACGTTCTGACGGTAATAGATAATATATCTCATGCACTCTTTGGTCGAAGCCTTTTGTTCTTCCCCAGTTGAGTAAGATTCGTATCCCTTTTTGGAATCGAATGTCCATCCTATAATCGAGTTTGCTTTTAGCCCTCTTTCGGATGATGAGTGTCTTGGGAATATTCCCCAACTCACGTTTTGGTTGGTCACCTATTATATGCCCAGTAACTGGTATCCCTGGTGTTCCTTCCTTCTGCTCCCTACTATGACTTTTTTGTCCCCTGTGGAGTCAGATTTCCTGAGTTGAAATATACCCTCTAGGTTTTCCTCAGATGATTCGGTTGATTGATATCTCTCACCCTTATACCGGTCTTAGATATTCATTCTCCCGGAGCATGTTTTCTCTCACCCTTATATCGGTGTTTCAGATCACATGATCTCTCTTTTGAGCTTATTACCCAGTAACCGGTAATACCTCATTTGTTATTTCCCTACCTGAGTCCGGATTTTTATCTGAAGTATCCGTTGTGGATAATTTTTGCTGTATTGGCATATTCCCCAATACGTGCATCTTTGAGCCGGCTCGAGTCTTTCCATTGATGTATTTCACTAGATTTCCTTCGTGTCTCTCAGCAAGTTTCAAGTCGTGACCTGCTCACGCATTTTTATCCCTTTACTCCCTGATAGAGTCTCTGTCCCACTGAGTGTATTACTCATATGGATTGTCAATTTCTCCTGATCTTTTCCTTTGTGGACACATATCCCCCACAGAGTGTTACCATTTGCATGCATACATCTGCATCATGAGGTCTCTTAGGGACCAAAATTCGTCTCTTTGTTATTATTTAAGCCCATTCTACCTCGCCGAGGCGAAGATTTTAACCTTCACTTCTCCGGCTAGAATGACCTTAAATAGGGGCATCTGTAAGACCCCAATTTTGAACCTAAGATCCCTCATGGCATCATAACATTTGCATTTGCATTGCCTCAAGGATCATAAGCATCTTGGCTCCTTACCTTTGGGGTGGGACCTCTTGTGAGTGGTTGGAGATCACCAAGCATGCTTGAATTGTATATCCTTGCTTTTCACATTTTGCTTACTAACCAAAAGCACAAAAACATGTCACTAACATCTTTTGTTTATAGCTTGAGCAATCACAAGGTCAAGAGTTTCAAGGGGATCCTTTGTGCCATGAAAAGATCAAAAGAAGAGGAAAGCAAGCATGGTAATGGTTCCCAAAGCTCTCATCCATCAAATATGCCTCCCTAGCATCTTAATTCATCATCTTGATCAAAAAAGGTCAAAGGGTTTGAGGTTTGTTCCCCAAGGGAACCCTAGTTCATCAGATCATCAACTATGCCTTGTTCATGAAGCTACCTCAGCCCATGGTCAAATACAATCCAAGGAAGTTCTTTAATTCATCATTTTATGCATATTTAAACTTATTTGAGTGTCCTCAATCATCAATTCATCAAGATGTGAGTCATGGACTTGAGAAGTTGATCAGTCACTACATCTGACTATTTTGAAATGCACTGAGACCTAACTTTTTATGTGTTGGTCAAATGGAGATGATCCTAAAATAAAATATGTTCTTAAGGACAATATGAACAACTTTCATGTTCATCAAAAATTGATTTTAAGCTTGGAAGGTCATCTCCCATTCCAAGACATTATAAGTCATTTGGACTGAAACCCTAATTTTGGGTCAGCTTCCCAAGAACATAACGCATTCATTTGTTATGATTTTGAGGTGGTATCAAATGCATTGGAAAGCTTAAGATGTCTACTTAAAATGTTATTTTGAACAAAATTTCAAAATCTCAAAGGAAATACATGTGATAATGCAAAACATTATAGGTCACTTTGGACCAAATGCATTGAAAGACAAAAAAGTCCAACTTCAAGTGCCCCTAACTCTTTCATCAAAACTCCAAATGATGCAAAATTTAAGTCCATTTTGATTTTCTTGAAGGGATCTACAACTTTGATGTTGGAGGTGTTTTCATTTGAGACTTGAATCATCAAAACAGAGGGGCTTGAACATTGGCCAAATTTGGAAACCTTGCCTTTGCATGTTTTGCACCTTACACTTTAAACTCAAAATTCACTAATTTCCACACTTCAAATGGATTTTTTCCCAACATAACATTTGTTCCTTGCATCAAGACCTTTCCAGCCATTACTCACATGCTCATGTTTGGATATGGCAAATGGCATTTTCGAAGAGGAGAAGTTTTAGGCATAATTGTGCATAACATGTTGGAACTCATTATGCAAGCTTGTGCATTGCCAATTACACGACCATTTCAACTCAATTATGCTTCAGATTGCATTTGGCATTGAATTTAGGCCTTTTGAATGATCATGCAAGCCCATGCAAGGAGTATCCATTTGCCATGCACACGGATTGATCACACTTGCCTTGCCTCTCCATCTATAACTAGAAGCCTCACTCCATTCAAATTTCATCCATGAATCAACCTGAAATGCTGCTGAACTGAAAACCAAACCTCTCACCAAAGGAACTATTTCATTTTTCACTCAAATTTCTCAGATCTGAAATTCAACTAAATCTGGTTGAATTTCTCTATCTAAAGTTCCTAGACCTCTCTCTCATAATCCATTGCAGCTATGTTTGGCCAAAGGAAGCAAGCTCAGATCACCACAATCCAAAGGTTCTCTTCAACTGGTTTTTTCTTCGAAACTCACCATTTATTGATCTATTTGCTTGGATATTGTGTTGGCTGAAGTCCTCTTCATTGAGGCAATTGTTTTGAATGCTCAATTGTTGAAATCCATGAAGTTCAGCATGAACCCCGTAATTTTCTCTCTCTGATTTCTCTCTCTATGAGGATCTAGACGAGAAACCAATGGTACAGGGATGATGTACATCATCCCAGCTTTCCAATGATGTATGGATCGTATATTTTGGTTAAGCTTTTAAAACCTGCAATTTTGGCCGGAATCTTCATGCTCACCGGAGAAGACGGTGGCTCCGGTCACCGTCCCTTTTCCAGATGCATTCTAGGCCCTTAGATCTGATTTCCAGATCTAATCCTGGCCTTTGCTTCTTATGACTTTTAATAATGCCATGTGTTTCGCTGATGACTTTGGTATACCATGGAAGCGCGCATGTGGAGCGTCTGATCAACCACGTCAATTAATGAGGCTTGATCAGACGCTCCTTGTTTTTTTGAATTTCCTATTTTCTGATTTAATTTCTTTTATTTCCATTATTTTCGAAAATTCATATCTTCTTCATTTTAATTCCAAAAAATATGGGACCAATTGCATTCTTCTCCAAATAATTTCTAGTTTCTAATTTTGATTTTTTATTTTTTTTATTTTGTCATTTGATATTTTTTGTGATTTTCTCTTTTCTGGTTATTTTTAATTCATTTTAAATAGTTTTCAATATTCAAAAAATACAAAAATATTTTCCTAACCTATTTGAATGATGATGGATCTATGAAAAATATTCTCATCAATTTTTTAATTGATTTGAGATTTATTTGAGATTTTAGTTCAATTATGTTATTTTTATTCATTTTTTATTGATTAAAAATAGTTTCTGACTTTTAAAAATGCTGAATTTTTTTGTCAAACATTGTTTGACTTTGTTGAACTTGGGATAAATCACTTGGACCTTTCAAGGTTGATTTGAAGTGATTTTGAAGTTTGACCTTTCTTTTATCTTTTAATTCAAGTTTATTTTAATATTAAAAATGCCAAAAATATTTTGCTTATTGTTTGACCTCCAATCTTCATCTCACTTCTGATTTATCATGGTTTGACTTTAATTTTCAATGTCATTTGGTCAACACACATGGATCGGTACATTTCATTCACCTTATGCATTTTATTCTTTCCATTTCCTTTTCCATTATTCATCTCTTCCTTCTTCTTCTTCTTTCTTCTTTTTTATCAATGAGTTGAAGGTTGATAAGTTAGCATTGATAAGGGAGACTTAATCTTCCTTGATTCAAATCTAATTCATCTTGATCAATTGATCAAGTGAATGGATTTGCATTAAGGATAGGTTGTTTCCTAAATCATGCAAAAGACTTAAATCAATACAAGATCAATTCTCTTCTTCTTTTTGGCATGACAAGTTGTTGGAACTTGGTTCACTAATCAAGACTTCTAATCTGTGTTGTTGCCTACATTATTATTGACCGGTCTCAGATAGTTGTGACTTCTACATAAGTCCAATTACGATTGCTTAACATAGCGCTAAATTTTCCTTATGGCACACTAACTACTAACACTAACTATTAACCATTAACATTTACTTTTTCTCTTTACTTTTATGCAATTTACTATTCTTGCACATATTATTCATTTGCTTTTTCCTTTGCTCACTTGAGCACATGTTTATGCTAATGCCATTTTCCTTTTGCTCACTTGAGCATATATTTGTGTATATATCTTTTGTGCTTGTGTTTGTCTGTTTGTTGTGAACCAAATGCAAAGAAATGGACAAATGGACTTAGCTTCTAGGACCTTCCCTATGCAAAATGGAGTCAAAGAGCAACTAGGCCTCATGCATTTAGAGTGCTATAAATGTCAAAGAGCAACTAGGCCTCATGCCTTTAGAATGCTTAAAGCTTGAAGATGAACATTGAAAGGACTATATTCTAAACTCCCTCTTGTCCATTCTTGATTTGCTTCATAAAACTCTTTGATGTGTGTGTTCTTGTGCTAGGGATTCCACCTTGATTCAAATTTGAGGAACCATTGCCATGAGCATATAAGAGAAAGAGTTACAAGATGCCTTGAAGAGCCTTCCAAGAGTTCATTTGATTGATGATTGCTTGAGTTCATGCTTATGTGATTGCTTATTCCAAAGGATGGGAGCTACTTGGATCATCCATATGATCTCAAGAGAGGAACTCCATTGTGGTCTTATTCTTTATCCCTCACGTCTTTGTATGCTTAGGACTTTAGCCTTTCTTCTTCTCTCCAGTCTAACCCAAGCCAAAACCTTTGTGCAAACATTTATCACTTGTTTTCAACATTAGAAACCAAAGCCTTATGCTTTTGATTTTCAAACTTTCTTTTCATAACACTCATTTTGAATTGAATCTTTAAGTCAACTTTGACCATATTTTTGTGAATACTTTTCATTGGTAAATATAACCCATTCAAATATTTTTTGTGGTTTCAATGGCCACTTTCTTAATCAAACTTTTTCATAACCTTTAGCTATTAGGTTTGAGTTATCCTTGTGGTAGATGTAATACTCACCTATATCCTTAGTGATGGACAATGAGTCTTCCATGCTTATTATAGGGTTAACCCCTCACTAGCATGTTGAAGTTATCCTCACATGGTGGATTTGTGGTTTTAGGTTGAGTTTTCTCCCTTGGATAACAAAAGACCTTAAGGCTTTTGGACCAATCAATTCACCAACTCATTTTTTAGATTTTTACCCCGGACTACGAGGTTTTGATCCTAATCTTTTTTTAAGATGGTACGTAGGCAATGGGTTTATCCATCCAAACACAAATGTAAATAACTTGTATATTCTCTTCTCATCTCATTAATCATGTTTGCACAAACAAATTTTTCACAAAACAATAACCTTACAACAAGTATGAAAAGGGCTCCCTAGGAGTACCTAGGATGTTTTGGGTGCCTAACACCTTCCCATTGCATAACCAACCCCCTTACCCAGATCTCTGACTCTCTTTTACTAGTTTTTGATTCGATAAAACTCTTAGGTTTTTGTTCGCTTTCTAACCATTCCTTTGGACAAATAGAAGTGCGGTGGCGACTCAACTTGTATGATTTACCTTGGATTTAGTCAATATCTCTATTGGTAACTGTCATACCCCAATTTTATCCGGTCATATTTAAAATTTTCATAAAATTAATTTCATTTTTTTGAATTTAACATCATATGCACATCATGGCATACCTTTCATCACGAGAATACTTCACTTTAGTTTCCTATCATTATTATGCCATTTTCATACTACCTAGAAACGTGCATTTCGTAAAATCCATTTCATTAAAGAGTATGATTTATTACATGAATGTAAGAAAAGGGATATAGTGAAAGGATATTTCTTAAGGTGGGATACCAATATGGATCAAGGACACGTTTGAGTTTCATCTTGACAACACCATAATACTGAATCCATAAGCAAAGTCATGAACATGGTTTATTACAGACAGTAATCGTTGACACGCCATGGACTAGCTTATTTTACTTCTTGCACCTTACTGAACCAAGTTACCAAGTTGGCAAGAGTTGAAGAGATATTAAATGAATGACTTAAATTCGCAAATTCACATTTTTTGTTCTTCATTTATAACCATCATGGCCTTAGGCCAAGGATTAAGAGATCTTTTGCTCAAACGTGTATCAAATGGCCAATGATCCCAAAATACAATATGGCACGGTTTAAAAATGTCAATAAAGAAATACATTGGCTGAATAAATTTTGGATTTTTTTTTACAAACACAATTGTTTCAAGTATAACCATGAGAAGTCATGCTGTTGGTTACAAACAGTCCAATGATCTAAGTTACGTTACAATCAAGTCAAACGAAAGGAATAAGCTTCAAACTGGAAATTAAACATCCCTTTGCCATGATGCTTTCCTAGATTTTCCCTGCAGCCCATTACAATCTCGCTCCACAAACCAAGCAACATGCCTTAACAGTTTTATGTTGAGGAATTAGGCCCTGCGAAAAAATACCGAGCTGAAATTCAAAGCAGCCAAGAGAATCAATGACATTACAAGAAGAAACAGATTTCCAAAAGATTTAACAAGCAACATGCCGTGTCCAGATAAGCGCAGTCCAGCCTGCATCACCTGTATCACACAAATTTAACCAAGGTTTCAGTACACTTATTATGGCATATGTTTTATAATCAATGTTCATCACTAAGCCAAGGAGAAATATGGGAATTCCACCGAGAGTGTTGCCGATAGAGTTTACGGCATGTTTAAACTCAGTCTTCTACATGAAAAAAGAAAGTCCGCTTGATGCATGAAATTACATCAGAGTCTTCAAAAACTGGGACTCCAAGTCTTTCGAACTAAGGATGTCCAAAACGGCTGCGTTTGCACCGGACCGGAGTGCTATTATTTACAACAATTTGTTTGATTATGGTAGGTCATCATTCAACAAAGATTTTATCCAGAAAAATGTAAGGTTGGATGCTACGTTGAAAAACCACGAAGAGGATGTTATCCCAAATATAGACTGTCAGGATCTTCAGCAAACAGGCACCTACACTACAGTCAATTTACACCAGCATCAGGAAAATGGCAGTGAAAGGCTTATGGCGCATGAGCCGAAGGCTATGGTCATTACCTTTCAAAACAGAAGTGAAATCATGGAACTTGAAGTTACTCGCCAACTTATGTCGGCATAACAGCACCCTGCAATATAACAAATCCATTCAAAATTCCCAAGAGTTTCGGATGTCCAAGAATTGTCGAAACAGTAAGACACCGCAAGATACCGTGGAGTTTAGCAAAACTGTGAGCCACAAATAACCGACCATATTGCAGGATAGAAATCCACTACAGGGCCATTTGGTTAACATCAGAAACCTGCATATCACAAATGCACCCTTATAAGATCACCAACCATACATCTTGCAACGCTCGAATAATTTCATAACAGCCATACCAGGAGTAGAACAATAAACAAATGAAGAACAAGTTATTTTCAAGTTTGTACATAAAAAGCATCCTAAGAATGGACTTTGATACCTTAACTTGTTAATTATGCACGAGCCACTTCATGAAATTGACTGGTACATGACCTGTAAAGAAGCAACCTGCAATATATTTTTAATACCATAAGAGCCACGCGGTGACGTAAAGCAGATTCAGCATAACTACACCATGATACCAAGATGCACGACGCATAACGTACCTAAGGCCGAACAGGACAAAATGCTGCCGCTATACACCAGCCCGGAATCACTACAACAACAAAGTGATACCAAGCATCATGAATTCACCATCACCATGACTTCAATCTTTACAACAGCCAATAATGCACAACCACATGCCAAACTCATGATGCAAGTCTATCCATCACATAACTATGCCATCTACCTACCTGTCATCATTCAAAAAAACCTTGTAAACATGCATCTATCACAACATAAACCTATTGCAAAATCAGAACACGAGCTTAAAAAAAACAAATGGCAAATGCTAAGTAAAATAGACAATTACTGCAGTGAAAAGTAAAAAATAGGTGGTTACCACGGATTCACTACAGACAAAACCTCATCCTGCCATTTGAGGGACCACACCGATTTGAAGCACCACTAACTCTGAGAAATTCTGCTACCTAACGGAATGATTCTCCCACTAACTTGCCAAGCTCATGAGAGAGGAATTCAAAACCTCGTACATCAAAAATGCTATAAATAAGGACCTCCAGGGATGAAGTAGGGATCCGAATTTCTGCGCCGTTACTCTGGAGAAATCATTCCAAAACCCTAGTTAAAAAAGCTCTGTTTTGAACTTGTTGAGATTTTCACACCGAAGCTCAACAAGCTCGAGCTAAGCCCCCTGTCAAAACCGAAACGAACCCAAATCGTTAAAGAGGAAGCGAAGAAGACGGAAAGTTCGAGAGGAAGAAAGAACCTTGAAAGACCTAAGGATCACTTACCTCACCTTGCCGGAGTTGAAACGTCGGACTAGCTCCGATTTGGTATTTAACATTTCTCCTTTGCATGATTTGATATTGCCATCTTGTTCACATCGCCTCAAATGCCATAACCCCCATGATTATTACATGAGATTTCTATTGTCTTGTTGATTCGTTTTTGTTTCGATTTCTTTGGACCTTTGATTTGGAAACTACACGGCTAAGATTTGGTTTTAATGGGTAAGGTTATAACAGAAGAGGAGAAAATGAAAAAACATAGAGTAGGAGGAGTTAATAGATTTTAAGATACAATGAATATTTTAAACAGGATTTAATTCCAATTTAGTGTGTTAATTAATGCAACAAGTGGCTGTTGAGTATTCAAAAAGCCACACGTCTTCTTAAAAACCAGCGGCTACGTGGATAATGTTGGGGGCTTACAAAGCCACGCGTGCAGGGGAGCTGTACAGCTGCCCCTTCAGATTTTGTTCTACCCCTTTGCTTCCGGATGGAGCTTTAAAAGGGTCTGGGCCCACGGCCCATTTTGTTTTTTATTTCTTTCATTTTGGATTATTGGTCACGGTAGGGTCTCATATGGGCTTTGTAGTTAAGAGTGTTGGGACTGTACCCCTTGCTGTTTCCCAAACACCTCAACCTGAATATTTTTATGAATTACTTTGGATGCTTTAAAAAAATTGAGATGTATATGATTAGATAATAGTAGAAATATTATTTAGTTTGATTATTGATTATTATTTATTTTAATTCATATCTTTGTTTATTTCGTTGGAATATTAATTAAATAGGAGATTAAATATTAGTATTAATAAGTATTTCTTTTCCTAAAATAAGGTCAATCTCGATCTAATACCACATAGGCTTTATCCAGACACATTAACCCTAATTCACCATACTTAAATAATGTTCTCTTAAACTTATTTAAATTAATTTTGAATGAAAAGGAGAATAGTAAGCTTCCGCTTTACTACCTCTCGACTATTCGAATAATTGGCGTACGCCATATTGCTCGAATTGTCGTCATTTAATTAAAACCTTAAAAAACTCTATAAAATTAAAATTATTTTCTCAAATTAATTACAAATCCTAAAAATATTATTTAAATTAATTTTAAATGAAAAGGAGAATAGTAAGCTTCCGCTTTACTATCTCTCGATTATTCGAATAATTGGCGTACGCCATATTACTCGAATTGTCGTCATTTAATTTAAACCCTAAAAATTCTATAAAATCAAAATCATCTCCCTCAAATTAATTACAAATTCCAAAAGGCTCTATTTTAATAATTAATCCTTAAATGAAAAGGAGATTAATAAGCTTCCGCTTCATTATCTCTCGATTATTCGAATAATTGGCGTACGCCATATTGCTCGAATTTTTGTCATTTAATTAAAACCCTAAAAAACCCTATAAAATCAAAATCACTCTCCAAATTATTTATAAATTCTAAAAAACCTTATTCTAATTAAATTTTGAATGAAAAGGAGATTAGTGAGCATCCGCTTCATTATCTCTCGAATATTCGAATAATTGGCATACGCCATATTGCTCGGATCTTCGTCATTCATTTTAAACCTTAAAAAATTCTATAAGATTAAGAGTACCCCTCCAAATTATTTATAAATTCTAAAAGCCCTATCTTAATAATAAACCTTTGAATGAAAAGGAGAATAATGAGCATCCGCTTCATTATCTCTCGATTATTCGAATAATTGGCGTACGCCATATTGCTCGGATCTTCGTCATTTAATTTAAACCACTATCATACAAGCTCAAATCATCTTTAAATCCAAACCTACCAATTCAAATACAAACCATTTTCGCAAAACAATTAAAAACATATCTTTTACAATTTAAACCTCGGGTGATAGGAGATGGGAGGCGCACGCTTCATTGTCTCTCGATTATTTGAATAATTGGCGTACGCCATATTGCACAAATTATCGACTTCCGATTAAAACACTTTAAATAAACTTGGATAAGGGAATAGGGGGCGGACGCCTCATTATTCTTTGAATAAGCAAGTAGGGGGCGTACGCCTCACTACTGTGCATACTCAACATCCACAAACACAACTTTCAAAATAATCAAACGAAAAAGGAGTGGAGGGCGTACGCCTTATTACTCCTCGAAGGAATTGGTCAATTGGTGTACACCACATTGCTCAATCTTTTGTCGTTCTTTAAAATACCTTAACAAATCAAACTAATGTCCCGCCCCGTGCAACCTATAACTTAAAAATTCTTTTCAAAAGAACACTGTCAATCCTTTCTAATGCGCATGACAAACCAATGCTTAAGCCTCCGCCGAGAGTAAACAAGCCAGCGTTTAGCCTTTAGAACGCGATCTACACAGTTGTTCATTAAAAGACACCAACAAAAACTGTAGTTCCCCGAACTACGAATGCTCTGATTTCCTTATTATACCATAAGGATACGTAGGCAGGAGATTGCTGTATCTTCGCGAGCACACTAATAAAAAACCTCCCCTTTTCCCTCCTGAGGTCTTCAATCATCTCTATTATCAACTCTAATTACTCGAAGAAAGCGAATAACAATAAACTAACATTCAAATAGCAAATTAGACTAAAAGGTTCCCGTTGAGTACAACGGATGTGAGGGGTGCTAATACCTTCCCCTTGCGTAATCGACTCCCGAACCCGAATATGGTTGCGATGACCATTATTCTATTTTTCAAAGGTTTTATCGATATTTTCCTATTCCTTCATTGGAGTAAATAAAGTTCGGTGGCGACTCTGTTCGAACAAATTTTTTCCGCGACCATCGCGAGGAATCGTATTTTTCGAGATGCGACAGATGGCGACTCTGCTGGGGACCCTGCTCCAAGCAAGAGAGAGTCAAGCCTAACTTAGTCAATTTGCTATGAATGTTAGAATATCGCTTTCATTTGCTTTTGTATATCTTGATGTATTATTTATGCTATATAATTTATTCTGCTATTGTGTTGGGTGATCTATGGTACTTGGCATATGTCGTGAGATGAGCTCCGTACCCGAGCTTTGAGAAAAACTTAGAACCCGGAGTTGTGTAGTGTTGAACCGGGGGGTGTACACCTCATTGGGACAATACGAGAACTCCACCTAGAGTAGATCTGTTCAGGGTTTCCATCATAATATGGCTAGCCCATCATTGCGAGGAAACGTTGAACATGGTCCATGACTCTGGGAACCTCATCTTAAACTGAAGTCCGTCTTCATGATTGGCGATCGTGTAGTATTGAACCGAGGGGTGTACACCCTGTTCGTACAATACGAGGATCCCACTTAGAATAGACCGATTCAGAACTTCCATTTCAATGTGGCTAGCCCATTATTGCGATGGAAGACTGAACTTGGTCCATGACTCTAAGTTCTTATCATGAAAATGGATAACCTTAGAGCAATCCTTGATGTGTGGGGTAAAAGACATAGAACCGTTGTTAAGTTGAACCTTGTGATATATGTGAAACCTGGATCCCTGTCATTGCATAAACATCATGTTGCATTCGTTATGAGCATAGCAAAATCATTTACACACTTTTTATTCTCAGGGAATTTCAAAACTTTCAGTTAATTAAGCATTCAAGAACAAATGGAGTCAGAAAAGAAGAAAACATTCCAAATCAAAGCTAAGGTACCATGTGTGAAGAAGTTCATTGCATTCAGAGATGGGTTGACTAACATCCGTCGAGACGCATTCACACTCAAATATGGGAAGATTCTACAATTGTTGTCTGTACCAGTACAAAAGGATGCTATTACCGCACTAGCCCAGTTTTATGATCCACCACTCAGAAGTTTCCTCTTTAAAGATTTCCAGTTGGCCCCGACTTTGGAAGAATTTGGAAGAATATTGGACTCTCCTAAGCAAAAGAAGGGACCATACAAAGGGTTAGGTCAAATCCCTGAACCCGAAGAGTTGGCAAAAGTACTAGACATCCCAGTCAAAGATCTAACCCCTAACATCAAAATTTGGGGGAAGGTGCAAGGGATTCCACAAGAGTACCTGGAGAAAACTGCTCAAAGCTTTGCCAAAGCCCAGAAGTGGGAAGCCCATGATACTATTATGGCTTTACTTATTTTTGGATTGGTGTTATTTCCTAACATGGAGAAGTTAGTTGATGTAGCAGCTATTAGCGTCTTTTGGGCCGTCAAGGTCAAGAACGAAGATCCGGTACCCGCACTCTTGGCAGATGTTTATCACACCTTGCACCTACGCTTTGAGAAGAGGGGAGGACTGATGTTATGTTGCATACCACTCCTTTACCAATGGCTTGTCTCTCATGTGTTCAAAGAGGTTGATACAATTGAAAGTATGGATGGATATGAGTGGTCTCAAAAGCTGGTAGGACTCACTGAAAATACCATTATTTGGTATCCTTATGGCTTGAATGTGGGAGACACAATTACTAGTTGTGGAGAATTCTCGAATGTACCGCTAATAGGGTCAAAAGGGTGCATTAACTACAATCCTGCTTTAGCAGTAAGGCAGTTGGGTTATCCTATCATATACAAACCAGATGACCAGTTGTTAGAAGGTTTTGTGTTCCATGATATGGAGGATCCTGTTATGCTGAGAAGGGTTATCCGAGCCTGGGAGAAAGTTCGCTTCAGAGGACAAGACAAAGGAAAGGGTGTCATAGGGGATAAAGAACCCTATCATCAATGGGTCACTAGAAGAAGTCAAGAGGTCAAACTGCCATTCATCCTCGATCCTCCAACTCAACCTCCATCACCAGAACCCATTCCTGTCTCCATGGAAGAAGTGGAAGCATTAAGAGCTACTATAGCAAGACTTGGACGAGAAAACGAAGAGCTACAGGCCAGCTTCCAACAAGTTTCAAATGAAAGAAATGAGATAAAATGGGAACTAGAGAGGAAGAAGGCCCAGCTTGAAGCAACTGAGGAAAAGGTCGACAAAGAAGAACATAAGAGAAAGAAAGTGAAAATAGGCATGGAACAAGCTGACCACTGCCTAGAAACCCTTAAAGAGCAGTTGAGACAGGTTGAGAAAGAATGCCTAAAGAATAAGCGGTGGTGGCTACGAGCCACAGAAGAGAAAAAAGAGGTTAGAGAGATATTGGAGGCAAAGATACAAGATCTCACTATCTCCCTCCATAATGTTGAGACCCAAGCCGAGCACGAGCGCCGACTTAAGGAAAGAGCCCTGGAAGATGCCAAGAAGCAAAAGATGCTAAAGGAGTTGCTCAATATTGGAAAGATAGATTTGAGGCATTCCATCAAGACAGTGTGATATGGCTAAGGGAAAGAGAGCAAGTCATTGAGGATTACGATACCTTTAGGAGAACTATCAATTTCTTGCAAGCAGACAAAGATGGGTACCGTGCAAAGCTCAACGGTTTGGTGCAATTCTGCAATTGGATAACCCAAGAAATGCCTTGGAGATTGAGAGAGGCAGTGGAAGGATTGGACCAGCATGACACACATCCTGCTGTAATCCATTTTGTTATGATGTGTGAGGGGATGGTGAAGAGGTTCAACTCTGAATTAGAAGAACTCATAACTCGAAAGACTTCTGTGTGATTCTTCTGTTTTTCTTATATTCAGTTAGTATTTGAGCTGCATCGATTTGGGCGGTTATGCCTTTGTACTCCGTACTTTAAATATTTGAATGGAAGAGGATGATCCTCATTTTTATTTCCTGACTTTATGTTTTCTCTAAATGCTTAATACAACTACAATCGTGATGAAAATTCCCTGAAAATAAAATATGCATAACATTTGCATCCTCATGCATCACGCTTCATAAAAACAAAAAAACTTACCCAACCTTTTACCATCTACCAGTAAACGCTGACTAATCAACACCGATACGAGACGCGAAGCCATTACAAGATGACGTTAGAGCAAGTGGAGGCTAACCAAGCTACCATGAGGTCGGACATCATTACGATCCAAGAGAAGATGGATCAACTACTAGAAACAATGCTCGCCATCGCCCAGAGAGAGAGGGTTGCGGATGCAGAAGATGAGGCTAGAAGGAATGATAACCCATCAAGTTTAATCCACCAAGACGACAACTTCATCCACGCCAAGAAGGGTCTGGTTCATATACCAGTAGGGGGGAAGGGAGATGAGGATCGTGCAGAGCCTTCTGAAGCACCTGCGCATTATGGGTCCGAAATGGGAGATGACCCGTATGAAGCTTTCTATGTGCCGGATCAACCAAAGCCTAAAACACTTCCAGATCCATCTGCAGATAGGCTTCGTGCCTTGGAAAAGAAGATCAAAGCTATCGAAGGGAATAATATATTCGGTGCCTCTGCCATGAACATGCGTCTGGTATCAAATTTGGTCATCCCGGCTAAATTTAAAACTCCTGATTTCGAGAAATACCAAGGCCAGACCTGCCCAAGAAGTCACCTAGTGATGTACTTCAGGAAAATGGCTGCTCACACCGAAAATGACAAACTGCTTATACACTGTTTCCAAGACAGCCTGAGTGGAGCATCTCTGAGATGGTACATGAGCTTAGAGCAAGGGCGGATTCAAAGCTGGGAAGATTTGGCTGACGCATTCCTCCGTCAGTACAAATATAATTTGGATATGGCACCTGACCGAATGCAGTTGCAAGGGATGGCAATGAAAGAAAACGAGTCCTTTAAAGAATACGCCCAGCGATGGAGAGAGTTGGCTGCTCAGGTAGAGCCACCATTGTCTGAGAAGGAAATGACTGGAATATTTGTGGACACGCTGAAGGACCCATTCTTTGATAGATTGGTGAGTAGTGCAGCATCCGATTTTGCACATCTGGTCACAATCGGAGATCGTATAGAAAAGGGTCTGAGGGATGGAAAGATTTCAGGAGCTGTGGCCACCTCTAGCGCACCGAAAAAGTATTTTGGAGGCTTCCAGAAGAAAAAAGAGGGTGAAACGAATGCTGTATCTAGAGGCTATAAGGGGAAGCAACAGGCTTCATATGGCCAAGTCGCTGCCGTGGTACCCATACCTTATCAGCAACCCGTACAACAACAACCAATGTATCAACCACAACATCAACAACCTCGTCAACAACAGAACACAGCACCACCAAGACAATTCAAGCCAAAGCCTCCAAGAAGGCAACTTGACCCTCTACCAGTACCTTACAGCCAAATATTCCCATATTTGCAAAAGGAGGGTCTTCTGACATTGAGGGAGCTAAAACCGGCTGTTTTTCCATATCCACCAGGATATGATGCTAACGCCCATTGTGAATTTCACATGGGAGCGCCCGGCCATACCCTGGAGAATTGTTTTGCATTCCAAAATAGGGTACAAGACCTGATTGAAGCAAAAGTTGTTACCTTCACTCCAAGACGCCCGAACGTGAACACTAATCCCATGCCAACACATGGAGGTGCTTCCGTCAGTGCCATAGAGGAGAGTGATCAGGGAGAACTGATTCTTAAGGTTGAAGACATTCAAACCCCTATCACCATGATAGGGGCACAACTGCTAAAAAGTGGTCTAGTCCCAGAGGAGCTAGTCAATAATGAGAATGATAAAGGGTTGAGGAATTTTATACAACAAATGCTGGATCGAGGCGAGTTACAGATAAATCGCCGTGCTAAGAACAAAGAAGAGAAAGAGATAGCCGTTGTGGTGGATATCCTTTACGATGAGGTTAACGTGGACATCCCTTTCGATGAGGTTAACATGGACATCCCTTTCGATGAGGTTAACGTGGACATCCCTTTCGATGAGGTTAATGTGGCCATCCCTTATGATGAGGTTAATGTGGAAATCCCCATAAACCCCTTGGTGATAGAATTTCCAGCGCCGTTCGCATATGAGGATGAGAAGGCGGTACCATGGATATATCAGCCCAGAGCTTTTAAGCAAGGGCAGGAAGACCAACCCGTGGTAATCAACGAACCAAATGTTACCTCAATTGTGGGGCCAGCCGGAATAACGCGCAGTGGCCGAGTGTTTGCACCAAGGGCTGTTGATGCTTCTACAAAAGCCAAGGGGAAAGAAGTTGCTACTCCTATCCAAATTCCTGTCCCTAGTCGAGAAATGCAAGAAATGCATCTGTCACCTAAAGCTGAGGTCACTCGAGAGGAGGCTGAGGAATTTCTAAGGATAATAAAAAAGAGTGATTATAAAGTGGTAGATCAGTTGAATCAAACACCTTCGAAAATCTCCATGTTATCTCTGTTGCTCAACTCAGAAGCACACAGGAATTCATTGTTGAAAGTGTTAAGCGCAGCACATATCACGAAAGACATAACAATAGAACAGTTTGACGATGTGATAGCTTGCGTAACCACTGGAAATTTTTTGGGGTTTAATGATGATGAACTACCAGTTGTGGGAAAGAACCATAACAAGGCCCTACATATCTCCTTGAAGTGTATAGATACTATACTATCAAGGGTATTAGTGGACACAGGCTCCTCACTGAATGTCATGCCAAAAACCATTTTGATAAAGCTGCCGATGGAGGGGGTGAATATGAAGCCCAGCACCCTAATTGTGAAGGCATTCGATGGCTCAAGACGAGCAGTGATAGGAGAGGTTGACCTACCAGTCAAAATAGGCCCAACCTTTTTCAATATCACATTCCAGGTTATGGACATACATCCCGGTTATAGCTGCTTACTTGGGAGACCATGGATCCACTCTGCAGGTGCCGTCACCTCCACTTTACACCAAAAGCTAAAATTCATTACCAATGACAAGATGATTGTGATTGGAGGGGAGGAGGATATCTTGGTTAGCCACTTAACATCTTTCTGATATATCGAAGTAGATGGCGAGATAACCGAGACACCATTCCAGTCCTTGGAAGTGGTGAATATGATGGCTGTTCAAAAGACATTGGAGACTCCGAAGTCAGGACCATCCATGGCCTCGTGGCAAGGAGCTAAAGCTGTGATGGAAAGTGAAAATGCTCAAGACTGGGGCAAAGTGGTGGAAGTGAACCAGAAGCGAGACAAGTTTGGGTTAGGGTATGACCCGTCGTCGATTGAAGCTAGTAACCAACACGATGGAGAGCAGATTCCTCCTGTAAAAGAAACGTTCATCAGCGCTGGCCACATTTTTGGAAACCAGGTGGCCATGATCAATGTTGAAGATCATGAGGAAGGAGCGTCTAGCTGGGTACGACAAGCCGCGCCTAATGAAGAACTGACAAACTGGAAGGCTGTGGAAGTCCCTCAAATTTTTCAAAAGTAATTTTATTATTTTAGACAAAACCCTGTGCTCTGCCCAAGGCACAGTGGCATGTTGTAGGGCCCCCTTTATCTTTTTTTAAGAATTTTTCTATCAATAATAAATGGAGATTTGCATTCAATTTTTTTTTTTTTTTGTTCCTTTCCTTTCGTTTTTTACAAAAAATGGCATCAATTTCTATGCACGCACTTTCTAAATAAACTGCATAAATCATAACATGCAGAAACACCACCGAGACCATTGATAACGACACTGATAGGGTCTGGCATGACTTTGATTGTCCGATTTACCAAGCTGAAGAGGAAGTGGGTGAAGAGTGCGAACTCCCTGAAGAGTTGGCCAGATTACTCAGACGGGAAGAGAAGGTCATTCAACCACACCAAGAGGACGTCGAAGTCATCAACCTGGGAACAGAAGAAGACAAAAGAGAAGTAAGGGTAGGCGCCGCGCTTCAAGATGCAGTGAAGACTAGATTGATAGAGCTCCTCCGTGAATATAACGATGTGTTTGCATGGTCTTATCAAGATATGCCCGGATTAGACACTGATATCGTGACCCACAAACTTCCCTTAAAGAAGAATGCTCTGCCGTCAAACAGAAGCTAAGAAGAACTCGACCGGATATGGCTCTCAAGATCAGAGAAGAGGTGAGAAAGCAGTTTGACGCTGGTTTCCTAGAAGTCGCAAAGTACCCACAATGGGTCGCCAACATTGTACCGGTACCGAAGAAAGATGGGAAAGTCCGCATGTGCGTAGATTACCGAGACCTAAATAGAGCTAGTCCCAAAGACGATTTCCCATTACCTCACATCGATGTATTGGTAGATAACACAGCACAGTTCTCTGTATTTTCCTTTATGGATGGTTTCTCCGGGTACAACCAAATTAAAATGGATCCCGAGGACATGGAGAAGACCACGTTCATTACCCCTTGGGGCACCTTTTGTTACAAGGTAATGCCGTTTGGATTAAAGAACGCTGGGGCAACATATCAACGCGCTATGGTGACCCTCTTTCATGACATGATTCATAAAGAGATTGAGGTGTATGTTGACGACATGATTGCCAAATCCCAGACAGAAGAGGAACATATCACTAATCTGGAGAAACTGTTTGCTCGTTTGAGGAAGTTTCGGTTGAGACTTAATCCTAACAAATGCACATTTGGGGTTCGATCCGGGAAGCTTCTAGGCTTTATTGTAAGCCAAAAGGGAATTGAGGTAGATCCTGACAAAGTTCGAGCCATTCAGAATATGCCATCACCAAGAACTGAGAAGGAAGTCCGTGGTTTCTTGGGAAGACTGAATTACATCGCTCGGTTTATCTCTCATCTTACTGCCACATGTAAACTGATATTCAAGCTTTTAAGGAAGAATCAAGGCGTGGAGTGGAATGATGACTGCCAGATAGCCTTCGATAAAATCAAAGAATACTTGCAAGAGCCGCCGATTCTGATGCCCCCTGCAGAAGGGAGACCCCTCATCATGTACTTAACGGTGCTCGACGAGTCCATGGGTTGTGTATTGGGGCAACAAGATGAGACTGGTAAAAAGGAGCATGCTATATACTATCTGAGCAAGAAGTTTAATGATTGCGAGACCAGATATTCCTTACTCGAGAAGACTTGTTGTGCACTCGCATGGGCCGCTAAGCGTCTCAGACAGTACATGCTAACTCACACGACTTGGTTGGTATCTAAAATGGATCCTATCAAGTACATATTCGAGAAACCAGCTCTTACCGGTAGGATTGCTCGATGGCAGATGTTGTTATCAGAGTACGATATTCAATATGTTGCACAAAAGGCAATAAAAGGAAGCGTACTGGCAGACCATCTTGCTCACCAACCATTGGAGGATTACCAACCTTTGAAGTTTGACTTCCCAGATGAGGACATTATGGTTGTCAAGGATGCTGAAGACTCTGAACAAGAGGAGAATCTCAAGCCAAAAGCAGAATGGACTCTCATGTTCGACGGTGCCTCAAATGCAATAGGCCATGGAATTGGGGCAGTGTTGATGTCTCCCAGGAATTTCCATCTACCATTCACTGCAAAGCTCTGTTTTACATGCACAAATAACATGGCTGAGTATGAAGCTTGCATACTAGGGTTGGAAGAAGCTATTGAGTTGAAGATTAAGGCGCTAGAAGTATTTGGGGATTCCGCCTTGGTGATACATCAGATCAGAGGTGATTGGGAAACAAGACATGCTAACCTAATTCCATACCGGGATTACGTGCTGAAGTTACTTCCAAAATTCGACAAAATCACTTTCTCTCATATTCCTCGAGAGGAGAATCAGATGGCAGATGCTTTGGCAACCTTGGCTTCCATGTACAAGTTAATCTGGCCCAACCATCAGCCTCACATCGAAATTAGGCGTTTCGATGAACCCGCGCATTGCCTGACGACAGCAGAGGAGCCAGATGGTAAACCCTGGTTCTTTGACATCAAACGGTATCTAGAGAAACAGGAATACCCGGCAGAGGCCTCTAGCCTTGACAAAAGGACCCTTCGGAGACTGGCATCAAAGTTCCTCTTGAATGGGGAAGTATTGTACAAGCAGAATTATGACATGGTTTTGTTGAGGTGTGTGGACGAACAAGAAGCTAATCAGCTTATGAAGGACATACACGAAGGATCTTTCGGCACACACGCAAATGGGCACTCCATGGCGAAGAAAATCCTGAGGGCCGGTTACTACTGGTTAACGATGGAAGCTGACTGTTATCATTACACCAGAGCCTGCCATAAATGCCAAATCTATGCTGACAAAATACATGTACCGCCTACCCCGCTGAATGTTATAGCATCACCTTGGCCTTTCTCTATGTGGGGCATCGACATGATCGGGATGATAGAACCTAAAGCATCTAATGGGCATAGATTTATCTTGGTGGCCATAGACTACTTTACCAAATGGGTGGAAGCCGCATCTTATGCGAATGTCACAAAGCACGTAGTCGCCCGTTTCTTAAAGAACAACATCATATGCCGATACGGGGTCCCCAACAAAATCATCACTGATAATGGATCCAATCTCAATAACAAGACCATGGAGGAGTTATGCACAACGTTCAAGATCGAGCATCACAACTCGTCACCATATCGACCTAAGATGAATGGGGCTGTTGAAGCCGCGAACAAAAATATCAAGAAAATCATCCAGAAGATGGTAATCACGTATAAGGATTGGCATGAGATGCTACCTTTTGCGTTACATGGTTATCGTACGTCAGTACGAACTTCAACAGGGGCAACCCCATACTCCTTAGTATACGGCATGGAAGCAGTTCTTCCCATAGAAGTGGAGATTCCTTCGATGAGAGTCTTAATGGAGGCTAAGTTAGACGAGGCAGAATGGGTTCAATCAAGGTACGACGAGCTCAACCTTATTGAGGAGAAACGCTTGAAAGCGTTAAGTCACGGTCAACTCTATCAGAGGCGTCTTAAGAAGGCATTCGACAAGAAAGTTCGTCCCAGGGTGTTTCAAGAGGGTGATTTGGTGCTGAAGAAAATCTTGCCCATTCACAAGGACTCTAGGGGGAAGTGGACACCAAATTATGAAGGTCCATTTGTGGTGGTTAGAGCCTTTTCCGGAGGCGCTCTAATCCTGGCAACTATGGATGGTGATGAATTGCCACTTCCTACTAATGCTGATGCTGTTAAAAAGTACTTTGCCTAGAAAAGTGGAATGATAAAAAGTCGCTAAATCGAAAACCTGAAAAGGCGATTTAGGCAAAAATGGCTATCCCGGTGGATCGAAAACCCGAAAGGGCGATCCAGGCAAAAATTAGGGATAAAAATAAAAAAATTGACCCGCTGAGTTGAAAACCCGAAAGGGCGGCTCAGGCAAAAATGGGTATCCCGGTGGATCGAAAACCCGAAAGGGCGATCTAGGCAAAAGTTAGGGATTAATTCCAAGGCAAAGAACTATATTCTCAAGCGTCTAACATATCCCTCGAAGACAAAAGAATCAATCTACCCGACTTTTCTCAAAGGCGAGGTGCTCGGACTATCAAAGACATAAGGATCATAGCAGTGTGGAGACTCAATGGGAACTCAGTTTTATTGCCGCTTTGTTTCTACACACAGCAATTACCTCATTAAGGAATTGCATCTTTATGTACAATCACCCATTCAAGGGTCAAATTAATAAAAGAGAAAATTTTCTCGACAAAAGTTGTGCCCAAATTATTTTGCATTTTTTCTGTTTGTTTGCAAAGCACCTTTATTTTTGATAAACATCATTCTTAAAAATCTTGAAAAAAAATATAAAAAACACATAATTGAATGAAGTAATAAGGTTGCTTTTGAAATAGTAAAAGGATAAACTTCTTGGTCTCCAAGTTTGCTCTTGTTTTTCATAGAGGTGTAGGACTGTGTGTAGGCACCTATGTTCATTCCAAGTGCTAATCAACACCTCTCAAAGATATACTCATGGTATAGCCAAACCGGGGCAAGTCTCTAATGCATTTCCAGCAGAAACATTAAAATGTAGTTGGAGTATCGCGTGTTGAGAAGTCTGAATCCTTCAGTGGTTTGGGGCATCCCGAATGTATTCCCAAAACCACCCAGTGGGGCATCAAAATTTTGATCTCCATCATAAAAAAGGTCCACACCGCTGGCACCATCACCCAAAGCAAAAAGCGCCCTAATTAGGGCATATTCCAATTACCCAATTGCATTCCCACATGCATCACATGCATCAGTTACATACATAATTTTCCTACCAAATAGGAAGATGCACCATTAAGAAATCATATCAATCATTGGCATCCATATGCATAGCCTTATACGATTCGCATCCCTATTTGCACAGTTAAAATATCCCCAGCAAATACATAACGCATACACCCCAGGCATCCTCCCATGCATGGCATTTCCACCCAAAGTGGAACATCATACGAAAATCAAACATAATATGATAAGGATCTAAGGTCATTCGCATCTATCCTAGAGTTTCCTCATTTCCCAAATAAAGTTATTACCCTACATACGCTCATGGAATCATTTCCTAGCCAGTCATTTCTCCCAACTTCGTGGGTGATAGTGATATTCCCAGCATTTTCTTTGCTACCATTGCTCCCCAAGCAGAGGTTACCATAAAAGTCTCTTATGAGCTTCTCCCCTGCAGAGTTTCTTCAGCATATTTCCTCCAAAAGGAATCTTTTCAAAAAATATCCCCCAACAGACATTCACTCTTTAAGATATTACTTCATTTATATGGAGAATCTCGTTCGTTACTGTTTGAGATGCTGTCTCATCAATATGAGAAGTCTCATTCTAGTTTTTCTTTTTGAGATACTGCTCTAGTATCCTCGGAGAGTCTCAGATTCAATTAAGGTATCATTCCCTTGTTCGGAATATCTTAATTCTATCATATGAGATGCTGCTTCGACTCGATACAGAGAATCTCATCTTTTGCTGTCTGAGATGCTGTCTCATCAATATGAGGAGTCTCATTCCAGTTTTTCTTTTGAGATACTGCTCTAGTATCCTCGGAGAGTCTCAGATTCAATCAAGGTATCATTCCCTTGTTCGGAATATCTTGATTCGATCATATGAGATGCTGCTTCGACTCGATACAGAGAATCTCATCTTTTACTGTTTGAGATGCTGTCTCATCAATATGAGAAGTCTCATTCTAGTTTTTCCTTTTTGAGATACTGCTCTAGTATCCTCGGAGAGTCTCAGATTCAATCAAGGTATCATTCCCTTGTTCGGAATATCTTGATTCGATCATATGAGATGCTGCTTCGACTCGATACAGAGAATCTCATCTTTTGCTGTCTGAGATGCTGTCTCGTCAATATGAGGAGTCTCATTCCAGTTTTTTCTTTTGAGATACTGCTCTAGTATCCTCGGAGAGTCTCAGATTCAATCAAGGTATCATTCCCTTGTTCGGAATATCTTGATTCGATCATATGAGATGCTGCTTCGACTCGATACAGAGAATCTCATCTTTTGCTGTCTGAGATGCTGTCTCATCAATATGAGGAGTCTCATTCCAGTTTTTCTTTTGAGATACTGCTCTAGTATCCTCGGAGAGTCTCAGATTCAATCAAGGTATCATTCCCTTGTTCGGAATATCTTGATTCGATCATATGAGATGCTGCTTCGACTCGATACAGAGAATCTCATCTTTTGCTGTCTGAGATGCTGTCTCATCAATATGAGGAGTCTCATTCCAGTTTTTTCTTTTGAGATACTGCTCTAGTATCCTCGGAGAGTCTCAGGTTCAATCAAGGTATCATTCCCTTGTTCGGAATATCTTGATTCGATCATATGAGATGCTGCTTCGACTCGATACAGAGAATCTCATCTTTTGCTGTCTGAGATGCTGTCTCATCAATATGAGGAGTCTCATTCCAGTTTTTTTTTTTCTTTTAAAATACCACTCTAGTGTCCTCGGAGAGTCTCAGATTCAATTAAGGTATCACTCCCTTGTTCGGAATACCTTAGTTCCATCATATGAGATGCTGCTTCGACTCGATACAGAGAGTCTCTTTTTTTTCTTTACCGTTTGAGATGCTGCTTCATCAACATGAAGAGTCTCATTCAGTTTTAGGAAACATTGTCATGCTTATTATCAGGCAGTCTTGGATACAGTTGGGACATCATTCCTTTAATGGGATACCTCGATTGCAATTATCCAGGATACTGCGCTGACAATTCCTTTTCTTATTGTACTTCTCACTGCATTTTCTTTCTGCATTTCTCCATTGCATTCCAAAGGACAAAATTAGGGTCTTTTAATATTTAATTACCTTCCACCACGAATGTATGAAGACCGTTGTTATTCTTACCTTCTAGTTCAAGTTAATTAAATAGGGGCAACTGTCATACCCCAATTTTATCCGGTCATATTTAAAATTTTCATAAAATTAATTTCATTTTTTTGAATTTAACATCATATGCACATCATGGCATACCTTTCATCACGAGAATACTTCACTTTAGTTTCCTATCATTATTATGCCATTTTCATACTACCTAGAAACGTGCATTTCGTAAAATCCATTTCATTAAAGAGTATGATTTATTACATGAATGTAAGAAAAGGGATATAGTGAAAGGATATTTCTTAAGGTGGGATACCAATATGGATCAAGGACACGTTTGAGTTTCATCTTGACAACACCATAATACTGAATCCATAAGCAAAGTCATGAACATGGTTTATTACAGACAGTAATCGTTGACACGCCATGGACTAGCTTATTTTACTTCTTGCACCTTACTGAACCAAGTTACCAAGTTGGCAAGAGTTGAAGAGATATTAAATGAATGACTTAAATTCGCAAATTCACATTTTTTGTTCTTCATTTATAACCATCATGGCCTTAGGCCAAGGATTAAGAGATCTTTTGCTCAAACGTGTATCAAATGGCCAATGATCCCAAAATACAATATGGCACGGTTTAAAAATGTCAATAAAGAAATACATTGGCTGAATAAATTTTGGATTTTTTTTTACAAACACAATTGTTTCAAGTATAACCATGAGAAGTCATGTTGTTGGTTACAAACAGTCCAATGATCTAAGTTACGTTACAATCAAGTCAAACGAAAGGAATAAGCTTCAAACTGGAAATTAAACATCCCTTTGCCATGATGCTTTCCTAGATTTTCCCTGCAGCCCATTACAATCTCGCTCCACAAACCAAGCAACATGCCTTAACAGTTTTATGTTGAGGAATTAGGCCCTGCGAAAAAATACCGAGCTGAAATTCAAAGCAGCCAAGAGAATCAATGACATTACAAGAAGAAACAGATTTCCAAAAGATTTAACAAGCAACATGCCGTGTCCAGATAAGCGCAGTCCAGCCTGCATCACCTGTATCACACAAATTTAACCAAGGTTTCAGTACACTTATTATGGCATATGTTTTATAATCAATGTTCATCACTAAGCCAAGGAGAAATATGGGAATTCCACCGAGAGTGTTGCCGATAGAGTTTACGGCATGTTTAAACTCAGTCTTCTACATGAAAAAAGAAAGTCCGCTTGATGCATGAAATTACATCAGAGTCTTCAAAAACTGGGACTCCAAGTCTTTCGAACTAAGGATGTCCAAAACGGCTGCGTTTGCACCGGACCGGAGTGCTATTATTTACAACAATTTGTTTGATTATGGTAGGTCATCATTCAACAAAGATTTTATCCAGAAAAATGTAAGGTTGGATGCTACGTTGAAAAACCACGAAGAGGATGTTATCCCAAATATAGACTGTCAGGATCTTCAGCAAACAGGCACCTACACTACAGTCAATTTACACCAGCATCAGGAAAATGGCAGTGAAAGGCTTATGGCGCATGAGCCGAAGGCTATGGTCATTACCTTTCAAAACAGAAGTGAAATCATGGAACTTGAAGTTACTCGCCAACTTATGTCGGCATAACAGCACCCTGCAATATAACAAATCCATTCAAAATTCCCAAGAGTTTCGGATGTCCAAGAATTGTCGAAACAGTAAGACACCGCAAGATACCGTGGAGTTTAGCAAAACTGTGAGCCACAAATAACCGACCATATTGCAGGATAGAAATCCACTACAGGGCCATTTGGTTAACATCAGAAACCTGCATATCACAAATGCACCCTTATAAGATCACCAACCATACATCTTGCAACGCTCGAATAATTTCATAACAGCCATACCAGGAGTAGAACAATAAACAAATGAAGAACAAGTTATTTTCAAGTTTGTACATAAAAAGCATCCTAAGAATGGACTTTGATACCTTAACTTGTTAATTATGCACGAGCCACTTCATGAAATTGACTGGTACATGACCTGTAAAGAAGCAACCTGCAATATATTTTTAATACCATAAGAGCCACGCGGTGACGTAAAGCAGATTCAGCATAACTACACCATGATACCAAGATGCACGACGCATAACGTACCTAAGGCCGAACAGGACAAAATGCTGCCGCTATACACCAGCCCGGAATCACTACAACAACAAAGTGATACCAAGCATCATGAATTCACCATCACCATGACTTCAATCTTTACAACAGCCAATAATGCACAACCACATGCCAAACTCATGATGCAAGTCTATCCATCACATAACTATGCCATCTACCTACCTGTCATCATTCAAAAAACCTTGTAAACATGCATCTATCACAACATAAACCTATTGCAAAATCAGAACACGAGCTTAAAAAAAACAAATGGCAAATGCTAAGTAAAATAGACAATTACTGCAGTGAAAAGTAAAAAATAGGTGGTTACCACGGATTCACTACAGACAAAACCTCATCCTGCCATTTGAGGGACCACACCGATTTGAAGCACCACTAACTCTGAGAAATTCTGCTACCTAACGGAATGATTCTCCCACTAACTTGCCAAGCTCATGAGAGAGGAATTCAAAACCTCGTACATCAAAAATGCTATAAATAAGGACCTCCAGGGATGAAGTAGGGATCCGAATTTCTGCGCCGTTACTCTGGAGAAATCATTCCAAAACCCTAGTTAAAAAAGCTCTGTTTTGAACTTGTTGAGATTTTCACACCGAAGCTCAACAAGCTCGAGCTAAGCCCCCTGTCAAAACCGAAACGAACCCAAATCGTTAAAGAGGAAGCGAAGAAGACGGAAAGTTCGAGAGGAAGAAAGAACCTTGAAAGACCTAAGGATCACTTACCTCACCTTGCCGGAGTTGAAACGTCGGACTAGCTCCGATTTGGTATTTAACATTTCTCCTTTGCATGATTTGATATTGCCATCTTGTTCACATCGCCTCAAATGCCATAACCCCCATGATTATTACATGAGATTTCTGTTGTCTTGTTGATTCGTTTTTGTTTCGATTTCTTTGGACCTTTGATTTGGAAACTACACGGCTAAGATTTGGTTTTTAATGGGTAAGGTTATAACAGAAGAGGAGAAAATGAAAAAACATAGAGTAGGAGGAGTTAATAGATTTTAAGATACAATGAATATTTTAAACAGGATTTAATTCCAATTTAGTGTGTTAATTAATGCAACAAGTGGCTGTTGAGTATTCAAAAAGCCACACGTCTTCTTAAAAACCAGCGGCTACGTGGATAATGTTGGGGGCTTACAAAGCCACGCGTGCAGGGGAGCTGTACAGCTGCCCCTTCAGATTTTGTTCTACCCCTTTGCTTCCGGATGGAGCTTTAAAAGGGTCTGGGCCCACGGCCCATTTTGTTTTTTATTTCTTTCATTTTGGATTATTGGTCACGGTAGGGTCTCATATGGGCTTTGTAGTTAAGAGTGTTGGGACTGTACCCCTTGCTGTTTCCCAAACACCTCAACCTGAATATTTTTTATGAATTACTTTGGATGCTTTAAAAAAATTGAGATGTATATGATTAGATAATAGTAGAAATATTATTTAGTTTGATTATTGATTATTATTTATTTTAATTCATATCTTTGTTTATTTCGTTGGAATATTAATTAAATAGGAGATTAAATATTAGTATTAATAAGTATTTCTTTTCCTAAAATAAGGTCAATCTCGATCTAATACCACATAGGCTTTATCCAGACACATTAACCCTAATTCACCATACTTAAATAATGTTCTCTTAAACTTATTTAAATTAATTTTGAATGAAAAGGAGAATAGTAAGCTTCCGCTTTACTACCTCTCGACTATTCGAATAATTGGCGTACGCCATATTGCTCGAATTGTCGTCATTTAATTAAAACCTTAAAAAACTCTATAAAATTAAAATTATTTTCTCAAATTAATTACAAATCCTAAAAATATTATTTAAATTAATTTTAAATGAAAAGGAGAATAGTAAGCTTCCGCTTTACTATCTCTCGATTATTCGAATAATTGGCGTACGCCATATTACTCGAATTGTCGTCATTTAATTTAAACCCTAAAAATTCTATAAAATCAAAATCATCTCCCTCAAATTAATTACAAATTCCAAAAGGCTCTATTTTAATAATTAATCCTTAAATGAAAAGGAGATTAATAAGCTTCCGCTTCATTATCTCTCGATTATTCGAATAATTGGCGTACGCCATATTGCTCGAATTTTTGTCATTTAATTAAAACCCTAAAAAACCCTATAAAATCAAAATCACTCTCCAAATTATTTATAAATTCTAAAAAACCTTATTCTAATTAAATTTTGAATGAAAAGGAGATTAGTGAGCATCCGCTTCATTATCTCTCGAATATTCGAATAATTGGCATACGCCATATTGCTCGGATCTTCGTCATTCATTTTAAACCTTAAAAAATTCTATAAGATTAAGAGTACCCCTCCAAATTATTTATAAATTCTAAAAGCCCTATCTTAATAATAAACCTTTGAATGAAAAGGAGAATAATGAGCATCCGCTTCATTATCTCTCGATTATTCGAATAATTGGCGTACGCCATATTGCTCGGATCTTCGTCATTTAATTTAAACCACTATCATACAAGCTCAAATCATCTTTAAATCCAAACCTACCAATTCAAATACAAACCATTTTCGCAAAACAATTAAAAACATATCTTTTACAATTTAAACCTCGGGTGATAGGAGATGGGAGGCGCACGCTTCATTGTCTCTCGATTATTTGAATAATTGGCGTACGCCATATTGCACAAATTATCGACTTCCGATTAAAACACTTTAAATAAACTTGGATAAGGGAATAGGGGGCGGACGCCTCATTATTCTTTGAATAAGCAAGTAGGGGGCGTACGCCTCACTACTGTGCATACTCAACATCCACAAACACAACTTTCAAAATAATCAAACGAAAAAGGAGTGGAGGGCGTACGCCTTATTACTCCTCGAAGGAATTGGTCAATTGGTGTACACCACATTGCTCAATCTTTTGTCGTTCTTTAAAATACCTTAACAAATCAAACTAATGTCCCGCCCCGTGCAACCTATAACTTAAAAATTCTTTTCAAAAGAACACTGTCAATCCTTTCTAATGCGCATGACAAACCAATGCTTAAGCCTCCGCCGAGAGTAAACAAGCCAGCGTTTAGCCTTTAGAACGCGATCTACACAGTTGTTCATTAAAAGACACCAACAAAAACCGTAGTTCCCCGAACTACGAATGCTCTGATTTCCTTATTATACCATAAGGATACGTAGGCAGGAGATTGCTGTATCTTCGCGAGCACACTAATAAAAAACCTCCCCTTTTCCCTCCTGAGGTCTTCAATCATCTCTATTATCAACTCTAATTACTCGAAGAAAGCGAATAACAATAAACTAACATTCAAATAGCAAATTAGACTAAAAGGTTCCCGTTGAGTACAACGGATGTGAGGGGTGCTAATACCTTCCCCTTGCGTAATTGACTCCCGAACCCGAATATGGTTGCGATGACCATTATTCTATTTTTCAAAGGTTTTATCGATATTTTCCTATTCCTTCATTGGAGTAAATAAAGTTCGGTGGCGACTCTGTTCGAACAAATTTTTTCCGCGACCATCGCGAGGAATCGTATTTTTCGAGATGCGACAGTAACGAATACCCCGCTATAGTGGCATGTGAAAAAAAAATTATTTGGAAGTGACATGATTTATTTGTACTTAAAGTTGCTCGAGGACAAGCAACAAGATAAGTTTAGGGTTATGATCAGTCACCATTTGTGTTATAATTATAATCATGTTAACAGGTGAAAGCAGGCGAGTTAGTTGCATTTTGCATACATTTTAAGTGGTTTTTACACCTTCTTTTATTGTTAGCATCATTTAATATTTTCATTGTGTTTCATCAGTTTGTTTCCATTTTTCACATTTTATGCTTTGGTTGTGTACCTTTTCGGCATTTCAAGTTCAAACAGGTACTCAGGTACGATCGAATGTAGAAACAAAGGAGAAGCAAACATAATCGGAAATATATTTTTATGGTTCAGTAGGCCTGCTACGGCCACCCGTAGCAGGAAGTCCTGAAGCATATAATGAAATCATCCAAACAGGGCCATACTACGGCCACCCGTAGCACCGACTATGGGCCGTAGTAGGGGTGTCTAGCATAGAAGAAAATTTTCAACAAAACAGTGGCCTGCTACGGCCACCCGTAGCACCTATTACGGGCCGTAACAGGGGGCCTGAGACATGAACATGAAAACAGTGGCCTGCTATGGCCACCCTTAGTACATGCTATGGGCCGTAGCAGGCATGCATGGAAAAAAGTCCAATTTTGACTTTTCTATTTCATTCCTAAGTGAGGGGTAGGTTGGTCAATTGTAAGGTGAATGTGATGGACTTTTGTGGATCTGTTTGACGAAAGAAAATACTTTTCTATAAGAGGGCAACTTTTCAGACAAGAGGGGACCTTTTGCATAGAACAAGAATTGATACGACTCAGAATTAGAGAAATCAAGGTTTTGGGAGAAACGCGATCTTTCATGAGCATAAGCAATTGAAGATCAAAGTTCATTTGAATACTTGTAATATATCCGTTTTATATTTTGATTTGCTTGAATACTATGAGTAGTTAAACCCTCCAATGTTAGGGGGTGTCCCTGATTTGAATCTGTAATGACTTTGAGTTTACATATGCAATGACAAAATTGTTTTTCAGAATTACCTTAATCTTTTGATGTGTTTAGTGCTTTTTTTCTTTCGGAATAATTGAGATTGTTGTATGATTATCGATTAGGCTGGACCACCATTGATAATGCTTTCATAAGATTATTCTACAATAGATATCACATAGGACTAGGGATATCCTGTAGGAACCAGATTATTCTCGATATATTAAGGCTTAATTTCACCGGTAATTTTCTATGGACATAGAGATTAGGTCTGAATGATTAAAGGTTTTCTCACCAAGACCTTGGGAGAAAATACCCTTGAGAACTGGTAGTAATTAAAGGGACAAATTACACACCTTCCTTGGCATGTTCCTTTACCTTGAAAACCCTTTTTATAGCATTATTTATTTTATTTGCAATTATTTTTGTAAATTTTAATCTAAAACCCCAAACACAACTTTTTGATTAATTGAACAATAATTCGAACTCAATATTTGCGAGCAGTCCTTGAGATCGACATTCGGGGAACTTTTACCATTATTACTATACAGGAAAAATAGAACACATGCTATTTTTCCGATCACTCAGATGTGTGGATAGACACGAAGCAGACATGTTAATGCAAGAAGTTCATGAGGGATCCTTCGGTACTAATTCCAATGGACATGTAATGGCTAAAAATATGTTAAGGGCAAGTTACTATTGGCTAACAAGGGAATATGATTGTTGTAAATATATGAAGAAGTGCCATAAATGTCAGATTTATCCGGATAAGATCCATGTGTCTCCGACACTTCTCAATGTTATTTCATCTCCATGGCCTTTCTCTATGTGGGGAATCAACATGGTTGGTATGATTGAACCCAAATCTTTGAATGGGCATCGTTTCATCCTGGTAGTTATTGATTAAATTACCAAATGGGTTGAAGTAACATCTTTTGCTAATGTAACCAAGCAGGTTGTGGTCAGATTTATCAACAATCATATTATTTGTCGATATGGTGTTCCAAGTAAGATCATTACTGATAATGGGTAGAACTTGAATAATAAGATGGTGAAAGATCTTTGTGATGACTTCAATATTGAACATCATAAATCTTCTCCGTGCATACCCAAGATGAATGGGGATGTTGAAGCTGCAAATAAGAACATTAAGAAGATTATCTAGAAGATGGTTATGACATATAAAGATTGGCATGAGATACTCCCTTTTTCATTACATGGGTATCGTACATACGTCTGTACTTCAAGAGGGGAAACCCCTTTCTCTCTCGCGTATGGCATGGAAGAAGTGCTCCCTGTAGAGGTGGAGATCCCATCAATGTGAGTCTTGATGGAAGCCAAGTTGTCTGAGGCTGAATGGTGTTAGAGAAGATATGATCAGTTGAATTTGATTAAAGAGAAGAGGATGACAACTTTTTGTCATGGCCAATTATATCAAAATAGAATGAAGAAAGCATTTGACAAGAAGGTTCGACCCTGCGTAACAAGAGAAAGTGACCTTGTGCTCAAGAAGATCTTGTCTTTCAACACTGATTCTAGGGCAACTGGACTCCTAATTAGTTAGGTTCATTATGTTGTTAAGAGAGCTTTCTCCGGTTGTGAATTGATTCTTACAACTACGGATGGTAAGGAGCTCCCTCATCCTGTGAATGCCGATGTAGTTAAGAAATACTTCGTCAAAAAAATAAAAAGAACAACTCGCTAAGTTGAAAACTTGAAAGGGAGGCTTAGGCAAAAATGAGCGTCTCGGTGGATTGAAAACCCGAAAGGGAGGTCCAGACAAAAATTAGAGACCTAAATAAAAAATAATCATCCCGGTAGATTGAACCCAAAAGGGTAATCTAGGAAAAAGTTAGGGATTATGGAAAGTAACTGCATCAGGCCAAACTTAATCGTTTGAAGCAACATTATCTATCAAAGATTCCCATTTAGTCATCCTTAACCGAAGTTCGGAACATAGCGGAATTCAAAGTTGTTAGGGAGAATAATGGTCATTGTATCTCAATGTAGCCCTTTCCATGTATTTACCATTTTTTTCAACTTTGTAATGATCCATGGAGTCATGTCATTTGCAGACTACCATTCTATCAATATAATTTGAGCCTTTTGCCTATTTGCTTGCTATTCATATTTTGTTTCAATTAACGAAATTCCATTTTATTTTTCATGATAATTTTTGAAATAAAAGATATCTAAACAATCATGTTTGAAAATTTTCAAAAAAATATGTATCTTACTCGACTTGTGAATGCGAAAGAGGAATGCTAATATCAATCTCGTGGATAGTAAGATCCTGAAGAATGGAATTCAATGACTTCCCCATACCGAATTTCCTTTTGTTACATGTATAACGGTTTCCCTATAATAAGATTGCAGGAATGGTAGAATCCCTAGCAAGATCTCCGTCAGCATCTCCGCCTTGTTGATATTAGCCGAGTATCTGGTTGTACTGTGTTATCAGTCTAACTCGTTTTGCATTTGTTTTGGCAGCATATTCATACGCATATGCATAGAATCATGATTTTTGTTTATGCATTTTGCATTTCTTGGTGACCCACCACTTTCTGTTGTTTTCACTCCCCGCAGAGTGTATGCGTCCTCTCTCCAATAGAGTGTCGACCTTAAGCAGAAAGCGCTTATTCTTTCTAATTCCCCACCGAGCTTGATCCTCGTGGAAAATTTTGTTTTAGTTTTCCTTTCCAGTTCACTATCTGGATGGAATCAATCTCCAATTGAGTCCATGTCCTAATGGGATTGAGCCTTCTTTGACCGTTTCTCTCCAGATCATTACTGGGTTGAACTTTGGTCCTAGGGATCATTACCTTTGTTAAGCTATCGCTTGGCTAGTAGTTAGTAATCTTTCCTTTTATCCTCGGGCTTATCACCTTTATTAAGCTATCACTCGATTGATAATAGGTAATAGTTCCTCTTATCTTTGATTGGTGGCCTTTGTTAAGTTACCACTTGACTGGTAGTTGCTAATCATTTTATTTTAGCTTATTACCTTTGTTAAGCTATCACTCGCCTGATAGTAGTTATTAGTTCCTTTTACCTTTGATTGGTTGCCTTTGTTAAGTTACCACTTGGCTGGTAGTTGGTAATCATTCTATTTTAGCTATTACACTTGTTAAGCTATAACTCGGCTGATAGTAGGTACTAGTTCCTCTTACCTTTGATATGTTGGCTTTGTTAAGTTACCACTTGGATGGTAGTTGGTAATCATTCTGTTTTAGCTTATAACCTTTGTTAAGCTATCACTTGGCTGATAGTAGATAATAGTTCCTCTTACAATTGATTGGTTGCCTTTGTTAAGTTACCACCTGACTCGTAGTTGGTAATCATTTTGTTTGGGCTTATTACCTTTGTTAAGTTATCACGTGGCTGATAGTAGGTAATTTTTCTCCCCTGGTGGAGTTAGTTTTTTCCCTTTGATAATTTTATTTCCCCGGTGGAGCCTTGCCTTGTTAAGTCTTCCCCGTTGGGTCTTTATTATGGTTATTTCTCTAACTATACTTTGGTTTCTTTCCAAATGAGGGTTATTCGCGAGTCTTTTATTTTCCCCTATGGAACTTTTTTTGTCCCCAAATGGATCCCCCTGTGGAAACTATTATTCCCCACAAAGATCTTTGTTTGCATTCAGATCGTATCATAAGTATTTTGCAGTATCTTAGGTCCAAAAATTGGGTCTTTGATATTTAAGTCTCTTCAATCTTGTCGAGACAAAGATTTCAACCTTCATATTTCCAAATTGAAGAAACTTAAATAGGGGAATCTATCATACCCTAATTTTAAACCCTAATATCCCAAATATCATTTCCATCATTGCAACAAACAAGGTCACAGATTGATCCTTCCCATATTCATCTTTGGGTTTGCTTCTTGTAGGGATTACCAAGCACATCTTTGTTGGTGTTTTACCTTTATTTTTATATAAATACTTGGTTATTTAACCAATAGTCAAAATATCAAAAATATATTTTATTTTCCTTAAGTCTATTGTGCAATCTAGGGCTTTTCAATCAAGAGCATCTCAAAGTTTTGTTGCTTACTTCTCAAGGAAAGTCAAAGGTTCATGTGTTTATTTCCATGCCTTCTTCAATAAGCAACTTCAATATTTGAGTAATTTAATCAAGAGTAAATCAAGGACACCTTATTTTGAGTTCATATGATCACCCATGTACTTTGAAATGCAAGGAAAGTCCAAGTACTCAAGCTTGTTCCATGTGGTTTGACCAAAAAGTCAATACTTTGAAGTCAAAGTTCCAAGGATCACAACTCCTTAAACTCTCAAAAATTTTGAATGATCATTTTTGCATATGACTCATCTCAACATCCTCTACAACTTCTCTTTACATGATAAAATCCAATTATGCTTGGAGGATCATCAAAAGTTTAGAGACATTATAGGTCATTTGTGGACTTAGTGAAATTTGACCTATTTTTAAGTGACTTTTTCTCAATTTTTAAAGATCATAACTTCTTCAATTGTAAACATTTGAGGCTGATTATTTTTTCACAATGTCATTTGTCATTCCCTCTACACGTTTGCTTCAAGGATCAAGGTCAAAATATGTTTGGAAGGCCATGGAATTCATTGAGACATTACAGGTCATTTTCAGCCATTGAACATTACAGGCTGATTATATGATAAGTTTTTCATGCCAACTTCAACATGACATAACTTTATGCTCAAACATCCAAATGAAACCTTTATTGGCACATTGTAATCTTTGCTATGATGACAACACATTGCAAAGAGAATGGGATCAAAAAGCCTCCTGAGTAGGGTGCCCCATTGGGTTGAACATGGTGACTTGTAACTGAAGAAGTTGCCATTGCTCGAATTTTGAACATCACTAATCTCAATTCCAAGCCAAATTAACATGTGTTTTGGACCTAAAAATGTTTAAACAAGTCTCCAGAAGTTAATTGACCCTTGAAATGCATCATTTGGCTGAGTCTTGATGAGTTGCAAGTCACACTTTTCTCACATTCGGATCAAATTTGTTTTGCACAAAATCACCATCATTCCACACGTATTTAGATCCAAACACATTCCCTATAAATAGAGGAAGCTATTGCCTTCATTTCGAAGCTTTTGAGAGCCAATAAATCCCAACTATAACTTGAAATTTTCCAGAAAAAACCAACTATCTTGTTTTGAGTTTCAGCTTGTTTCAATCCAATTTCTTGATTCCATTAGAATCTTCGACATCCTATGAAACTTTTGCAATAATTCCCAAGCTCTGAGACCTTATGAAGGGCTCTAACCAGATCGAGCTTCATCAACTTCTGATCACCATCTAGACAAGGTAGTTCTGAGCATCATTTGAACTCAAACAAGTTACCACAATGTAGTCCTTCACTCCCGGATGTTTCCCCTAACTTAGCTGGTGTTGATTAACCGTGTTCATCATTTAATTTAATTTTTCATGGCCTGCTTGTTTATGAAACTTCTCTGAAATTCCTTTTGCTTAATTTAGATAAATGAATTTGGAGCATAAGGTTGAATTCAGGATGAGAAGAGGATCACAATAGTGGTGGTCTCATGTTCTGAATTTACCAAACGATGAAACTCCGGTGAAAGCTCACCGGAGAAGATGACCGGAGTGTTCCAAGTTGTCTGAGTTTGACCAGACACGTTAGATAAATGAAATGTTTTTATTGATTGGATTTGAATTGGATCATATGTACTGCTTGTAGCGCGTTCCATCGTGCATTCTAATCTGAGGAATGTTAGATCTACCATGTCAATTAATGAGGCGTAATCTAACACTCCGTGTTTTTTCTGATTTTAATTATTTTTCTTAAATTATTTTAATTGCTTTTTCATTTAAAATTCATAGTAATACCATATTTTATTTAAAAAATCCCAAAATGATTGCTAAAATTCTCTTTTATTTTTCTTCATCTGATTTTTACTTTTTCACATTTTATTTCACTGATTTTCTATTTTTCATGAATTTTCTCTTTTCTCCTTTATTTTAATTGGTTAAAAATACTTTTCTACATTTTTAAATTCTAAAAGTTTTATTATATGTTTCTTATTTGATTTTCAATCTTCCATAATTTTCTTGGCCATTTATTTGATTTTCAACCTTCCATTTCCTTTATTTCTATTTTAATATTCATTTAAAAATACTTTTGGTGCATTTTTATTTCATTTAATTGTATTTTATATTTGGGTGACATTTGTGAGCTTCTGTTGGCCTTGGATCATGATGGTGTGATCATGGGTCTCATCAAACTCAATGAGTCTTGGGTGTTGATGGGGTGAAAACCCTAATACACCAAAATGGATTATTGATTTTGATGATGACTTGATCAAACTTTTGGTCCAATTTGGGTTTGACCTCTCTTGTCATCTTCTTCTTCGTCTCCTTTTTTCCCTTTGATCAATTAGATTGTTTATGTCCATCGTGTTCATGATGTATGAATTGGTACTTGATGAACTTTGATCATTTCAAATATACCTCCTAATATATCATGTTCATTTAAGGTACTTTGGATTGATGCACAAGTTTGTCCTAAGTGTCATGAAGTATGGATTGACGTAACATACCATCCTCCTAGCCTTTATGCTTGATCATTCCTTCCTTTCTTTTTTTGTGTGGCATGACTTTAGGAGAATGATTTACATATCATTTCTCTAGCATGTATTAACACTAACATTATTATTGATCGACCTCATATAGTTATGATTTCTACATAAGTCCAATTATGATTTCTTAACATAGCGCTAAATTTGTTCAAAAGAAAAGACATTTCTATAAGTGAGATTATAAGTCTCCTACTCCTCATGGTATTGTGTGAAAATATTGCTCCCTTTTTAATTTGTGAGAGCTAGTGACTGTCGTACCCCAATTTTGTCCGGGCATTTTTAATTTTCGTAGAATTTATTTCATTTTTCATTTAGCTTCATATGCATAACATGACACACATTTGCATCTTGAATAATACCTAAAATGTCAGTCAGAATGAATTTATTTGATAATACCGAAAAATCGGTTGAATCGTTAAAATTTGAAGAAAGGGTGTTTTTCAAATAATGCATTTTGTGCTGATAATTTTGGTGTGTTTGATTTAATTTTCCGAACAAATTCATACTCATTTTTCTATTTCTAATTGGTCATTTTTGTTAGTTATTTAATTAAAACAATTAAAATTTGTTTAAGTTAAATAGTAATTAGAATATATTTAAAGTAAATATTAATTAGTTTTTTATGATTTGTTATCTTCTTAAAGAAATAATAAATGTATTAAAATAAATATGTATATATTTGCATTGGATTCCCTCCTTACATAAAAAACAAAAAAAGAATTAAAAAAAAAAAACTCTCCCAACGGTCTGCCAGCTGTTATCTCACAAATATCTCACACTCCCTCAAAAATCTCTCTTCCCGTTATCTCTCTGAAAAAAGAAAACAAATTTGAAAAAAAATCTTTCTTCTTATCCTCTCACACGCGTCACCCTCTGTCCACTCATGATTCACTCGCCACTCACTCTCATACTCCTCACAAAAACACGTCTCTCGCTCACACCCACCACTATCACTCCTCACTCACAAATCTCTCGAAAAATCTCTCTCGTCTCCACTCACAAAGGCGCCTCACACTCACTCTCATTTTCTCAGAATACTCATCCCTCTCACTAACTCTCACCTCACACAAAACCCTCTTTCTCTCGCTACACTAAAAACCCTCCTTTCTTTATCTTCATCATCCTTCAACCCTCCACCCAAAAACTCCTTCCGCCACCACCAAACGCTACCTTCACAAAATCCACCGGAAACGCCACCTTCATCCTCGTCCATTCCAAAACCCAACTCTCAAAAATCACCTTCACAACCCTCGGGAACAGCCTCTCAAAACCCTCCCCCACCGTCAATCATCTTCGTCCGCATCATCCTCCGCCGTCGTTCATCTACCTCATCAACCTTCAAATCCACCAAAACCCTCCATCACTCAAATCGACAAAATCCCTTCATCCGCCGTTAACCTCCACAAATGTCGTCACCTTCAACCATCGGACCACCACCACAACTCAACGGCGCCACGTTTCCATAACCCTAAACCCTTTGACCACCAACCCTCACGAAAACCCTTCATTTTCCGTCATACCCGCCGCCACACATTTTCAACAAATCCTCATATCACCACTGACCAAAACCCTCGCTTTAATGGCTGTTTGGACATTTAATGGGTTGTGAATTCATTTCTATTTTGCAGGTCAAACCATTGCGGTGATTTCGGTCTCGCAAGCCTTGAGGACAGGTCGATGATCATTGTGGCCATAGAGTCGAAATCAAAACCGGGACAGATCGCAGGAGGAAGCTTTGAGTGAGCGGGGGGGCGATAAAACAACAGTAAGAGCTAGCAGCAACGGCAAATGCATCAGTAGCTGGTAATACTGGAAGAGTCGTATTTCGGTAACAATCTCGAGTTCTCTTCAAAAATGTCCATTACGGTTTGGCTTTAATCATGTTGTTGTTTTGGTTAGGTTTCTATGAGATTCATTGTTATATGCCATAGTTTTGCTAGTGAAAGGCTGTTTGTAGAAAGTTCTGTTGTATATATGTTGTGGCTGTTATGGTTTTCGATTCATGATTCTAGAATAGCTACTCTAATTTACATGATGGCGTGTGTGGGCTGTGTTTGTGTGCTGCTACGGTTTCATTTCAATTGCAATTTCATTGAAATCACAGGTTTTGGAAACTAGCATGATTAACTTTTTTGTTGTTGCTTTTGATTATTCGGGTTATGTATCTATTACCTTAGGAAGTTGATGTTGAGTTCACGTTAAGGATGACGTTTGGATGGATTAGTTTTTTTGTTTAAAATTCATTGATGTTTGTATTGCTGTTTGTTTCAAGTGACATTAATTCTCATCTAAATCCTTTTCTTTTCTTCTCTCGCATTAGTACTTGAATCACGAGAAAACCAGATTTTCGTGCTAGTTTGCTTTGTTCTTCTTGGGATCCCTATCCACGGGGAGCTAACATTATCTCTATTATGTGTCCTCTTCCTATTGCTACAAATTTGTAAATATTAAACAATATTGAACAAATTTTTGCTGATTACGTTGGATTATTATAAACAAATTTGTAAATATTAAACAATATTGAATTGATTATGTTTACATTTGATGCATAAATCAGATTTTTTAAACAGTGGATTCGACAATCTCATGTCGTTAGACCACCAAATTCCGATACATTAATTGGACCAATTTCACCGTGTTACGACCTCGCGTATGACATCGACAATATTGTCATCTCGCCATAACCGGTTTTTAGCACATTTTGTGACTACCGATTCAATTCTTAAAAATCAAAGTTGTCTGAAAAAAAATATTATTAGTTGAATTTTGTTTGATTAATTATTTTAATTAATTAACCTTAATTAACTTAATTATTTGAGATAATTAAATAATTTTGATAATTAGTTTTAATTAACTCGATTAATCAACTTAAGTAAAATTTGATAATAATCAAAGGATTTTCTTTTCCTTCACCATTTCATAATCATTTTTGATTCAATATCATTTCAATTCATTATCCATCAAAACCAATTTCAAAAAAACCACAAACAACAATTCTCGATCCAAACATCGAGCCCACTTTCAAATACCCTTGTAAGTCGATTGCTCTTAGCATCGCCATCAACCTCACATAGCTTACTCTTGGGCTTCCTTACAATGAAACCTACTTGATTATTGATTAATCGAGTAGATGAAATAATACACTAAATAAAATTCATTTCATAAACACAAGTTCAAACCATTTTTCAAACCATTCAACTTCAAAGGATTTTCTCTTTTAAACATAAACATTGGGATGAAAAGGAGAATAGTGAGCATCCGCTTCATTATCTCTCGATTATTCGAATAATTGGCGTACGCCATATTGCTCGGATTTTCGTCATTCAAATCAAACCCTTTCAATCAATACACTCCTCAAAACCTTATAATAATTAATCTTTGAATGAAAAGGAGAATAGTGAGCATCCGCTTCATTATCTCTCGATTATTCGAATAATTGGCGTACGCCATATTGCTCGGATTTTCGTCATTCAAATCAAACCCTTTCAATCAATACACTCCTCAAAACCTTATAATAATTAATCTTTGAATGAAAAGGAGAATAGTGAGCATCCGCTTCATTATCTCTCGATTATTCGAATAATTGGCGTACGCCATATTGCTCGGATTTTCGTCATTCAAATCAAAACCATAATCATACAATTTCAAATCATTTCTACAAATTCTAAATCCTTTGAATTCCATATTTCAGATGAAAAGGAGAATAGTGAGCATCCGCTTCATTATCTCTCAATTATTCGAATAATTGGCGTACGCCACATTGCTCGAATCTTCGTCATCAAACTTAAAACACAAACGAGTAAGCTCAAATCATCGACAAATCCAAACCTACCAATCCAAAATTCAAACTATTCTCGCGAATCAAATACAATATCTAAAAACATATCTTTTTACAATTTAAACTTCGGATGATAAAAGATGAGAGGCGTACACCTCGCCATCTCTTGATTATTTGAATAATTGGCGAACCCCATATTGCACAAATTATCGACCTCCGACCAAAACACGCTAAATAAACTTGGATAAAGGAATAAGTGGCGTACGCCTCATTATTCCTTGAATAAGCAAGTAGGGGGCGTACGCCTCACTACCGTGCATATTCAACATCCACAAACAAACTTTCAAAATAATCTGAATGAAAAAGGAATAGAAGGCGGACGCCTTATTACTCCTCGAAAGAATTGGACGATTGGTGAACACCATATTGCTCAATCTATCGTCGTTCTCCAAAAACATCTCCAACAAATCAATCTAACTTCTCGCCCCCGAGCGATCGAAACCAATCAAACCCAAACACATCAAATCAACTTGTCACCCCCGCGTGACCAAAACCCTTTCAAAAAGAACACTGTCAATCCTTTCTAATGCGCATAACAAACCAGTGCTAGAGCCTCCCCCGAGAGTAGACAAGCCAGCGTTTAGCCGTTAGAACGCCGACCAACACAGTCGTTCATCAAAATAAAACCCACCAAATATTCGTAGTAGCCGGAACTACGAATGCTCTGATTTCCTTATTGCACCATAAGGATACGTAGGCAGGAGATTGCTGTATCTTCGCGAGCACACTAATAAAAAACCTCCCATTTCCCCCTCCTGAGGTCTTCATCCATATCTATCATCGATTCCATTAATCACTCGAAGCAAGCAGATAAACAGTCAATTAACAGTCAAATAGAAAAATCAGACTAAGAGGTTCCCGTTGAGTACAACGGACGTAAGGGGTGCTAATACCTTCCCCTTGCGTAATTGACTCCCGAACCCGAATATGGTTGCGACGACCACTATTCTTATTTCCAAAGGTTTTCTCGATATTCTCCTATTCCTTCATTGGAATAAATAAAGTTCGGTGGCGACTCTGTTTCGAACATTTTTTCCGCGTCCTATCGCGAGGGATCGCATTATCACATTTTTTGAGGTGCGACAGACTGGCGACTCTGCTGGGGACCCCGCTCCAAGCAAGAGAGAGTCTAGCCTAACTTAGTCTGATTTTGCTATGATTCTTGGAAGATATTCTTTCTTTCCATTGTTTATCTCTCTGTATTTTATATTGCTTATATTGTATGTAATTTGCCTTGGTACTTTGATATGGGGTTTAATGTTTGGTGTGAGACAAGCTTCATACCCGAGCTTCGAGAAAAAACTTAGAACCCGGAGTTGTGTAGTATTGAACCGAGGGGTGTACACCTCATTGGGACAATACGAAGACTCCACCTAGAGTAGATCTGTTTGGAGTTTCCATCACAATATGGTTAGCCCATCATTGTGGGGGAGGTTCTAAACACGATCCGTGACTCTAGGGACCTCGCCTTAAACCAAAGTTTTGTTTTCATGATTGGTGATTGTGTAGTATTGAACCGAAGGGTCTACACCCTGTTCGTACAATACGAGAATCCCACTTAGATTAGATCATTTCAGAATTCCCATCACGATGTGGCTAGCCCACCATTGCGAGGAAGTTTTGAACTGTATCCGTGAGTCTAAGTTCCTTCCTTGAAAACATAACTTTAGAACCTACCTTTGGGGAATTTCTAGTAATCAGAGAAACCTTTACTTCTTCCTGTTATCCTGATGTACCTGACATGTGAATAATCTTGAGTCAGTATTCCTTTGCAAAAAACCTGGCAAAATTTCATGCATTTGCATATCATAAACATACATTGCATTTCATCTTCCAGAAACAAAAGCTTACGCCATATTCTACCCTTTATCCAGTAAACGCTGACTACTCGACACCGGTACGAGACGCGCCGCAATTACAAGATGACACTTGAACAGCTTGAAGCCAACCAAGTTTCGATGAGAACAAACATTGACTCCATGCAAGCGAAGATGGATCGTTTGCTTGAGACCATGTTGCTTCTGGCCCAGAAGGAGAAGGATGCTGAGACTAACGCCGAAGCCAGGAAAGTTGCTTCCCAATTTGGATCGCCATCGCTCAGTATCCCTGAAGTGATAGACCTTGATGGTAACCCTGCCCATCCTAAAGAAGGACCCATTCCTATTCCTGTTCCCATGGTTAACATGAATCCCCATGAGCATTCTGCTACATCTGCTCGCCATGGATCCTTGATGGGTGATGAAGATCCATACGACGCCTTCTTCATGCCACAACCCGCCAAACTTGTTGTTGGAGGTCTCCCAGACCCGACTGTTGATAGACTCCATGCTTTGGAAGAAAAGTTTAAGTCCCTAGAGGTTCACACTACTCCCGGTTTGGACGCCGTTGATATGTGCCTGGTACCAGGATTGGTGATTCCGCAGAAATTCAAAGTCCCATACTTTGACAAGTACAAAGGGATCAGCTGCCCAAGAACACACCTCAGAGCCTACTGTCACAAAATGGCTGCCCACATCAGTAATGATCAACTCCTGATTCATTACTTCCAAGATAGTCTCAGTGGGGCATCCTTGGAGTGGTACATGCAACTGGAGAGAGGCCAGGTCCAGTCATGGAGAGACCTTGCTGAAGCTTTCCTCAGGCATTATCAGTACAACACTGATCTAGCACCCAATCGCACACAGCTACAAGACATGACTCAACGCAACGACGAGTCACTCAAGGAATACGCTCAGCGTTGGAGAGAGCTAGCAGCTCGTGTCCAACCTCCTCTTCTTGATAAGGAGCTGATTGACATGTTTATGGGAACTCTTCATACCCAATACATGGAGAAAATGGTAGGATCCAGTTTCCCTACTTTTGTTGAGGTTGTCTCCGTAGGCTAACGAATCGAGAGCCAGATCAAGAAGGGAAAGTTACCTTGTGCTGCTAATGCTTCAAGTGGGATGAAGAAATCTTACCCTAATCTCCCAAAGAAGCCAGAAGGTCAGACCAATGCCATAATGGGAGGAAGAGGATATAGGGCACCTTCGCATGTTCCTATGCCTTACAATCAGGTTGCCGCTGTCGTCCCAATGCCATATTGTAACACAAAATTTGCCCTCCTCTCTTGGGATTAGCTTAACATATTGTATATCATTTGTAGGTCCTTAGGCATTGCATATTTGCATATCATGTGGCTACATTGTGCAAGTCATCCTCTTAGGTCTTGGAATGAAGATAAGAGGTTGGGATTCAAGCCTGAGGGTTTATGGACTGTTCACTAATCATCTGAGGATGTGTGCTACAAATTAGGGTTTCATGATTTCTCAAGGAGATTGATATTCATCTTGGTTGAAATGATACATTATCATCATCATGGTCTTGTTATCATCCAAGAGATTCAAGAGATTGATCAGACACCTTGAGATTAGGGTTTTGACCACTGGTCAATCCTAATCAGTTGAATCAGTTGCATTGGGCCAATCAGGGCTTGGCAAGGAGATGGGGTCTACAATGGATATGGGGATCATCATGTGATTATATTGAGATTATGGAAGCTAGGGTTTCATCATTGAGCCATTTCATCAGGAGTTTGAGGCTCAACTGGATCAGTGCATAGCCAAATTCATCTATCAATCAGAAAAGTCAACTGTGGTCAACTGTGCTTGATTTGATGGATTTGGAGGTGGGAGAGGTTTGGATATACTTCATTCATGTTGAAACAAGTTTAATTTGACATTTCAAACATCAAGAATGAAGAAAATAAAGTCAGGAGAAAAGTTTCCAAAAATGGAAAGTGACTTGTAATGAAAGTTTCCAAAAATGGAAAGTTTTTCACCACAAAATTACATGTCCAAAAATGCTTCAAATGAAATTTTGTTCAACATGAAAGTTGCAGATCTTGCTCTCACCTTTCCAAAAAGTCAAAGAACTTGAATTTCCCATGAATGGTTGACAAGTTGTGATCAAATCATTTTCCAAAAATGCCTAAATTCAAAATGGCATAACTTTCACATGGAATGGCCAAATTGGGTGATCTTTCTTTGAGCAAACCCCATTTCACATGAACTTTCATAGTGCATCATTACATTTCATCAAAAAACCTCATAGCAAAAAGTCATTTTTTAAGTGGATTGTTTGGAAATTGGTGGGAAAATAAGTGATTTTGTGAAATACTTGGTTTTTGCACATAAGGCCTATTCCAACACATCACAAATGCCAAATAGAACATGTTTGAACTGTCATGGCACTGTTACATTGCATAATTTGGAAAAGGACTTTTTTGACATTTCACTAAAAATCTCATTTCACTAATTCACTTTGGTTTTGCTAATTTGGATTAGTAAATGGATTAAGGCATTGGTATATAACAGTAATTGTAACAGAAATTGGTAATCACTTCACATTCTTCAAGGTTCTAACAGAATTTCCCTCCATTTTTCACCAAATTCTCTCAAACTTTTTCCAACATTTTTCACCAATTCTCATCAAAATCTTCATCAATCTTGTTCATTCTTGTTGGATCCGTGCTCCACAAGTGTTTGTGCACATCTGTTTCAACAAATTCGTGGCCAAAGAGTGAAGAACTTGGACTGTTGAAAGAAAGCACATCAATGGCATTTTTATGATTCTTGGAGCTGAAGCTGTTTTGAGCTAAACTACTTGTTGCATTCACCTTCCTCATCATTAAACTTCATCTGTTTTGGCTTCTTGCGCCTGGAAAAGCACGAATCAACAACTGTCATCTCCATAAGGTATTTTTTCGAATTCCTTCATTGATCAAATTGTGATATGGTTCTGGTAGATCTCTCAATGTAGATCATCACGATACTTGTGGTTTTTGATTTGGTTGAGTATAGAGAGAGAAATCTTGAATTGAAGTTTGATGTGCAATCCTTTTTTCGTTCGATCCGGTTAACATGTTGAGAGTTAGGTCAAACTAGTTGCATATCCATGATGTACGTGCTTTGCTGGTGATTTTGATGTATCATTTGTCAATTTTGGTTAAAAATTGTTCATGTCCAATTTCTGGAAAATCTGGAAGTGTTCTTGATGAAGAACGATGGCCAGGCTGTGTTTGATCCTTATGTTTCCATTTCATTTTCGAATTTCTGTTTCCCGCCGCCAAGAGCCTATCACGTAGCGCCAGCGTTTAAATGAGGACGACGTCGTTTTGCCTTGCTGAAGCTTAATTACGAATTTGCCATTATTTCAATATTATCCAAATTCATTTCATTTTCTTTTTCAATTTCATTTCACTTTGATGCATGATCTTAGAAAATTCATAGGAGATTCATTATTTGTCCAAATTTTGTGAGGTTTTTTGCATTATTCTCCTTATGATGTGTAGTTTTTAATGGTGATTTTTATGATTTTTGTGCACGTGTGAAAAAATTAAATGCCTAGGGATTGTTTGGATGTATGCAATTTGTACATGCTTTGCCATATCACTCATAAAATGATGATGCTTCCATAGAAATGCTTGAAATTTTTTGTACATGTTCTGGACTCTTTGCTAGTGATTTTGATGTATAGTTTGTAATTTTTGGATCCCTGGTTGAGGAGATATGAATTTTTGATTAGAGGTGTGACAATTTGTGTCACACCATGCTTGATGAATTTCATGATTTTATTTGATGTGCTTGTGAACATTGGATTGAGCCAAATTTTTGCATGATTGAGCATATGTATGTTGAGATCACTAGAGAATTTTTCTGGATTTATTGATGGCATTTCCTACTTGATTGGAATTTTATTTTCTATTTAGCCATTTGGTGACATTTTGTGATACATGTTGGTATTTGATTTGTGAAATTCTGGTCATTAATTGGATGAATGTGAAATTTGGTATGAGCATTGTAGACACATTGTAGGTGATTGTGGTTTTGATCCCATTCATTTATCATATTTCATTTCTGTTTTATGATTATTGGAAGTTGATGATTGTTTTGATGACTTGTGTTGGCTTGCATTAACTTGTCTGAACTTTATGAATTTAATTTCCATACTTCCTCTGATCCAAATAGCATGAAATTTGATATGCTACTCATTGAATGTGTTCTGTTTAGGCTGGAATGTATGTGGAATTTATTGAGCTGTTTTGATATTGATTTGAGTGTGATCATTCTGTTTGCTCATATGTGGTTCACAATTGCACACTTGGACTTAATTTGTTCATAAAATGGATTTGGTGCATAGTTTTGGTGTGAGACCGATTGGATTCTCTTTTTTCTTGATAAATCTTGGTTTTGATTAATTTTCACTTGATGTTTTGAATTTTTCATCTCCTTTTGACCCTAGGCTTGTCCTAGTGGTCTTGTTTCTCACTTTTGAATTGTGTTTCAGGTTGAGATGCAAATGCTTTAAGGAGAAAAATGCAAGTTGATTAAATTGAGTTTGGTTGCTTGTTGTAAACTAACTTGGTTTATTTTGTAGGATGCTTGGCTCACTTGAGTTGATTGTGCTTTGCACATTGCATTGTTTGATTACATTGACTGTTGATTCTTAACTTGTCTGTTTTGACTTTGTGACTTGAATACTGACTTTGCTTGATTGATTCCAGGTACCATAGTCGCTTTAGTTCTTTAAGAACTTGCTGTGCTGCTGCTTGGTTGTATAAACCAATTGAGGTAGACTCTCTTGTCTCCATGTAGTCTGGAAGACCTGGCTTGTTATTTAGCCAGGCAACTGTCTGAAGTCCTCCTTAAGAGGCGACGTTTGTGATTGTTTACTTTTGTCCCCAAGCAGGAAAATACCTCTATGAGGCAATTAGCGGAACCCAAGGGATGTGCAATCCATCCCCCGCTATTCTGTTGAGTCGTCCCTCTGCTCACACCACTGTGTTGATGCATTGGGACGTTAACCCAAGATCTTGTACATTTGCACAGTTGAGTCTGAGTCTTGAGTGTAGAAGGGTTCCTCCATTCTGAACCCACACTCCTTTGTCTGAAGCTCTCCCTGGCCAGGGATAAGAGCTGTGAAGTCTCATCTTCACTCACCTTTCATCTGCTTCACCCTGACTCTCAATGTCAGGGTTAAGAGCGAACATTACCCTTGTACAGATGACTTGCCTCGGTAGTCTAACCCTTTGTTTGAGCCTCACTTGACTGGATATAGTGTGTGCTATGTGAATGTTTGCTTTATTTTGATTGAGCATGTGTGTTTTGTGTTTCCTGGTTAGGATTAGCTTGCTGTTGTGCAAGTAGATAGAAACCATAACATAGGGCAATGATGCATGATAACACTAGGCTCAAGTACAACTCCCTAGTAGTGTGTCTCCCTTTGTATCTGGTTAGAATTTCTTTCCCGTTCAGGGGAACTACGTCGCCCTGATCCTCATACCAGATGAGGTACGTAGGCAGGAGACCGTGCGAGGTCTCTCCAGGCACTTTTTTTTCTTTTTTGTATGTGTTTGCTTGACAGTTGCTAGGCTCGAGTTCCCGACTCCTTAGCGACTTGTTGTTCGTTTCTTCTTGTGTGTCAGGATATGGATGTAAGCCCAGCGATTGGCTGTCCGTATCCTGATCGTGTTTGTTTGGTTCGGAAGCCGATGTAAGTCCAGCGATTGGCGTTCGGGTTCCATGTTTGCCTTTCTGTGCGTGTGTTTGTTTCGGCGTGCGTGAGCCGAACTACGGCAGCTCTGATTCTCGTTCCAGACGAGATACGTAGGCATAGGATGCGATGTCCTAGCGAGCCCTCTCCTCCTTTCCCCCACCTGTGTTGTCTTCGGTGTGTGTGTGTGATGTTTGTTTTAGCAACCTTTTCTTTCTTTTAGAGCGTAGATCCCGTCGAGTACGACGGACGTGAGGGGTGCTAATACCTTCCCCTTGCGTAACCGACTCCCGTACCCTTTCTCTTTGGTCGCGAGACCATTTCCTTTCCAGGTTTACTTCGAGCATTTCCTTTCCCTCTTTTGGGATAAATAACGCACGGTGGCGGCTCTGTGTTGTTTTGTTTCAGCCCGCCGGTTGTTTTTTCGCGGATGCGACACATATCAGCCTCCATATCAGCAACAATATCAGCAACCTTATCAACAGCCGGCTTATCAACAACATCAGAATCAACAGCAACGTGCTCAATCACGTCCACCCAACCAGTAAAGGGCAAGGAGGCCTGAAAGACATTTCGATCCTCTGCCAGTAACATACAGCAAGATCCTTCCCTACCTACTAAAGGATGGATCGGTTGTTCTGAAGGAGATAACACCTGCAACTCCACCATATCCTCCAGGCTACGACGCCAATGCTCACTGTGAGTATCATAGGGGTGGCCCAGGGCACACAATAGAGAACTGTAAGGCTTTCAAGCACAAGGTCCAGGACTTGGTTGACAGTAAAGCACTTACATTCACACCAGTGAGGCCAAACGTTGCAACAAACCCCATGCCAGCGCATGCAGAGTCGAGTGAAGCTCGAAGATAATGTTCCTCACCAACCTGATCAGTAGAGAATCAAGAGATGAAGTCCTGTTCATTTGAATGAAGGCAATCATTATGCCATTTTTACCATTTTTGCATTCTTGTAATTTGTTCTTGATTGTTTAAGTACTGTATGCTTTAAACATAGTTATTTTTATTTGGTCTTATTAATGGGATGATTATGCATGCTTTGAATCAATCTTTCATATTCACTCATCTATCACATGTGCAAATCACAAACACATACTTTTCCACTTCACCTCCTTTATCGCACTATTATTAGTAAATGTTGGAAGGAGGATGACGAAAACAAAATACTCATAATTGCTGATTGTATGCTTTCGGATAAAATCTTGCTAATGATGTACAAGCATTGTTTGAAATCCCCAAACACTGGAGAGATAAGGAGTTAATCCCTAGTCAACCACTTCGAGACTAGAAGTAGGAGTTTCTTTCGGATCTATAAACCCTTACGCTTAACCTGGGGCAGGGTAGGGTTCAGTTGATCTGACTACACATACGAATTACAAAGATGAAATATCCCATACACGGATCAACCATATGACATTCTTCGCACACATCCTGAAGTGTCGAAGGAACCATACAAATCCAAATTTTATGTCGGTTGTTCTTCAATGACCAGTGACTTGGCAGTCACAATATCAAAAAAAAAATCAAAGAAAGAGCCCGCTAAGTCGAACACCCTGAAAGGAGACTTAGGCAAAAATAGGGGCAATCCCAATGGATTAAAGCTTCAAACAAAGCGGTCCATGCAAAAGTTAGGGATCAAAACAAAGATCAAAAGAGACAATGAAAGTCTCCAACAAAACAAAACAAGATTCAGTGACCACCATACGAAAATCAAAGGGTCACCGACATCGAAAAAACGAAATAAGGTGGCTGCCATTCCAAGAGACCTTGAATCACCATCTTTATCCTTACACCGCAAAAGACGAATGTGTGTGAATTAACTGAACATAGGATTGGAGATCATCATGAAGAAGGGGTGGGTTAAAATAAACTTTGAGCCTTATATCCTTTTGTTTCAATAACCATGAACCAAGCCACGTTACAACCCTCAAAAGACCTAATTGAAGTAGGGTTTATTCTGAAGGCATACTGCAGCAAGGTTGAGTAAACTGACTCCCAAAGATTTGCTAATATTCTATTCTCACTGTGTCACTCACACACTAGCTAAATCAAGCACCGCGATTGGACACATGATCCACTCGCCACACACTACCACAACACTCCAAATGAATGATTGTTTTTTAAAGTTTGCATAATTGTTGCATTAAAATCACCATTTCTTGAATAACAATTCTTAATCGTCAGTCAGTACTTGACATCGAGAAAATTCCAACAAGGAGCAATTCAAGAGGCACTTGATCGTTGGTGCTGACACGAATCAAAACCATCATGTGAATCAGGGGCATGGCATCATTTTGATTATGTTGACTTAAGAAGTAGTCAGCATGAGACAAATCTCCAAGCATCGGTTGATCAAGGAGGAAAAACATTTCAATACTCAGTCCGTCTGGGGCAAGTCCCTCAAATGCTAATCAGGGGAAAGACAAGTTGCAAGGGGCAAGTTCCCTCCATATCTTCAAGCCAGTCAAGCAGATTGTATCAGACACTAGTGACTGCTTGAATTCACAATAAAAATGTCAAAAGTTCATACCAGTACAACATCATATGTTGGCAAGAATCCTTAGGGCACGTCAAAAGCACAACCATCATGCGTTGATCACGTCGCTATGCTCAGTTACAGGCTGGCCAAATGCATTAGAAGAAGAAATCAAGATCTTCTCAGAGACAAATACACAATATATCAGCAAAAGATCAAACTTGGGGCACCAAGCGTATCCACATCCGTTGCGTGTTCATCACGTCATCAACTACCGAGTGTCGGGAAGTCAGATCTTTCCACCAATCAAAAGTTCAATCCACAGCGACAATTACCAAAAAAAAGCCAAAGCCCGCCTTGGTGGCACCTTCACAAAAACAAATACAACCAACATTGGTTTCCACCAAATACATCGCCTTTGAAAGGGGGGCCAATCCCAAACAAGCCAAGCATCCTTCGCATTCAAACATGCATCTCATGCATCATATGCATCACCTCATTACATAACGCATACATGACATCTATGCATATAGTACAAAATAAAATCCAAGGTTTAGTCGTAGGCATCCAGGCCAACCCTCAATTGAGTCATTGTCACTTTCTCTGAGTGAATTCCTCCCCTATTATCGGGTGTTCCCCATTGAGTTACATCCTTCCACCTTTTGTTGATAAGATGTTATCCTCAGCTTAATCAAACAATGTTTCTCCAAACACTTACCTTGTTTCACGTTGAGCGTCCCTCAACAAGTCGTTTCATGTAACCTTTTGTTGATGGAAACTACACTTCCCCAGAGAATATTTGTTCTACAACCTTTTGTTGATGGATACCCTGAGCAAGTCTTAACCAGTAATATTCCAATACTACCCAGCAAATCAGGTTTACTGAACTTTGACAGTAGCCTTATTTTTCCAATATTTTTCTCACTGTCATCCTTTTGGTGAAAGTCCATTGAGGAATAATATTAACCATCACCCTGTTTATGGTGGCCGTTATCCTTTTGGTAATGGTAAACCCTTGACATTTGCGATCTTACTATCATCCTTTTGGTGTCGAAGATCCCTGAAGCTTTGGTCCAACCTTCATCCTTTTGGTGAGTGGTGACCTCTGCAATTATTACAGCCTACCGTCATCCTTTTGGTGTCGGCAATCCTTATGGTGATAAGGATCCTTGTCATTTTGGTTCAACCATCATCCTTTTGGTGATGACGTCCAGTTCAATCTAATATCATCCTTTTGGTGGTAGAGATTATGGAGTTTGGTTTAAGCTATCATCCTTTTGGTGATGGTGACATTTGGAAAGATCAATCCCACTGTCATCCTTTTGGTGATGGTGACATTTGGAAAGACCAATCCCACTGTCATCCTTTTGGTGTCAGTAATATTTGAAGTTATTATAACTTATTATCATCCTTTTGGTGGTAACAAGTTTCGAAGTTATGATCTCACCTTCATCCTTTTGGTGATGGTGATTGTTGATTCATTATCATCCTTTTGGTGATAACGAGTTCTGTTATTTGTAGTACCTTCATCCTTTTGGTGATGTTGACTATTGACTTATTATCATCCTTTTGGTGATAACAAGTTTTGTTGATTGGTCTTACTTTCATCCTTTTGGTGACGGTGACCATTTGAGTTATGGGCTCATTATCATCCTTTTGGTGATAACGAGTTTTGTTTTGACCTTACCCTCATCCTTTTGGTGATGGCGATCATTGAGTCTGTTTCAACTTATTATCATCATTTTGGTGATAACAAGTTTTGAAGTTCTGTCCTTATTATCATCCTTTTGGTGATAACAAGTTCGGTTTGTTTGATCTTACTGTCATCCTTTTGATGTCAGTGATATTATGGGTTATTGACTTATTATCATCCTTTTGGTGGTAACAAGTTCTGCTATTGATCTTACCTTCATCCTTTTGGTGATGGTGATCACTTGAGTCTGTGTTGACTTATTATCGTCCTTTTGGCGATAACAAGTTTTGTCGTTTGACATTACCTTCATCCTTTTAGTGATGGTGATTGTTGACTTATTGTCATCCTTTTGGTGATAACAAGTTTTGTCGTTTGACATTACCTTCATCCTTTTGGTGATGGTGATTGTTGACTTATTGTCATCCTTTTGGTGATAACAAGTTTTGTCTTGATCTTACCTTCATCCTTTTGGTGATGGTGATCAATTGCGTTGTGACTTATTATCATCCTTTTGGTGATAACAAGTTTGTGTCTTGATCCTACCTTCATCCTTTTGGTGATGGTGATCAATTGCGCGTGTTCTTATTATCATCCTTTTGGTGGTAACAAGTTTTGTCGTTTGACAATACCTTCATCCTTTTGGTGATGGTGATTGTTGACTTATTATCATCCTTTTGGTGATAACAAGGTTTTGTCTTGATCTTACCTTCATCCTTTTGGTGATGGTGATCAATTGTGTTGTGTGCTTATTATCATCCTTTTGGTGGTAACAAGTTTTGTCGTTTGATAATACCTTCATCCTTTTGGTGATGGTGATTGTTGACTTATTATCATCCTTTTGGTGATGGTGATTGTTGACTTATTATCATCCTTTTGGTGATAACAAGGGTTTGTCTTGATCTTACCTTCATCCTTTTGGTGATGGTGATCAATTGTGTTGTGTGCTTATTATCATCCTTTTGGTGGTAACAAGTTTTGTCGTTTGACAATACCTTTATCCTTTTGGTGATGGTGATTGTTGACTTATTATCATCCTTTTGGTGATAACAAGTTTGTGTCTTGCTCCTACCTTCATCCTTTTGGTGATGGTGATCAATTGCGTGTGTGACTTATTATCGTCCTTTTGGCGATAAGAAGTGTTGTCGTTTGACAATACCGTCATCCTTTTGGTGATGGTGATTGTTGACTTATTATCATCCTTTTGGTGATAACAAGTTTGTGTCTTGATCCTACCTTCATCCTTTTGGTGATGGTGATCAATTGCGTGTGTGCTTATTATCATCCTTTTGGTGGTAACAAGTTTTATCTTGTATACCTTCATCCTTTTGGTGATGGTGATTGTTTTGACTTTATCATCCTTTTGGTGATAACAAGTTTGTTGTGTGACTATACCTTCATCCTTTTGGTGATGGTGATCATTGAAGTTATTTGACTTATTATCATCCTTTTGGTGATAAAAAGCTTTGTTGTTGGATCTTACCTTCATCCTTTTGGTGACGGTGATCTTTGAAGTTGATGAGTTAACTATCATCCTTTTGGTGGTAGCCTTGATATTATACTCTTGATAATGGGAAACTTTATCAGAATAACCATCATCCTTTTGGTGACGGACATCACCCTTTTGGTGATGGAAATTTTTGAATTGTGTCTGACTTTCATCCTTTAGGTGATAGCGAGATTTGTTGTTGATCTTACCATCATCCTTTTGGTGATGGCGATCTTTGTTGTATCCACCGTAACCATCATCCTTTTGGTGAGGACTACTTTTGAAGCTCGATCTTTCCATCATCCTTTTGGTGATGTCAATCCTGACAATCATGATGAACCAATATCATCCTTTTGGTGATAGCAAGCTTTACTGTCATCCTTTTGGTGCCAGAAAACATGATCAAATTGTGTCTCACATCATGAAGACCTGTGCAAAATTTGAATGTTGACTCGAGGGTTGGCATTGATCGAACATTCTACCCCTTTTACCTTGGTGCTGTTAGAATCCATTGCATTTTCCATCTGCATCTCTCCATTGCATTCCAAAGGACAAAATTCGGATCCTTTCGTATTTAATTACCTTCCACCACGAATGTATGATGACATTGTCATTCTTACCTTCTAATTCAAGATAATTAAATAGGAGCAGCTGTCGTACCCCAATTTTGTCCGGGCATTTTTAATTTTCGTAGAATTTATTTCATTTTTCATTTAGCTTCATATGCATAACATGACACACATTTGCATCTTGAATAATACCTAAAATGTCAGTCAGAATGAATTTATTTGATAATACCGAAAAATCGGTTGAATCGTTAAAATTTGAAGAAAGGGTGTTTTTCAAATAATGCATTTTGTGCTGATAATTTTGGTGTGTTTGATTTAATTTTCCGAACAAATTCATACTCATTTTTCTATTTCTAATTGGTCATTTTTGTTAGTTATTTAATTAAAACAATTAAAATTTGTTTAAGTTAAATAGTAATTAGAATATATTTAAAGTAAATATTAATTAGTTTTTTATGATTTGTTATCTTCTTAAAGAAATAATAAATGTATTAAAATAAATATGTATATATTTGCATTGGATTCCCTCCTTACATAAAAAACAAAAAAAGAATAATAAAAAAAAAACTCTCCCAACGGTCTGCCAGCTGTTATCTCACAAATATCTCACACTCCCTCAAAAATCTCTCTTCCCGTTATCTCTCTGAAAAAAGAAAACAAATTTGAAAAAAAATCTTTCTTCTTATCCTCTCACACGCGTCACCCTCTGTCCACTCATGATTCACTCGCCACTCACTCTCATACTCCTCACAAAAACACGTCTCTCGCTCACACCCACCACTATCACTCCTCACTCACAAATCTCTCGAAAAATCTCTCTCGTCTCCACTCACAAAGGCGCCTCACACTCACTCTCATTTTCTCAGAATACTCATCCCTCTCACTAACTCTCACCTCACACAAAACCCTCTTTCTCTCGCTACACTAAAAACCTCCTTTCTTTATCTTCATCATCCTTCAACCCTCCACCCAAAAACTCCTTCCGCCACCACCAAACGCTACCTTCACAAAATCCACCGGAAACGCCACCTTCATCCTCGTCCATTCCAAAACCCAACTCTCAAAAATCACCTTCACAACCCTCGGGAACAGCCTCTCAAAACCCTCCCCCACCGTCAATCATCTTCGTCCGCATCATCCTCCGCCGTCGTTCATCTACCTCATCAACCTTCAAATCCACCAAAACCCTCCATCACTCAAATCGACAAAATCCCTTCATCCGCCGTTAACCTCCACAAATGTCGTCACCTTCAACCATCGGACCACCACCACAACTCAACGGCGCCACGTTTCCATAACCCTAAACCCTTTGACCACCAACCCTCACGAAAACCCTTCATTTTCCGTCATACCCGCCGCCACACATTTTCAACAAATCCTCATATCACCACCGACCAAAACCCTCGCTTTAATGGCTGTTTGGACATTTAATGGGTTGTGAATTCATTTCTATTTTGCAGGTCAAACCATTGCGGTGATTTCGGTCTCGCAAGCCTTGAGGACAGGTCGATGATCATTGTGGCCATAGAGTCGAAATCAAAACCGGGACAGATCGCAGGAGGAAGCTTTGAGTGAGCGGGGGGGCGATAAAACAACAGTAAGAGCTAGCAGCAACGGCAAATGCATCAGTAGCTGGTAATACTGGAAGAGTCGTATTTCGGTAACAATCTCGAGTTCTCTTCAAAAATGTCCATTACGGTTTTGCTTTAATCATGTTGTTGTTTTGGTTAGGTTTCTATGAGATTCATTGTTATATGCCATAGTTTTGCTAGTGAAAGGCTGTTTGTAGAAAGTTCTGTTGTATATATGTTGTGGCTGTTATGGTTTTCGATTCATGATTCTAGAATAGCTACTCTAATTTACATGATGGCGTGTGTGGGCTGTGTTTGTGTGCTGCTACGGTTTCATTTCAATTGCAATTTCATTGAAATCACAGGTTTTGGAAACTAGCATGATTAACTTTTTTGTTGTTGCTTTTGATTATTCGGGTTATGTATCTATTACCTTAGGAAGTTGATGTTGAGTTCAAGTTAAGGATGACGTTTGGATGGATTAGTTTTTTTGTTTAAAATTCATTGATGTTTGTATTGCTGTTTGTTTCAAGTGACATTAATTCTCATCTAAATCCTTTTCTTTTCTTCTCTCGCATTAGTACTTGAATCACGAGAAAACCAGATTTTCGTGCTAGTTTGCTTTGTTCTTCTTGGGATCCCTATCCACGGGGAGCTAACATTATCTCTATTATGTGTCCTCTTCCTATTGCTACAAATTTGTAAATATTAAACAATATTGAACAAATTTTTGCTGATTACGTTGGATTATTATAAACAAATTTGTAAATATTAAACAATATTGAATTGATTATGTTTACATTTGATGCCTAAATCAGATTTTTTAAACAGTGGATTCGACAATCTCATGTCGTTAGACCACCAAATTCCGATACATTAATTGGACCAATTTCACCGTGTTACGACCTCGCGTATGACATCGACAATATTGTCATCTCGCCATAACCGGTTTTTAGCACATTTTGTGACTACCGATTCAATTCTTAAAAATCAAAGTTGTCTGAAAAAAAATATTATTAGTTGAATTTTGTTTGATTAATTATTTTAATTAATTAACCTTAATTAACTTAATTATTTGAGATAATTAAATAATTTTGATAATTAGTTTTAATTAACTCGATTAATCAACTTAAGTAAAATTTGATAATAATCAAAGGATTTTCTTTTCCTTCACCATTTCATAATCATTTTTGATTCAATATCATTTCAATTCATTATCCATCCAAACCAATTTCAAAAAAACCACAAACAACAATTCTCGATCCAAACATCGAGCCCACTTTCAAATACCCTTGTAAGTCGATTGCTCTTAGCATCGCCATCAACCTCACATAGCTTACTCTTGGGCTTCCTTACAATGAAACCTACTTGATTATTGATTAATCGAGTAGATGAAATAATACACTAAATAAAATTCATTTCATAAACACAAGTTCAAACCATTTTTCAAACCATTCAACTTCAAAAGGATTTTCTCTTTTAAACATAAACATTGGGATGAAAAGGAGAATAGTGAGCATCCGCTTCATTATCTCTCGATTATTCGAATAATTGGCGTACGCCATATTGCTCGGATTTTCGTCATTCAAATCAAACCCTTTCAATCAATACACTCCTCAAAACCTTATAATAATTAATCTTTGAATGAAAAGGAGAATAGTGAGCATCCGCTTCATTATCTCTCGATTATTCGAATAATTGGCGTACGCCATATTGCTCGGATTTTCGTCATTCAAATCAAACCCTTTCAATCAATACACTCCTCAAAACCTTATAATAATTAATCTTTGAATGAAAAGGAGAATAGTGAGCATCCGCTTCATTATCTCTCGATTATTCGAATAATTGGCGTACGCCATATTGCTCGGATTTTCGTCATTCAAATCAAAACCATAATCATACAATTTCAAATCATTTCTACAAATTCTAAATCCTTTTAATTCCATATTTCAGATGAAAAGGAGAATAGTGAGCATCCGCTTCATTATCTCTCAATTATTCGAATAATTGGCGTACGCCACATTGCTCGAATCTTCGTCATCAAACTTAAAACACAAACGAGTAAGCTCAAATCATCGACAAATCCAAACCTACCAATCCAAAATTCAAACTATTCTCGCGAATCAAATACAATATCTAAAAACATATCTTTTTACAATTTAAACTTCGGATGATAAAAGATGAGAGGCGTACACCTCGCCATCTCTTGATTATTTGAATAATTGGCGAACGCCATATTGCACAAATTATCGACCTCCGACCAAAACACGCTAAATAAACTTGGATAAAGGAATAAGTGGCGTACGCCTCATTATTCCTTGAATAAGCAAGTAGGGGGCGTACGCCTCACTACCGTGCATATTCAACATCCACAAACAAACTTTCAAAATAATTTGAATGAAAAAGGAATAGAAGGCGGACGCCTTATTACTCCTCGAAAGAATTGGACGATTGGTGAACACCATATTGCTCAATCTATCGTCGTTCTCCAAAAACATCTCCAACAAATCAATCTAACTTCTCGCCCCCGAGCGATCGAAACCAATCAAACCCAAACACATCAAATCAACTTGTCACCCCCGCGTGACCAAAACCCTTTCAAAAAGAACACTGTCAATCCTTTCTAATGCGCATAACAAACCAGTGCTAGAGCCTCCCCCGAGAGTAGACAAGCCAGCGTTTAGCCGTTAGAACGCCGACCAACACAGTCGTTCATCAAAACAAAACCCACCAAATATTCGTAGTAGCTGGAACTACGAATGCTCTGATTTCCTTATTGCACCATAAGGATACGTAGGCAGGAGATTGCTGTATCTTCGCGAGCACACTAATAAAAAACCTCCTATTTCCCCCTCCTGAGGTCTTCATCCATATCTATCATCGATTCCAATCACTCGAAGCAAGCAGATAAACAGTCAATTAACAGTCAAATAGCAAAATCAGACTAAGAGGTTCCCGTTGAGTACAACGGACGTAAGGGGTGCTAATACCTTTCCCTTGCGTAATTGACTCCCGAACCCGAATATGGTTGCGACGACCACTATTCTTATTTCCAAAGGTTTTCTCGATATTTTCCTATTCCTTCATTGGAATAAATAAAGTTCGGTGGCGACTCTGTTTCGAACATTTTTTCCGCGTCCTATCGCGAGGGATCGCATTATCACATTTTTTGAGGTGCGACAGTGACATACTTGTTGATTTATATCCAAGTTGGAGTCCTACTCATGATGTATAGGTTCATTTTTTATTGCTTATGGATGAATAGTTGAGTGTTCTCCAAAAAATGACCAAACCATCTTTCATTACTAACATCATTTACTAGCATTTTACTTGTATTAACTTTTACTTCAAAGTTATTTACTTCATGCTCCTTTATTTTATGTCATTTACTTTATACTTTATGTTTAGCATTTCATATCATATTATTTGTGATTATGTCATTTGTTGTTTGTCCATTTAAACTTTTCTTTTATATCCTTATAAAGAAAACACTAATAAGAAAAACCTAAAAAGAAACTTGGTTCTCCTGATTCATGGACTTGTGGTTACTATCCTTAGCAATGTTGGGGAGTTATGGACTTAGAATTAGAATCTTGACCTTTGCTTTAGGACTTTTGATTTGAGACCTTGGAGTTCATCTGATACCTTTGACTTTGGACTTCTTTTGGAGACTTGGTTGAGTTACTTTGGTTTCATCTGATACATGGATTATCATTTGCTTATTTGGCTTGCTTCAGGCTTAATCCAAAGGAGGGAATTATTGATTGACTTATCTCTTAAACCTTGCTATTTCTTGGTTAGATCTTTCCTCCCTAGCTTTTACTTTATGCTCTAGGGTAGTCTCTTCTTCTCCTCCCTTTCTTTAATTTTTCAAAATCTTCTCTCTTTTTTTCCAGAAATCTTCTTAGTTTAACTTGAACCACTTTCTCAATAAACCTTGACTTTGGTCAAGTGATTTTAAAAAGCCTATTTCCTAATAAACTGTAATTCATCTTAAGCATATTTAGACCAATTTCAAAAGACTTAAAAAATGCATAACTCATTCAAACTATTTTGTGCCTTTTGTGCACTTTTTCTTTTAAACTTTTTCTCAAAGTTTAAACATGAGTCATTTCCATAGTTGAGATATAATTCTCCTATCCCCATAGTATTTATGATAATTATTTTCCATCTAAGGGAGCTAGTAGCATACTTGTTGATCTTTATCCAAGTTGGGACCCTTCTCATGATGATTCCAAGTTCTCATACTTGTGGGTGACTAGTTGAGTATTCTCCCTAAAATAAAAAAATGTCTTCCCTTAAAAATGAATCAAAACAAACATCTTTTTTTATTTTTACCATAAACTACGAGGTTTTGATCCTCCACTGTACTTTGTTGGTACGTAGGCAAGAGAGTTCAAAAAGTATTGGCAAACACAAAAATCATAAAAAAAACATTTCTTTCCCCATCTCTCCAATCTTTTACGAATAACACCTTTTTGAAAAAAACTAAAATGTACACATTTTCAAAGTGGTTCCCATGGAGTACCACGAATGTTTAGGATGCTAATATCTTCCCTTTGCATAACTAACCCCCAAACCCTTATTTCTTTTATTAGTTTTGTTTTAAAACTTCTTCAGGTTTTGTTCATAATTTTACCCTTTTCCTTTGGAAACAAAAAAAGCACGGTGGCGAATCTTGCTTTATGCGTTAAGTTAATCAATAACTTAATCTTGAAAATTTTACCGCTACACGTGTGAGTAAGCTAGCGACGTTGCCCGCAAATGTTGATTTGTAAATTCATTCGACTATGATGCAAATGTGCCCTTATCCACTGATTTTGGGTAGCAAGCAATCTTTTTCCGTTGATTGACACAAAATAGTTTTTTCTAAAATCGGTCAATAAAAAAACATTTTCTACCCAGAAATATGTAAGCTTTGAGTTCTCTATTGCACCCGGAGATAGTAGGAGCAAGATTCAGAGTTTCGTCAGACAACCTAATAAAAAATAAACCTTTTTATCCTATTCTTATTTTCCATTTTAATAACTCGAGAAACCTAACATTTCAAAGAACACACTAACACACATAACTAATTAAACGGTTCCTGTTGAGTACAACAGACGTGAGGGGTGCTAATACCTTCCCCTTGCGTAATCGACTCCCGAACCCTGATTTGGTTGCGACAACCATATCATTGTCATTCTTTTAGGAGTTTTTTAGATATTTTCCCTTGACCTCTTTACTAATAAATAAATTTTGATGGGGACTCTGTTAGTCCATTCCGCGAGCGTGCGATTGTGCTTCGCGAGCGCCGTGTTCTCATTTTTAAAGGTATAACACGGATATTTTCCTTGATAAGTCTTTTGTAAGTAGATAATTAAGGTTGAAATTCAAAAACATTAATCAATATATACAAATGTTCTTGAAGAACTATATCCTAATGCATTGATATAACATTTAAACATTGAGTATCTCTACCTCCATATCTGTCAGCATGACGAGACTTTGGAGTTCCTATAGACTCTGCTTCCAACAAATAGTGTGAACAGAATTCAACAACTTACTCTATGAGGTACCTTTCAATGATCGGAGCTTCTAATTGGCGATGATTCTTCATATCCAGCCAAATTACCATATGCAGAATAGTCAATGATTCTGTAAAATAACATGACACACATCTTAAAATTTTCACCCAAATACGCATCATCAACGTTAATTCCTTCATCCCACAAAAGTCTTAAATATTCAATTAATGGACTTAGATAAACATCTATGCCGTTTTCAGGTTTTTTTGTCCAAAAATCATCATAGATAGTAATATATATTTGCACTTCATGCACAAATAATGAGATAAGTTATAAATCGTGAGAAGAACATGCCACAAAATATGGTTAGTACTCAAATTATCAAAGGGGTTCATTCCATTCGTGGAAAGGCCAATCCTAAGGTTTCTTGGCTCAATCAAAACCAAAATCCGAAAACAACGAATCAATTTTCTTCCATTGCAAAGAATCAACTACATGGCGAATGTTTCCATCATATTTTCTTTCATCTTCATTCAATTTAATAGTCTTTGCATCATTCACATTAGCAAAAAATATCTTGAACCTTGGAATTACTGGTACGTACGATACACTTTTGCAGGATGTAAGACCCCAATTTTGACCCTAAGACCCCTCATGCTATCTCATCATATGCATTGACATTGGGATCACACCTTAGCATCCTCCTTACCCCTCATCCATTGGGTTTGCATTTGTAGAGATCACGAAGCACATTTGATTATATCATACTTCATTTTTTCTTTGTTTACTAACCAAGATACCAAAAATATGTCAATGTATAGTTTGTTGCTTTTGTAGGTAGTATGTATGCTCACCCATGCTTTATCAAACTCCTATCTAGGGTTTAAGACCCTGAATGCAAGGGGTGAAATTAAGAAATGGTTCACATTGACTACAAGTATCATATATGGATCCTAATGATCTTCACATGTTATTTTGATCAAGAAATCATCAAGAGTTTGGAGTTTGTTTGCCTTGGAAGCCCTAATTCATCTAGGTATCTTGTGTGACTTCTTCAACAAGTTTCTTCAACAATTGATCAAATATTTCAAGGGATACTTAATATTACATCATCGAACACATATATGGTCCTCCATGAGTCCCAAAAGTCAAGATAATATCAAGCTAGTAAGATGGTTCATGGTGGTTGACCAGAGGAAGTCAACTGGTCAAAACTGGAGTTCCCTAGACCCTATCTCCTACAATTTTTGTCATTTCAAAATTATTCCAAGAGAAACGTTACTCAAAATGACATTACAAACAACTTTCATGTTGGAGTCAAGAGCTAGTTTTGCTTGGAAAGTCATTTTTTATGGTGAAAGATTATAGGTCATTTTGTCTGAACCCTAGTTTGGAGGTCAACTTCCCAGGACCATAACTTGCTCAATTTTTATGAGATGAAATCCATTAAAATTTCATGATCAAATTCAAGGTGTCTTCTACAACCTTTATGTTTGGAGAAGTTCAAGTTCAACTTGCAAATGCATGTGCTAAGAGGAACGATTATAGGTCATTTTGGGTCAATACCATTGAACAAGTGATTTTCCTCAACTTCTAAAATGCATAGGTTTGAAAGAGCTACAAAATTTATGAAGAAACGTTTCTCATTTAAAGTCCATAGAAAACGTTATTTGAGGTGGACGAAGTGAACATTTGACTTGGGGCTTAGAAAATTTTCAAATATGTTTGATTTCCCAAACTTCCACCTCAAAATTCATCATGATCCTAGCTTCAAATGAAAACGTGTTCAACATGAAAGTTGTTCCCCTTGATTTCACCATTCCAAAAAGTCTAAGATCACCTTATTTGACCAAAGTATGAAGGACTTGCGCATGGGTGTAAGTTGAAGGACCATTTGGATGTTTTCCACTTCCACTTTTCATACACAATTGCATGGCCTTTTACCATGGTTTCAGCATGATTAACACTCAATTTTGGATTAGAGTGCATCACTTGATGGGCCTATCACACGCCCATGTAAGAGGATTTTAAAAAAATTCCAAATTTGGAAGTATGCAAAAATCAATCTCATGGCCTTTAAATAAGACCCCCATTGCTCATAATTAAGGACCTCATGCCCAAGCTTTGAACCTGCAACCCCAAACCCTCACCATTGAAGGATAAACTTGAGGATTTTCTTTGAAAATCGAGTTTCAATTCTCCATCTGTTTTGAGATTGAAACTCCAAGAGTCCATACTTATCTTTGACCCATTTCACCTCCATTAAGCATATGAAGCAATGCCAAGCATTATTGAAAGCAATATCGTGCCAATCTGACGCTCCATTGAAGGTGAATTCTCAGAATTTTCATCTCTTCGATTCTCCCTCAATTCTTCACCATTCTTGTTGATTTTTGGTTGTCTGAAGTCCTATAAATGTAGGCAAGAAGATTGAGTTGCCTTGAGGTTAAATCGAAGCAACTCAGTTCATGATCCTCAAAATTCAAATCCCTGTATCTTTTTATATACTTGGAATTGGACAAAATTGAGGCCAGATTCGTGCTCCTGAGCATTTTTCCTTCAAACTATTGTATCCACTTTTCATTTTTCATAAGGTTTTGGTTGGACCAGTTCGGCAGCTCTCACCGGAGAAGATGACCGGAGCTAGAGCTCTGGTGATGCGTTGGATCAATCCAAGCCATTTGATCCATTTGAAATGTTTTACTCTCACGCGTCCAAACTGATTACCATGTCTGTAGCACGTTTGACTCGTGTCCATGTGAAATGCGTGCTCCTGGCCATCTGATATGCCACCTCAATTAATAAAGGAGATCAGATGGCCCTTGTGTTTTTTGATTTTTTGATTTTTCCATTTAATCCTTTTATTTTGATTAATTCATACTAATTTCATTTTTAATCCAAAAAATATGGGACTTGCACCAAAAAATTTCAAATATTTTCCCCTTTCATTTTCTGAATTAAAATTATTTTTTGGTTTAAGTTTGATATTTTTCATGATTTAATTGTTTTTGTGCATATTTTTAATTATTTAAAAATACTTCTGACTTTTCAAAAATTATGATTTTTTTATCTAAGGTTCTTTGACTTTGTTTGACCTAGGATAAATCTCTTGGTCGATTATTTGGTGTTTTCAAGAGGTTTTAGGTTTTTGATCAAACATAATTTAAATTAAATGCATTTTAATTTCATTTTTAATTGATTAATTATGTAGAAATTATGTTGAGCCATTTTTATTGACTTGTGAAGTTTGACTATGTGTTTGGGCCTTGGTCAAGGTTGATTTGACTTTTGTTGGATTAAAATCATTGGATTTAAGGGATTGATGAAATGTACATTTCATCTCCCAAAATGAATGAATGATTTTAATTTGATAAAAGTCCTCCCACGACCAATTTGTGTTGATCTCATCTCCCTTCCCTCTTCATGTTCAATCCTATTCTATCCCATCCCTTTCATTGACCAATGAAGTCTCAATATCCTAAGGCTAATTGGTACATCAATAATTTTGTGTTAGATAAACCAATACAAGTATGGATGAGATTAGGTCCATCCTTTGGTCATTTTCTTTTTGTGTGTGGTATGTTTTAGGAGTATGGTTCATTATACCATATCTCTAACATGCATTAACACCAAAAAATTTATTGCCCGGCCTCAGATAGTTGTGACTTCTACATAAGTCCAATTACAATTGCTTAACATAGCGCTAAATTTTGACCCAAAGGCATAGCATTCTAGTAAGTGAGATTGTAAGTCTCCCCCCTTTCATGGTATTGTGTGGAAACTTGGCCTTTTTTCCTTCCTTTGGAAGATGTCTTGGTTCAAGGATCCATGCTTGTGAATAGAGGGTTGAGTGTTCTCTAAAGAATGACTTAATCAATTGAAAAGAAAAACATCATTAACTTCTAATCAACTGACATTTGACTAACCTTTATTAATCTTGATTTTATTTTCTAGTCATTTACTTTATGCAAATTAAATTCAAGCCATTTACCATTTCATTTGTCATTTACATATCATTTAACTTGTTTATGTTTATGCTATTTTCACTTAGCTCACTTGAGCCATATATTGTGGTTGTAGATATTTGCTTATATATCTTGTTTGTGTTTGTGGTCTTAGGACCTTAAGATACTTAATAAACAACAAAAACCCTAAAATATGTTTGTGTGGACTGTTGGATTTGATCTGAGCTTTGGACTTAGAATTAGGCAACATTCCATATGCAAAAGGACTTGGCCAATGCCAACTTTTCTAAGACCAAGTTATTTTGAGTTGAGCTTCCATCTGATGCAAGTATTGGGAACCACCTAAGTTCATCTGCTCCATGGTCTTGATAAAAATGTTACTTTAAACATGTGCCTAATGCCTTACTCTGAGCCAATCAAGGAGTAGTTCATCTGATACATGGGAAGATTAAGAAGAAGAATGTGAAGTTGCTTGCTTGGATGTGGCTATCTTTATTTGATGCCTTTCTCTTCATCTTGCTACTTGTTTATTGATATTGCTTGATTCTAATGTCCAAAGGAAAAGTGGGTTTCTATATGACATTCTTGTCTATTGGATTGCATCTCATTGGTCATATCTTTTCAACTCTTAACTTTTAATTTTATGCTTAGGACTAGTCTCTTCATCTCCTCCCACTTCTTAAATTTCAAAATCTCTCCCCCTTTTCAAAAACTTTCTTAGCTTGTGATTTAAAACTTAAACTCTTTTGCAAATTAGAAACTTTGGTCTTATGCCATTTCATTTTTTAAAACTCTTTTCTTAAATCAAATTTGTAAATGAATCAAACCATATTGACTTAAAAAATTTCAAAGACAAAAATAACTAACACTCATTCAAATTCTTTTAGGCCCTTTGTGCGTCTTTTAAGCTCAAATTTTTACTAAAAGCAATCAACTCACTTTGAAATTGATACCACGAACTACAAGGTTTTGATCCCTCATTTTTATATTGGTACATAGGCATAAGTACGAAGGTCTTGTCAAACACAAAAATATAATTAATGAATTATTTTCTCATCCCCACACTCTATTTATTGCAAACATCTTTTATACCAAAACATATACACATATAAAAAAGGGCTTCCTAGGAGTACCTAGGACACTTTGGGTGCTAACACCTTCCCTATGTGTAACCAACCACCTTACCTGTAATCTTTGGCATTTTATTAGTTTTGATTTGAAAACTTCTTATCTTTGGGTTTTGTTCATACTTTTCCCTTTTCCTTTGGAAATAATAAAAGCGCAGTGGCGACTCTGGTTTTATTGATGTTAAGTTTATCCATAGCTTAATGGTCATGAATTTACCACTACAGAAATTAAGTGGCGACTCTACTGGGGAGTAGTCTTCAGTGGGGTTAGCCTACTTTTTTATGTGTATACAATTGTATATTTGATGTTTGTATACTTGTTTGTTTGATATAATCTGCTTGTTGTGCTTGGTGATCTCTGAGTGGTGAGATAAGTTCTAACCCTAACTTGAGTGTAATTAAGATAGGAGGATGGTAAAGTCATGTTCGACTTGTGTGGAGTAGTTCTTAACAAGTTGGCTTGAGACCCATCTGCTCAGTGGAGACCCTTTTGGAGTTATTGATGTCACACAAGTTATTTGTGGTTAGACATTACTTTCTTTAATTTGGGGCCCAAGAAGTTGATGACCGTAGAACACTTAACCCAACTTGGCCTATTTAGGACGTAGTGCGGAGACTGTTCAGGTGTAGACTTGATAACAGTTGTTACACGATACTACACTCAGACAAGTTTCTCTTGAGAATATTATGGGTTGATGAGTCATTCATCGTAACCTGTAATACCTGATAGATGGAATTAAGACTCTAGGAACTTTTTAGAACATGATCTATAGGTTTTTATCCTTAGTACACTCCTTTGGGATGGTTCTTAACCTGAATACATGCTCGTGACTCATAACAAACCCTTGATTATAGGTTGATCCAATCAAGTCTTGTCAATATCAATAGAACTTGGATGCTGATAAGGTGAAAGCCATAATCCACCAAAGTGGATGATTGATCTTGACAATGACTTGATTCATCCCTTGACCTTTGCTTGTTTTCCCTGTGTGAGATCCCTTATTTGTGATTGTTGCATTCATGCATTCATGCGCATCATGAAATTCATCACATGAAAATAACTTCAAGGAACTGAGGTTTTATTTGGAAATATTTTCAGACCATGGAATATGGACGAAGGAACACTAAGAAGTACAGTTTCAGATGTCCTGGCTTGAAATAGCTAAGGAAGCTATCATATTTTGTATTAGATCCCTTGAATTTCAAGTGATGTCATGGGAAGCTTCTACCTGTGTTATCTGCTGATATAGTTGAAGGACTCTTGAGTGTGTTGGTTCAGTTTTATGACCCTCTCTACCGTTGCTTCACTTTTCCCGATTACCAGCTTATGCCTATGTTAGAGGAGTATATGCATCTCTTGGGAATACATGTTTCTGACAAGGTGCCTTTCAGTGGACTAGAGGATATTCCCACATCTCATATTATAGCTGAAGTTCTTTATCTAAAGAAGTATGAGATTGAGGCTCATTGGGTGAAGAAAGGAGGAATTTTTTGGTTGACTTCTGAGTTCCTTATCAGGAACCTACTTACTTCGCCCAATCCAGTAGTGTGGATGCTTTTGAAGCAACCTTTGTGTTGCTTATCTATGGTTTGGCTTTGTTCCCTAACATTGATGATTTTGTTGATGTTAACGCCATTAGAATCTTCTTGATTGGGAATCCTATGCCTACTTTATTGGGTGATATGTACTTCTCCTTGCATTTGAGGAATTCTAAAGGTGGTGGAACTATTGTGTCTTGTGTTCCTCTTCTATACAAGTGGTTTATTTCGCACTTACCTCAGACGCCTGCTTTTGTGGAGAACAAACAATGTCTACGGTGGTCTCAGAGACTTATGTTTCTCACTAATGATGATATAGTTTGGTATGACTCTGTATTGAGTAGTTTGGATATTATTGATAGTTGTGGTGAATTCTCCAATGTGTCTCTCATTGGTACGCAAGGAGGAATCAACTACAACCCCGCTTTGGCTCGTCGTCAACTTGGATTCCCCTTAAGAGACAAACCTAATAACACTTAGTTAAAAGGCCTTTTCTATCAAGAGGGTAAAGATCCCCAACATTTGAAGCAGAAGATGATTCATGCTTGGCATAATGTGCATAGAAAAGGAAGATCTGAGCTTGGTCCACACAACTGTGTAGCTTTAGAAGCTTACACTACTTGGGTGAAAAATAGAGCTTTAAAATTGAAGATGTTGTACGCTTGTGGAAGACCTATGTATATGGTTATGGCTGAGCCATTAACTCTCCCTAACCAAGATGTAGAGGAGTTGGAAGACGCATTCTCCAAGATGAAGCAAGAGAAGGATATATGGGAAGAACAGTTATATGCTTTGAGCCAAAAGCATGAGGAGTTGCAGCTTGAGTCGAAGGACAAAGATGTGCTTATTGAACTTCTTGAAGACCGAGTAGTGAAGAGACAGAGAGAGCCAGATGGTCCATCTTCCTCTATGATGCCTCAATCTTTCGGTGCTTGGAAGAAGATTGTTGATCAACTTATCCTCTAGAAGGCTCGGATGAAGACTTCTTTTGAGCCTGAGATCCGACGCATCCAAAGGTAGTACGCGCCTACAGCCAAATTATTTGACACTGTTATTAGGGGATCCTTAGGATGATTAGTTTCCTTTTCTCTTGTATTTGTATTTTGGTTTCTGAAATTGTACTCAATGTAATCCTTCCAATTTTTATGAATAAAAGATATTTTTTGTGGTCACTCAAATTGCTACTATTATTTCATATTTGAAAATATAACTTTCTATGTTCCTTGAAACTGAAAACAAATAAAACATTTCATTTCATGCATCATTTGCATAACCGGTTTTTTCTTCCGCCAGATGTCTTGTCGGTTATTCTTCTATGCTTTAGCCAAGCTGACTCACTGGTACAACACTTGCGCCAATCAACCCAGAATCATGGAGCACTTAGAGCAAGAGAACCGTGAACTGAAGGATGAGATTGCTCGTCTAACTGGTATAATGGAGTCTGTTCCAGCTGCTCAGACTTAGTTTTCTCCAACTCCCGTCACTCCTCCTCCTCAGAGGACTGTTATCTCAGAGGTTGCAACCTCAACTGTTCCTATTGCTGCTCCTCAATCCTGCCCAACTATGCCTGCTGGATTCCCGTGGGGGATGCCACCGAATTTTATGCATGAAGGGTTTTCAAAGCCAGGGCATCTAGCCCAGTCATGTCTGTGCCGCCCCCGGTTGTTCATACCTTGCCTCGAGTTGAGGACACCATCTACCATTCTGAGTCGTCTAAGGGCCCTGATGTTTATGAGAAGATGGATGAGATGAAGGATCAGTTCCTTGAGCTGTGTAAGGAATTGAAGACATTGAGAGGAAAAAAGTTGTTCGGTAAATGTGCTGCTGAACTTTGCTTCGTACCAAACGTTAAGATCCCGACGAATTTCAAAGTCCCTGACTTTGAAAAGTATAAGGGAAATACCTGTCTGTTTAGTCACCTTGTCATGTATGCCAGGAAAATGTGAACTCAAACTGATAATGATCAGTTATTGATTCACTACTTTCAAGACAGTCTGACTAGTGCCGCTTTGAGATGGTACATGGGGCTAGATAGTGCAAGTGTTCGCACATTTGATGATTTGGGTGAACCTTTTGTGAAGTAGTATAAGTATAATGTGGATATGGCGCCTGATAGAGACCAGTTATGGTCTATGTCTCAGAAGGACAAAGAGACATTCAAAGAGTATGCCCAAAGGTGGAGAGAGCTTGCCGCTCAGATTAATCCTCCGTTGGAAGAGAAAGAGATGACCAAGATTTTCCTTAAGACCCTGAGTTCGTTTTATTACGAACGCATGATTGTCAGTGCCCTTAGTGACTTCACCGAAATGGTAAACATGGGGATGAGGTTAGAGGAAGGAGCCCGAGAGGGACGTCTGTCTAAGGAATAGGTGTCATCAAGCAAGAAATATGGAAGCAGTTTCTCCAGAAAGAAGGAAGGGGAAACCAATGTAGTATCAGTAGGGAGGCAGAGGAGGCCTCATACCAAAAGAAATAAGAAACCGCATCAACATCTTCACCAAATCTCGTCAGTTATCCCAGTATTTTCAAACAATCAATCAGTGTCAGTTCAACAGCAACGTCAATTACAATTGCAACAAAGAACCAACAATTACAACAAAAATAACAATAATCAACAACAACAAAATTTCGAGAGGAAGAAGGTCTCTTTTGACCCTATTCCTATGTCATACGCTGAACTCTACCCATCTTTGGTTCTCAAGAACCTACTCCAACCAAGGAATCCACCTCAAATTCCATAACCACTTCCGTGGTGGTATAACCCCAATCCATTATGCCTTTCATCAGGGAGCTCCCGGCCATGATATTGAGAATTTTTACCCATTGAAGTATGAGGTATCGAAGCTAGTGAAGAGTGGGATGGTGTCCTTTGAGGACCGTGCGCCGAATGTGAAAGCAAACCCATTGCCCGCTCATGGTAATTCCTCTGTTAATATGGTAGATGGTTGTCCGGGAAATTTCTGAGTCTTCGATGTACAACGTATTCATATGTCCTTGGTAGAGATGCATAAGACCCTGTGTACCATCAGTGGTTGTGAACACGACCATGATGGTTGTGCAATTTGTAGCGTGAACCCCCGTGGGAGTTCGATCATCAAGAGAGATATCCAGAAGTTGATGGATGAAAATGTAATCCAGATTCAACAATCTAGGGATATAGATGATGTGAATGTGATTGTTCCAGTGTTTAAGACCCCTGAGCGGGTAGTAATTCAGTTTGATAGCAGCAGCAGTAACAACATCAACAGATTGGTATCGCCGCTAGTGATACGGTTAGCAGGCCCCGTCCCGTATGCATCCGATAAAGTTGTTCCATATCATTATAATGCCATAATGTTGGAGAATGGTCAAGAGGTTCCGTTGCCCACGACCAATTCTGTTGTGAATATTGCAAATATCGCGAAGGTGACCAGGTAGCGGTCGTGTTTTCGGTCCCATTTTCCCGAAATAAATGATTGAAGATGTTTCAGTTGGTAAGAAGGTTGATGTACCTGCAGTAGACCCAATTAGTGCTCCAATGTGTCAGTCTAGTGAATCCAGCAAATTGAAGCCTAATGATGATGATGAGGTACTGAGATTAATCAAGAAAAATTAATTTAATGTGGTGGAGCAGCTACTCCAAACTCCTTCGAAGATTTCAGTGTTGTCTCTGTTAATGAAGTCTGAAGCGTACAGAGAAGCATTGCAAAAAGTGTTGGAGTAAGCCTATGTTGAGCATGATGTGACCATGGATCAATTTGACCATATTGTGGCTAACATTACTTCCTGCAACAACTTGAGTTTTTGCAATGAAGAGCTTCCTGAGGAAGGCAGAAATCACAATCTGGCACTACATATATCGATGAGTTACAAGGAGGATGCACTGTCAAATGTGTTGGTTGATACAGGTTCCTCTCTGAATGTACTCCCCAAATCAACTCTTTCTAGATTATCCTATCAAGGCGCCACTATGAGGTACAATGGCGTGATCATCAAAGCATTTGATGGTTCTCACAAGATTGTTATAGGAGAAGTGGACCTTCCAGTGAAGATAGGTCCGAGTGATTTTCAAATTACTTTTCAAGTAATGGATATCCACCTGGCCTATAGCTACTTGTTGGGAAGTCCATGGATCCATAAAGCTGGAGCAGTAACATCTACTCTGCATCAGAAACTAAAATTTGTGAAGAATGGCAAGCTTGTCATTGTATATGGAGAGAAGGCACTTTTGGTGAGCCATTTATTATCTTTCATGTATGTTGAAGCTGAGGAAGAGGTAGGAACTCCATTCCAAGCCTTATCTACAGTTAAGGTAAAGAAAACTAAGGCACCCATGTCTTCTTTCAAAGACATGCAGAAAATTATTGAAGATAGCAGTACAGATCAGTGGGGCCGTATGATAGAGGTTTCCGAGAACAAGAATAGAGCCAGATTGGGATTCCAACGAGGGTCATCTAATGCCAAAGCTGAAGAAGTGCAACCGAGTTTCCATAGTGGAGGGTTCATCCATGGTAATGAACAACACTCAGCTGCTATGATCGAGGGCAATGAAGATGAAGACTACGCCAACTTTGTGACGCATGGCAAGACCTGCAACAATTAGGTTGCTATTGATGTTCCTTTTATTGTCCATCATTCTAAGTAATTTTCTTTTTCATTATTTTAGAAAAACCTTTCTCCTATGACTAAGGGAGAAGTGAACATTGTTGGGCATTTTTCATATTATCATCAATAAAATGCAATTATATTCATCAACATCTATGATGTTTTATTTTTACTTTTTGCTTTTCTAAAATTGGTAATCACACAAAACATAAATAAATAATTGTCCAGCTGTATAATATTTGGTCACAATTCATTTCTCTAAAATAAAAACATCAAATCATTATGCAGGTTGGTTTCTAAACCCATTGAATACAATGATCCTACTCCTTCTCCAAACTTTGATTTCCATGTGTTTGAGGTTGAGGAAGAGATTAATAAAGGAGTATCTGATGAACTATCTCGTCTACTTGAGCACGAGGAAAAAAACATTCAGCCATTTGAAGAGTAGATTGAGATAGTCAACTTGGGTTTTGAAGATGATGTGAAGGAAGTCAAGATTGGGTCTTAATTGTGTCCAAAGGTTAAGAAGGGGTTGATCGATATTCTCCGAGAGTATTCAAATGTGTTGGCTTGGTCCTATCAAGACATGCCTGGTTTGGATTCTGAGATTGTGGTACATAGATTGTCGTTGAAGCCAGAATGCTCGTCATTCAAGCAAAAGTTGAGGAGAACTCATCCTGATATGGAAATAAAGATCAAAGAAGAAGTACAAAAGTAGATTGATGCCGGTTTCCTTCTTACCGCTGAATATCCGCAATTGGTGGTCAATATTGTGCCTGTTCCGAAGAAGGATGGGAAAATCCGTATGTGTGTCGATTATAGAGATTTGAACAAAGCCATTCCAAAAGATGATTTCCCTCTGCCACACATTGATATGTTGGTAGGTAATACGGCTAAGTTCAAAGTCTTTTCGTTTATGGACGGATTTTCCAATTATAATCAGATCAAGATGACATCCGAAGATATGGAGAAGACCATATTCATTACACCTTGGGGAACATTCTGTTATAGAGTGATGCCTTTCGGTTTAAAGAATGTTGGTGCAACATACCAGAGAGCTATGACCACTCTATGTCGAGCATTTGTTGAAGCTATTCAAAGTGCTTGAGAAAGTATAAACTCTGTTTGAATCCCAATAAGTGTACATTTGGTGTTCGTTCTGGTAAGTTGTTGGGCTTTATCGTCGGCGAGAAGTGTATTGAGGTTGATCCTGCCAAGGTCAAAGAAATACAAGAAATCCCCGCACCCAAAACTGAGAAGCAAGTCAGAGATTTTCTCGGCCGCTTCAATTACATCTCAAGATCCATTTCGCATATGACTTCCACGTGTGTGCCTATATTCAATCTTCTTCGGAAAGATCAGTCTTGTGATTAGACCATAGATTTCCAGAAAGCATTTGACAGTATCAAAGAGTATCTTCTCGAGTCTCTGATTTTGTCTTCGCCTGTGGAAGGAAGACCTTTGATCATGTATATGACTATGCTCAAAGAGAGTATGAGTGATGTTCTTGGTCAGCAAGATGAAACTAGAAAGAAAGAATATGCTATTTACTACCACAGTAAGAAGTTCACCAACTGCGAGACTCGGTATTCTATGCTAGAAAAGACTTGTTGCGCATTGGCTTGGGCTGCTAAGCGTCTATGCTAGTATATGTGGAGTCATATTACTTGGTTGATATCCAAAATGGATCCAATCAAGTACATTTTTTAGAAACCTGCTTTAACTAGGAGGATTTCCCGTTGGCATATATTATTATCCGAGTATGATATTGAATACCGATCTTAAAAAGCAATTAAAGGTAGTGTCTTGGCTGCCCATTTGGCCCACCAGCCGATTGAAGATTACTAGACAGTGCAATATGATTTTCCCTATGAAGAGATTTTATACCTGGAAATGAAAGATTGTGATGAACCAGTGCTTGAAGAAGAGCCAGAACTAGGTTCTCGTTGGGGCATGGTATTTGATGGAGTTATTAATCAGTATGGTAATGGCAATGGGGTAGTGATTATTACTCCTCAAGGCAGTCATTTACCGTTTACAGCTAGATTAACTTTCAAGTGTACGAACAATATGGCTGAATATGAAGCTTGCATTATGGGCCTTGAAGAGGCCATTAATCTCAGAATCAAGTACCTGGAAGTCTATAGAGATTCAGTTTTGGTTGTAAATCAGATCAAAGGTGAATGGGAGACAAATCAACCCGATTTGGTACCATATAAAGATTATGCGAGGAGGATTTCAACTTTCTTTACAAAGGTTGAGTTTCATCATATCCCTCAAGATGAAAACCGGATGGGAGATGCTTTTGCAACGTTGGCTTCAATGATTACGGTGAAATTATGGAATGAAGTTCCTAATTTGACTGTGATGCGTCTTGATAGGCCAGCTCATGTGTTTGTTGTTGAAGAGATCAAGGATGAAAAGCCGTGGTATTTTGATATCAAGTGTTTTCTCCAAAGTCAGATTTACCCGTCTGGGGCATCTTTGAAAGATAAGAAGACTTTAAGGAGATTAGCCGATAGATTCTACCTTAATGGTGATGTGCTTTACAGGAGAAACTTTGATATGGTTTTGCTCAGATGCATGGATAGACACGAAGCAAATTTATTGATGACTGAAGTCCATGAAGGTTCCTTTGGTACTCATTCCAACGGACATGCTATGGCTAAGAAGATGTTAAGAGAAGGTTACTATTGGCTGACAATGGAATATGACTATGGCAAGTTTGTAAAAAAGTGCCATAAGTGTCAAATATATGTAGATAAGATTCATGTTCCTCCGACACTGTTGAATGTTATTTCCTCTCCATGGCCCTTCTCCATGTCGGGAATTGATATGATTGGCATGATTGAGCCCAAAGCATCAAACGGACATCGTTTCATTTTGGTGGCTATTGATTACTTCCCAAAGTGGGTCGAAGCGGCATCATATGCAAATGTAACTAAGCAAGTTGTTGTAAGGTTTATCCAGAATCAGAATATATGCCGGTATGGTGTGCTAAGTAAGATCATTACTGATAATGGATCTAACTTGAATAATAATATGGTGGAAGCTTTTTACAAAGAATTCAAGATTGCACATCAGAATTCTTCTCCCTATAGACCCAAGATGAATGGGGTTGTTGAAGCTGCAAACAAGAACATCAAGAAGATCATTCAGAAAATGGTTGTGACGTACAAGGATTGGCATGAGATGCTCCCATTTTCTTTGCACGGGAACCGTACATCCATTCGCACTTCAATAGAGGCAACCCTTTTCTCACTTGTTTATGGGGTGGAAGTTGTGCTCCCAGTGGAAGTTGAGATCCCATCATTTCGTGTTTTGATGGAAGCCAAGTTGACTGAAGTTGAATGGTGTCAGACCAGGTATGACCAACTGAATTTAATTGAAGAAAAGAGGTTGACTGCCATGTGTCATGGTCAGTTATATCAACAGAGAATGAAGAAAGCTTTTGATAAGAAGGTCAGACCTTGTGTGTTCAAGGAAGGTGACCTTGTGCTCAAGAAGATCATGTCTTTAAACCAGATTCTAGGGGGGAAATGGGCTCCTAATTATGAAGGTCCATATATTGTAAAGAGAGCCTTTTCAGGCGGTGCATTGATTCTTACAAATATGGATGGTGAAGAGTTCACTCGTCCTGTGAATGTCGGTGCAGTCAAGAAATACTTCGCCTAAAAAAAGGAAAATAGCAGCTCACTAACTTGAAAACCCGAAAGGGCGGCTTAGGCAAAAATGAGCGTCTCAGTGGATTGAAAACTCGAAAGGGAGATCTATGCAAAAGTTAGAGATATAAAACAAAAAATTTATCCCGATAAATTGAGTACCCCATATTGGGGCAATTTATGCAAAAATTAGGGATTATGGCAAGTAACTGCATTCAACTGATCTTCAGTCTTGAAGACATTCTTGAGCACATCCTTTGGTTCTGATTTGTCACTCTCACCCGAAGCCAAGAACACATTGGATATTGAAGTTGGTAGAAGGATTAGTTATCATTGTAGCCCTTTTCCATGTAAATTACCATTTTTCAACTTTTGTAAAGATCTATAGAGTCTTGTCATTTACAGACTACCATTCTATTAAATAAAGTTGAGCTTTTTATCCAATTGTTTCTACTCTTATTTATCTTTCAACCAAATAGAATTAAATTTTATGATGATCATTTTTGAAATTGAATTTAAAATCAAAATCATTTTTCTTAAAATAAAAGTAATTACTTTTAATCAATCGATTTCAGTAAGGAATATCAACAACTGTCTGAGAACAGGTGGGTCCCAAAATGTGAAGCGTTGTTGGTCTTCCCCAAGCAATCGGTTCAGCGAGTTAGGCTCCCTAGCTGAGTTTGAGCTTGTTTCCCGAACTGAGTTTGAGATTATTGCCCTAGCTGATTTGTAAGCATTCATTCTCAGTAGTTTGCATAGTTCTAGTGCTAGATTTCATTTCCTCTCAGTTCGCCAGCGAATTTCACTCCTGATCCCCCGTCAGCGCTGATTCTTGAGCAGTTTTGGTAGTATCCCATGCGAGGTTGTCTCCCATTTTATATGGTGTTGATCTAAAATTCCCCACAAAGTTGATGATTTAAATCTTCATCAGTTCGGTTCCCTTTCCCCATCTAGGGTTGAACCCCTGAGATGGATGGTTTATATCCACCCCTAACTCTTTTCTCCAGTTGATGCATCCATCTTGTCGAGATTAGCCGAGTGTTGTAATGATGATTCAGATCATTGACAACTGTATCCTTTGTCAGCATAATCATCATATACATATACATATGCATACACATTCATAGATTTCATGATTTCATTATTATTGCACTTTGCAATTCATTATTTTTTCTGATCCTCTGCTATGGTGGTATCCTTTCCCCCATGCAGATTTGGTGTGTCTGTCCTCCCTCAATTGTAGAGTGTCAGGCCCTTAAGCAGAAAGAATTTAACCTTTCTCATTTCCCACTGAGTTATTTCCTCATGAATTATTATTATTTTAGCTTCCTCCCCAGTCGATTATCTGGATGGAACCACTCCTCTTGGGGTATATCCTCACCGGGTTGAGTCTTTGATTGACCATTTCTTTCTAGCTCTGACCTAGATAAATGCTTTTGGTCCCCTGAGAGACTATTACGCAGTAACTGGTAATACTCTTCTCGGTTTAGGAGTACCTTACTCTTACCCAATACCCGGTAACACTAATCTATTTCCTCTTGTTTCTCCCATCGGATTCATTTTACGTCTCCCTAGGTAGTTTATCCTTGATATGTTCATCTTAATCGATGATGGATATTCTTTCCTTTTGAGTTTATCCTTGATATGTTCATCCTAACCGATGACGGATATTCTTTTTGTGGTTTTCCACCCAGTAAAAGGATAGTTTTAATCCCTATTTTCCATTCCTTAGAGGGTTAATCCTTAATATGTTCATCTTACCCGGTGGTGGGTTTCCTCCTCTCTGCGGTCTTCTGCCCAGTAACCGATAGTTGTAAATCCCGCTTTCCCCTTTGTTGAGTCTATCCTTGATACGTTCATCTTGATCGGTGACGAATATTCTCTTTTTTGGTATTCTATCCAGTAACGGATAGACATAATTCCTGTCATTCCCCTCTGAGTCTATCCTTGATATGTTCATCCTAACTGGTGACAAATATTCTCTTTTTGATGTTCTATCCAGTAACTAATAGATGTAATTCCTACTTTTCCCCGACAATCTATCCTTGATATATTCATCTTAACTGATGACAGATATTCTTCTCTTTGAGCTTATCCTTGATATGTTCATTTTAACTAGTGACGAATATTCTCTCTCTTTGGTCTTCTGCCTAGTAATTGGTAGTTGTAAATTCTATTTGGATTTTCCTCAGCAGGCTATTCTTACCCAGTAATTGGTAATGAATACACCTCCTATTTCCCTCAACAATTCATCCTTGATATGTTTACCCTAACCGGTAACGGATGTCCTCCCTATTAGATTATATTATCTCCTTACCTAGTAACCGGTGATGGATAATATACTTCTATTACTCCTGTGTTGAAGTTCATTTCTTCCCTAGTTGAGTTTAGGTGTGTATTTCCTTAGCTAAATCCCCATTTCCTGTTTGGTTCGAGTATTTCAGTTTTGTCTTGATTTACCCGTTTCCCCTGCAGATTTTCCCCTTTATCCCTTGATGAGTCTTTCCATTTATTTATTTTCATGGAATTACTCTTGTGTCTCCAACAGTTTTAAGTCGTAGCCTGACCTACGCACAAATTTTTATCCCCCAGAGTCTTTGTCTCCCTAGTGAGTTTTCCTTATGGAATGCATTATGCTCCTGCAGACTTCCAGTCTCTCCGAATTCTTTTCCTTTGTGGCAACATTTTTCCCACAGAGATTATTTTTAACATTGCATATCATATGCATCATGAGGTATCTTAGGGACAAAAATTTGTTTCTGTTGTTGTTATTTAAGTCCATTCTACTAAGTCGATACAAAGATTTTAACCTTCATCTCCTCAGCTAGAACGTCCTTAAATAGGGGTGTCATACGGTGAACTGACTTTGGTGTGTGTTTTGCTTTTAATCGCAATGTCGCGGATAGCAAGAGTCGCCACCGACTTTTCTTTTATCCAATAAGGAAAGGTGGAAAAGAACAAGAAAGACCTTAATTAGATTTTGGGTTCGGGAGGTACATTATACAAAGGGAAGGTGTTAGCACCCTTTGTATCCATGGTTATCCATGGGCTCTTAATTGCTCGATCACTTATGTTTGTCTGAAAAAAAGTGTTTGTGATTTGCTTGAAAATGTTTTGAAAAGAGAGTTTAACTTTGTAATGATTCTTGTACGAATGTATACAAAGTATTTATCTCATTTAATTTTGAAAGCGGTTTAGAAAAATATAACTTGGCAATGATTCTAGTACGAATGTATACCAAGTGGTGATTTTCTAGTAATTGCAAAGTGTGAGGTATGAAAAATGTTTTAGGTTGTGAGCCAGCAATTAAGAGTTATACCTTCCTAGGGTCTTTATGGGCATTTCCTATCCTTATGAGGGTAAAACTGTCCTTACTATTGAGAAGTAAGTAGTCTTGTCCTTTTGGATTTAAGGGTCATCGTAGGGTCATCGATTGGTCATTGAAGGCAACAGTTGTAAGGATACTTTAGCATTCGAAGGGACGATCATCATTTAACCGTAGGCTACACCGAAGGGTCATCGAGGGACAAAATCATATATTCGAAGGCAACATCCGAGGGACTATGATTTATCGGGACATGATGATTTATTCGAAGGGTCATTGCTAAGTGTATCCCCACATTCGCGGGACATGACCGTTATACCGTAATACCGTAATATCGTAATACCGTAGGGTAACAAAGAGAGGTCCAAGATCACATATTCAAAGGCCATATTTTACAATCAATGAGGTAATTAGGATGACTCCCCACATTAAAATTAATACATTAAAATCAATTAAGTCATTTAGAATGGATCTTCGCCATAAAATTAATACATTAAAATCAATTAAGTAATTTAAGGTGAATCTCCATAAGGGCATCCCACAAATAAAGTGGAATACCTAGCCAGCTACCCTCTTCGGGAGTATGTGAGTCCTTACAATATTCAGCAAACAGATCAGAATACCAAATCAGGGTGCAATCGAGGATTACACCGCAAAAGAAACACAGCAGTATGAATGTCAGGCAAAACAACGCATGATTAACATAGAATAGATCAGATAAGCATAGAACAGAACAACCAAAATATTAGTGACTGTCATGTTCGCCTCTGCCTCGCCTAGCGAAGGCCTAGCGAATACTCGCTACATGCTCGCTTAGCGTGCTAGCGAGCGGCTGCGGGTTTTGAATTTCAGAACAGTACGACCTTAACCTGCTGCACGCCTTATGGCATCCAATACATAAATTACATGGTTCAGCATTCACAATATTCAGGCACACTTAAATTCACATGCAAAACCTCAAATATGTTTATGAACTCAGAACGAGGCCCAGAATTTTCTGATATCCGCAAGCTTCGCTAGGCGAGCGGTATAGCGAGGGGTTCGCTAGGCGAAGGATTTGCTCGCCTAGCGAGCAAGCCAGTTTTGGCCATTTCCTGGATTTGGCCATCTGTGTGCTGGGCCTTTGTTCTTTTGAGATTAATGCCTTGAAAAATAGGTTGGGGTGCCTTAAAAATGCCTTGTAATGTTAACGGGCAAATTTTGGGGTATGACAGCTGCCCCTGTTCAATATTCTTGAACCGAGAGAGTTAGAATGGTATGTACGCCATTCGTGGTCTGGAGGTGGAAGATTATTGAACACTAGAATGCCCCAAAAATTTGCACTTGTTAATCAGAGGTCATTCCTGATGGAGATGGGCTTAAAGATGCCATCCAGGAAGTTTGGTGATGAAATATCAGAATGGATCATACGCTGCTGGGGATAAAGGATCAGAATGGATCATACACTAGATCGTATCTGAGTAGCAGAATAAGTTATCCCTTAGGCGGGTGACTTTGCTGGGGATGAAAGATCAGAATGGATGGTACGCTAGGTCGTATCTGAGTTGAAGATCCAAATGGGTCGTACATTAGACCGTATTGGAGTTGCAGAATGAGCCGTACGTTAGGCTGTATCTGAAGAAGAAGGTAGTCGTACGCTAGACTACACCCCGGAATGCACCGTACGCTAGGCAGTATCTGAGGATTTGAAGATCCAAATGGGTCGTACGTTAGACCGTATTGGAGTTGCAGAATGAGTCGTACGTTAGGCTGTATCTGAAGAAGAAAGTAGTCGTACGCTAGACTACACCCCGGAATATACCGTACGCTAGGCAGTATCTGAGGATTTGAAGATCCAAATGGGTCGTACGTTAGACCGTATTGGAGTTGCAGAATGAGCCGTACGTTAGGCTGTATCTGAAGAAGAAAGTAGTCGTACGCTAGCTTACACCCCAGAATGTACCGTACGCTAGGCAGTATCTGAAGACTTGAAGATCCAAATGGGTCGTACGTTAGACCGTATTGGAGTTGTAGAATGAGCCGTACGTTAGGCTGTATCTGAAGAAGAAAGTAGTCGTATGTAACACCCCGATAAAATATGATAATTATTTAATTTAAGTTTAATAGTATATTATGATGATAATCTGAATGAGAGGGTACTATTTTTCAAAATAAAAGATAAACCATTCATATATATTATTATTAGTATATTTATTAATTTAATTAAATAATTGGAATATTATTGGATTATTATTATTGGAATAAAAAGTTGGAATCAGTAAAGAGTCCCATTTGGTAAAAAGGTTTTACACGTGAAAACAGAGAAGAAACTGAGAAAGGGAGAAGAAGAGGCTAAGGCTCAAGAGGAGAATTCACGATTGTTGAAGGTCAAAGAATCAATTGCCGGATTAACTCAGGTAAGGGGGGTTTATCGTCGTTTAATGGGTATTATGGGTTAACATGTAATGGGTAGTAATGAGCCATTGAATTGACCCTAATCAGGATGATGAATGTTGTAAATTGTGATTAATAAATTACGTTAAAACCGTGAATGGATCTGTATTTGGATGAGTTGTTTTCCTGGAAGTGTAGCTTTTTACGGAATCGAAATCGGAGGTCCGGAAGTCCTCCAACGACGGAAAATGCGGGGAAATCTGCATTCTGTTTCGTGTTAGCGCAGGAACAGCTTTCTATCTTGCGTTAACCGGTTAACCCAGGGTGTTAACCGGTTAACACTGTTATGATAATTAAAAAAATTAATTTCTGTTTTGCGTTAACGGGTTAACCCAGGGCGTTAACGGGTTAACGCTGTTGGAAAAGTGAAAATTTGATATTTGAATATTGTGTACGTTTTGGAATGGAATTATGTGTACATATTTGATGATTGGCCTATATTGGTGAATGATATATTGCATGTATGATATAGTAGGGATCATTTCCCGTGGTTTTGAGCAGTATAGGTATTAGTAGAGTGTGCTAATACTGTGATTTATTATTTGGCATGACATGATATGATTTTGTGACAAATATGCTGATGATGTATGATGGTATGCATAATGCTGTGAATATATCTATTATGTATGCAATTGTGGATGGACTGTTTATGGCTTAGAGTGTGAGCATATGTCCATTGTGGATTGTTGTTGATGTTTGCATGCTAGGTGATTTAGCGTGCATAGCATAGCCTTTATGGTGGTAGCTAATTCCCATGGTGAGGAATTAGTGAGTGAGTCACTAGGTCTCAAATGAGTGGGACTAGTGAGCTTGGTAGCCGTATCTGGGTTTGATCGGTGAGGTTGATATATGTGTTCACGAATAGTCGGTACCGCATGCATGGAGTCTCATGTCATAATGTATGTATGGCGTATAATATGAATGGATGTATTCCAATATTATACGTGTGTTTTGTGTTTGTGTTGAGTATGATTATGAGTTGATGTTGCCGTTGCTGAATGTGTGATATGATTAGGGTGATGAATGTGTTAATTTACTTAACATTACATGATATTTTATAATGCTTATTATATCGATTGAGGAACTCACCCTTACAACTATGTTTCAGGTAACGAGTAGTGATTGAGTAGAAGCTAGTGCTTGGAGTCTAGTGTAGTTCCTTAGTGGGTCATGCTCTGGTCTATGTAACATCGGGACGGGATGTTTTACTTTGTTTTCATTTGGTTGTTGAACAACTTTACATGTAATGTGTTACATGGTTTGCATGTTGTTAGATTTCTATCCGCTGCGAATTGTGCAATGTTTTATTTTGATTAATAAATGAGCATGACAAGTTATTATGGTGAATGGTGTGAAGTGTCAAGTGTGACACCCTGAAATTGCATATCTACTCTGATTCATATTTTGTTGTTTTAATTAATTATTAGGGTATTTTAGAAGGGTGTTACATTAGTGGTATCAGAGCATAGTCGGTCGAGTCGAGTCGTAATTATTCTGTTTCTCTGTATGTGATAGGTGTTGTGTAACCCTATCAGTACTTATTATTTTAGCTTGTTGGATTAACTCAGAATAGAGATGGCTGGAAGAGGTAGAGACGATGCTGCGATTGCTGAGGCTCTGGGTATGCTAGCTGGAGTACATGGAGGGAATCCGAATGTTGTGGGATTGGGAGCTGCTCGTCAACTGAGTGAGTTCCAGAAGAACAATCCTCCAATGTTCAAGGGAGCATACGATCCAAATGGTGCTCAGAAGTGGTTGAAGGATATCGAGAGGATCTTCCGAGTGACTGAGTGTGCCGATAACCAGAAGGTCAGGTTCGGTACGCATATGCTGTCAGAGGAAGCATATGATTGGTGGGTTGCTGCCCGCACTGAGTTGGAAGCTGCTGGGAGTGCTGAGATCACTTGGGCGGTGTTCAGAGAGAGATTCCTGAGGAAGTACTTTCCAGAGGATGTCAGAGGAAAGAAAGAGATAGAGTTCTTAGAATTGAAGCAGGGCAACCGGTCTGTTACTGAGTATGCTGCTAAGTTCACAGAGCTGTCGAAGTATTACACTCCCTATGATGAGGCTACTGGGGAATTTTAAAAATGTGTGAAGTTTGAGAACGGGTTACGTCCCGAGATCAAGCAGGCTATTGGGTATCAGCGGATTAGAGTGTTTTCTGACTTGGTTGACTGTTGCAGGATTTTTGAACAGGATACCAAGGCCAGAGCGGAGAGCTATCAGCAGAGGGTTGATAGGAAAGGCAAGAATCAGAATGATCGTGGGAAGCCGTATGCCGCTGGCAAAGGTTTCCAGAGACAGAGTGGGATGAAGAGACCTAGTGGGGGAGACTCCAGTGCCCCTGCTAAGTGTTACAGATGTGGTCAGGCTGGACATCGTATCCATGAGTGTACCAGTACTGAGAAGAAGTGTTTCAAGTGTGGCAAGGGTGGTCACTTGGCTGCAGAGTGCCGGTTGAAGACTATGACTTGTTTCAACTGTGGAGAGGTGGGTCATATCAGTCCACAGTGTCCTAAGCCGAAGAAAGAGAACCAGTCGGGAGGCAAGGTCTTTGCTTTATCGGGTTCTGAGACTTCTGCAGATGATCTTTGATCCGAGGTACGTGTTATATTAATGGATTTCCTCTTGTAGCTATTATTGACACAGGTGCGACTCATTCCTTTATATCTTTGGATTGTGCTGTGAAACTTAAATTAGAGATATCTGAGATGCATGGGAGTATGGTGATTGATACTCCTGTGAAGGGTTCAGTGACTACTACTTCAGTTTGTTTAAATTGCCCTTTGAGTATTTTTGGTAGAGACTTTGGGATGGACCTCGTGTGTCTTCCACTAGTGCAGATTGATGTTATCCTGGGTATGAACTGGTTGGTGTTTAACCGAGTTTATATCAACTGTTTTGATAAGACTGTGATCTTTCCTGAGATTGAGGAAGGAAAGAGTTTGTTTCTATCAACAAGGCAGGTGAATGAGGCAGTAGCAGATGGGGCAGAGTTGTTTATGCTGTTAGCGACTTTGGAGGCTAAAGATAAACTGGCGATTTGCGATCTAGCCGTGGTGTGTGATTTTCCTGATGTGTTTCCTGAAGAAGTGAATGAATTACCGCCAGAGCGTGAAGTTGAGTTCTCGATTGATTTGATACCTTGTACTAGGCCGATATCGATGGCTCCGTACCGTATGTCTGCTGTTGAGTTAACTGAATTGAAGAGTCAGCTGGAAGATCTGTTGGATAAGAAATTTATTCGTCCGAGTGTGTCACCGTGGGGCGCACCAGTGTTATTGGTTAAGAAGAAAGAAGGTACTATGAGGTTGTGTGTGGACTACAGGCAACTGAATAAAGTGACGATCAAGAATCGATATCCTTTGCTGAGGATTGATGATTTGATGGATCAGTTGGTTGGTGCGAGTGTGTTCAGCAAAATAGATTTGAGATCGGGGTATCATCAGATACGTGTGAAAACTGAGGATATTCAGAAGACTGCTTTCAGAACAAGGTATGGACATTATGAGTATTCTGTAATGCCTTTTGGTGTGACTAATGCGCCTGGGGTATTTAGGGAGTATATGAATAGGATTTTCCATCCGTACCTAGACAAGTTTGTTGTGGTGTTTATTGACGATATTTTGGTGTATTCGAAATCTGAAGAAGAGCATGCTGAACATTTGAGAGTGGTTTTAGGAGTTCTACGAGAAAAGAAGTTATTTGCTAAACTGTCCAAGTGTGAATTTTGGTTAGAAGAGGTTAGTTTTCTTGGTCATGTGGTTTCAAGAGGTGGTGTTGCTGTTGATCCTTCTAAGATAGAAGCGGTATCTAAGTGGGAAGCTCCGAAGTCAGTTTCTGAGATAAGGAGTTTTCTTGGACTTGCAGGTTATTATAGGAAATTCATTGAGGGATTTTCTAAGTTGGCGTTACCGTTGACGATGTTGACTAGAAAGGGGCAAGCGTTTGTTTGGGACTCAAAATGTGAAGAAGGTTTCCAAGAGTTAAAGAGAAGGTTAACTACTGCTCCTATTCTGATATTACCAAGTCCGTCGGAACCATTTGAGGTTTACTGTGATGCTTCATTGTTGGGTTTGGGTGGTGTTTTGATTCAGAATAAGCAGGTTGTAGCTTATGCTTCGAGACAACTGAAGGTTCATGAGAGGAACTATCCGACACACGATTTGGAGTTGGCAGCTGTGGTATTTGTTCTGAAGTTATGGAGGCATTACTTGTACGGGTCAAGATTTGAGGTTTTCAGTGACCATAAAAGTTTATAGTATTTGTTTGATCAGAAAGAGCTGAATATGAGACAGAGGAGATGGTTAGAGTTTCTGAAGGATTATGACTTTGGTTTGAATTACCATCCGGGTAAAGCAAACGTAGTGGCTGATGCATTGAGTCGGAAATCATTGCATATGTCTATGTTAATGGTTAAGGAATTGGATTTAATTGAGCAGTTTAGAGACTTGAGTTTGGTGTGTGAGAGTACTCACAATAGTGTTAAATTGGGAATGTTGAAGTTAACGAGTGGTATTCTGGATGAGATTAGAGAGGGTCAGAAATCCGATGTGCTTTTGGTTGATAAGTTGACTCTAGTGAATCAAGGTCAAGGTGGTGAATTCAGAGTTGATGAGAATGGTGTTTTGAAATTTGGTAATCGGGTGTGTATTCCGGATGTTACCGAACTTAAGAAGAGTATTCTTGAGGAAGGACATCGTAGTGGCCTGAGTATTCATCCTGGGGCTATGAAGATGTATCATGATTTGAAAAAGTTATTTTGGTGGCCGGGAATGAAAAGAGAAATTGCGAGTTTTGTTTATTCTTGTTTGACTTGTCAGAAGTCAAAGATTGAGCATCAGAAGCCGTCTGGGCTAATGCAACCGTTGGCTATTCCAGAGTGGAAGTGGGATAGTATCAGTATGGATTTTGTTTCTGGTTTACCGAGGACAATTAAGAATTTTGAAGCTATTTGGGTGGTTGTTGACAGATTGACAAAATCGGCTCATTTCATTCCGATCAGAATGGATTATCCGTTAGAGAGATTAGTTGAGTTGTATATTGAGAAAATTGTAAGTTTGCATTGTATTCCGATGAGTATTGTTTCAAACAGAGATCCTAGATTTACATCGAAGTTCTGGGAAGGTTTGTAGAGGGCTTTGGGAACTAAGCTGAGATTGAGTTCTGCATATCATCCGCAGACTGATGGTCAGACTGAGAGGACGATTCAGTCACTGGAGGATCTTTTGAGGGCTTGTGTTTTGGAAAAGGGAGGTGCTTGGGATTGTTATTTACCTTTGATTGAGTTTACCTACAACAATAGTTTTCATTCGAGCATTGGTATGGCACCGTTTGAAGCTTTCTATGGTAGGAGATGTCGGACACCTTTATGTTGGTATGAGTCCGGTGAGAGTGCTGTGGTTGGACCGGAGATTGTTCAACAAACTACGGAAAAGATTAAGATGATTCAGGAGAAGATGAGGATTGCTCAGAGTCGTCAGAAGAGTTATCATGACAAGAGGAGGAAGTCACTTGAGTTTCAAGAGGGAGATCATGTGTTTCTTCGTGTTACTCCGATAACTGGGGTTGGTCGAGCTTTGAAGTCGAAGAAGTTGACACCTCAATTTATTGGTCCTTATCAGATTTTGGAGAGGATAGGGGAGGTAGCCTATCGTGTCGCTTTACTGCCGTCACTTGCGAATTTGCATGAGGTTTTTCATGTGTCTCAGTTGAGGAGGTACATTCCTGATCCGTCGCATGTGGTCCAAGTAGATGATGTACGGGTGAGAGAAAACTTGACTGTTGAAACATCACCTATGAGGATCGAGGATCGAGAGTTGAAGCAGTTGCGGGGTAAAGAGATTGCTTTGGTAAAGGTAGCTTGGGGAGGACCAGCAGGTGGCAATGTGACTTGGGAACTTGAGAGTCAGATGAAGGAGTCTTATCCAGAGTTATTCGCTTGAGGTATGTTTTCAAGGACGAAAACTCTTTTAGTGGGGGAGAGTTGTAACACCCCGATAAAATATGATAATTATTTAATTTATGTTTAATAGTATATTATGATGATAATATGAATGAGAGGGTACTATGTTTCAAAATAAAAGATAAACCATTCATATATATTATTATTAGTATATTTATTAATTTAATTAAATAATTGGAATATTATTGGATTATTATTATTGGAATAAAAAGTTGGAATCAGTAAAGAGTCCCATTTGGTAAAAAGGTTTTACACGTGAAAACAGAGAAGAAACTGAGAAAGGGAGAAGAAGAGGCTAAGGCTCAAGAGGAGAATTCACGATTGTTGAAGGTCAAAGAATCAATTGCCAGATTAACTCAGGTAAGGGGGGTTTATCGTCGTTTAATGGGTATTATGGGTTAACATGTAATGGGTAGTAATAAGCCATTGAATTGACCCTAATCAGGATGATGAATGTTGTAAATTGTGATGAATAAATTACGTTAAAACCGTGAATGGATCTGTATTTGGATGAGTTGTAATTTCCTGGAAGTGTAGCTTTTTACGGAATCGAAATCGGAGGTACGGAAGTCCTCCAACGGCGGAAAATGCGGGGAAATCTGCATTCTGTTTCGTGTTAGCGCAGGAACAACTTTTTGTCTTGCGTTAACCGCTTAACCCAGGGTGTTAACCGGTTAACACTGTTGTGATAATTAAAAAAATTAATTTATGTTTTGCGTTAACGGGTTAACCCAGGGCGTTAACGGGTTAACACTGTTATAATTTGCCAAAAAACATATTCTGTCTTGCGTTAACAGGTTAACCCAGGGCGTTAACAGGTTAACACTGTTGAAATACTGTTAGAATTGCATTCTGTCTTGCGTTAACAGGTTAACCCAGGGCGTTAACCGGTTAACACTGTTGAAAAACTGTTAAATTTGTATTCTGTCTTGCGTTAACGGGTTAAACCAGGGCGTTAATCGGTTAACATTGTTATGATAATTAAAAAAATTAATTTCTGTTTTGCGTTAACGGGTTAACCCAGGGCGTTAACGGGTTAACGCTGTTGGAAAAGTGAAAAATTGATATTTGAATATTGTGTACGTTTTGGAATGGAATTATGTGTACATATTTGATGATTGGCCTATATTGGTGAATGATATATTGCATGTATGATATAGTAGGGATCATTTCCCGTGGTTTTGAGCAGTATAGGTATTAGTAGAGTGTGATAATACTGTGATTTATTATTTGGCATGACATGATATGATTTTGTGACAAATATGCTGATGATGTATGATGGTATGCATAATGCTGTGAATATATCTATTATGTATGCAATTGTGGATGGACTGTTTATGGCTTAGAGTGTGAGCATATGTCCATTGTGGATTGTTGTTGATGTTTGCATGCTAGGTGATTTAGCGTGCATAGCATAGCCTTTATGGTGGTAGCTAATTCCCATGGTGAGTAATTAGTGAGTGAGTCACTAGGTCTCAAATGAGTGGGACTAGTGAGCTTGGTAGCCGTATCTGGGTTTGATCGGTGAGGTTGAACTATGTGTTCACGAATAGTCGGTACCGCATGCATGGAGTCTCATGTCATAATGTATGTATGGCGTATAATATGAATGGATGTATTCCAATATTATACGTGTGTTTTGTGTTTGTGTTGAGTATGATTATGAGTTGATGTTGCCGTTGCTGAATGTGTGATATGATTAGGGTGATGAATGTGTTAATTTACTTAACATTACATGATATTTTATAATGCTTATTATATCGATTGAGGAACTCACCCTTACAACTATGTTTCAGGTAACGAGCAGTGATTGAGTAGAAGCTAGTGCTTGGAGTCTAGTGTAGTTACTTAGTGGGTCATGCTCTGGTCTATGTAACATCGGGACGGGATGTTTTACTTTGTTTTCATTTGGTTGTTGAACAACTTTACATGTAATGTGTTACATGGTTTGCATGTTGTTAGATTTCTATCCGCTGCGAATTGTTCAATGTTTTATTTTGATTAATAAATGAGCATGACAAGTTATTATGATGAATGGTGTGAAGTGTCAAGTGTGACACCCTGAAATTGCATATCTACTCTGATTCATATTTTGTTGTTTTAATTAATTATTAGGGTATTTTAGAAAGGTGTTAGATCGTACGCTAGACTACACCCCGGAATGTACCGTACGCTAGGCAGTATCTGAGGATTTGAAGATCCAAATGGGTCGTACGTTAGACCGTATTGGAGTTGCAGAATGAGCCGTACGTTAGGCTGTATCTGAAGAAGAAAGTAGTCGTACGCTAGACTACACCCCGGAATGTACCGTACGCTAGGCAGTATCTGAGGATTTGAAGATCCAAATGGGTCGTACGTTAGACTGTATTGGAGTTGCTGAAGGTCAGAATGGATCGTACGTTAGATCGCATCTGAGTTGAAGGAGTCATATGTTGAGCTGAATCAGAATGAACCGTACGTTAGGCTGTATCTGATAATATTTGTTGTATTTGCAGTAAATGTCTGGGATGGGCTTAAAGATGCCACCATTAGGAGGATATCAGAATGCTTGTCAGAATGAATGTTCATATAGACTACATCTGAGGGATGTATTTGAATCTTGAACGTAATCGATAAAGGTATCCGTCTGAATGGATCTTTCTTTTGACTGTATCAGGAGGATAATTAACCTGAAAAATAAAGTTAGTTTCATGCAATGTCATGATGCATGAGATGTTTTATGCTTGCGAACATGGTATGCATGTGCATGTTATGAAGTGATGTAATGAATGAATTATGCGCCTGAAAATAAATGCGAACATTGCATGCATGTGGAATGATGTATGAATGAGTTCTGTATCCGAAAAGTTTGGCCAGGGGAAAATAAATCCCCATATCCTGGTTGGAGATATTTGTATTGATGACCCTTCCTCAGCTGGGGGTATTTGATTTCTGTCTGATGGTAGAAATGTTCGACAGAAGCCTGGCTGGGGGTGGAAGAGATGACCAATTTGTCTAGCAATGCCAATTCCTTCTGGGGAATAACTGGCTTTGCTGGGGAATAGAATTAGCAATGGATTCATTGGAAAGCATGGTTAGACCTTCTCCTCGATCCTGAAGTCTTGTAGTAATCGCTATTTCATGCATGCATTTTTGGTAAACATCAATCATATTCAAATGCATATATTAATTCAATCTAAATCAATGGACGTTTACGCAAACAAAACAGAGAAAGTAAAACAAAAGCATTTTTTTTTTGGAAACGAAATTGTATTGATTTTGAAAGAGGGCCTATAAACAGGCAATTTGTGTACAAGGAGACAGAAATCCTAGTAAGAGGAAATTGTCAAGGAAACAAAGAGAAAGCTATGCAGAAAAAGTCCCATCGATTTTAATTCCACTACTGTCATTATGTCTTCAAGCCTCTCATCTCCTGTTGTCGGATAAAAGCGATTGGCTTGTTCAGTCCCTTTCATTTGGGTGAAGCTGACCGAGAACGGGACATAGTCATACGCTTTAATCCCTAATTTTTGCCTGGACCGCCCTTTCAGGTTTTCAGTCCACCAGGATGCCCTTTTTTTCCCAAGCCGCCTTTTCAGGTTTTCGACTTGCCGGGTGTACATGCGTATTATTTTTTAACTATGTCCATGTTCACGGGATGCGGGGACTCTTCGTCATCCACTGTAGCAAGCATCATGGCTCCACCAGAGAATACCTTCTTAACTACAAATGGCCCTTCATATGTGGGAGTTCATTTGCCTCTAGAATCACCTTGTGGTAGAATAATACGCTTTATTACCAAGTCGCCACTTCGGAATTATGGTGTTTTATTTTGAACTGCGTGCAGAGTTCAGTAATCATCTTGTTGTTCAGATTAGCACCATTATCAGTGATAGCTCTTTCAGGAGACAGCAGGTTTCTCAAATAGATATTGGATAGGATCCATCTTAGAAATCAATAAAGTGGTACGATTCAACATATACTGTCTTAGTCGGCGAACAGCCCAAGCCAAAGCACAACAAGCTTTCTCGAGCTGTGAGTATCTTGTTTCACAGTCGGTACCTTTTGCTAAGGTAGTATATTGCATGTTCTTTTCGACCAGACTCGTCATGTTGCCCCAGCACACACCCTATTGAATTTTCTAACACGATCAAATACATGATTAGAGGTCTTCCTTCAACTGGTGGTATCAGAATTGGAGGTTCTTCGAGATACCTCTTGATTTTGTCTCAGTAATTTGGAGATGGATTTGCAAGTAGCGGTCAAATGGGAGCTAAATCGGGCGACGTGGTCCAGATTTACGATTTCAATCGATGCCTCATGCGGCTGAATAGTCTTTTCTTCTTGCAGTAGTCTGGCAAGCTCTCCAGGTACTTCACAATCTTCCTCACTTCCATCCTCAGCTTGGTAGATCGGATTTTCAAAGTCATAATGAACAGTAGAAGAGTTATTACCAACAGGATCCAGAGTGGATATGGATCTGCAAATTGTTACGTGAGTGTGTGCAAGAAAACATAGCTTATTTGAAAGATTACAGGAAAGATAAAGAGCGCAATATTTGAATGCAAAAAGGTCCATTGATTTATTGAATATGAATATGCTTATGAAAATGACAAAACCCTTGAAACATTAGCTATTGTGCCCCGGGTATAGACACAATGCTTTGAAACACTAAAATAGCAATAATAATTACTCCTGACTAAAGGAAATCAGGATAGTGTCTTCAGCCTTCCAATTGTCGAGCCCGTCACCAATTGTTGGGAAAATCCAGTTATCCAGGTTGCAACCGCTATCAGCATCTTCTATAGCATTGACAGTCTCATCACAGTTAGGCAGAGGGGCAGTGATGTCATTAGGAGTCTCCGGAGGATCATAGGTAGCCGCCTGTATCTTTCCACTTCGAATGCCGCGTTCAACATGTTCACCTGTTAATATAAGTTCAGTGAAACCCGATGAGGAACTTCTCAATAGATGGCTGTAGAATAGACCAGTCAGTGTGCTCATGAACATGTCCACTAATTCTCGATCAGTTATAGGGGGTTTGACCCTGCCAGCCAAATCTCTCCATTTTTGAGCATATTCTTTGAAGCTTTCTTTAGATCCCATAGTCATATTCTGCAATTGCAGCCGAGTAGGCGCCAATTCAGAATTATACTGGTAGTGTTTGTAGAAAGTTGTCGCTAAATCAGTCCAGGTGCGGATGTTAGAGCTCTCGAGCTGATAATACCATTCTAACTGTGTGCCAGACAGACTCTCTTGGAAGAAATGGATCCATAGTTTCCTATCAGTGGTATACGGCTGAATCTTTCTCACGTAAGCTCTCAGATGCATCTGAGGACAAGACGCACCATCATACTTAGTGAAAGTGGGGATCTTGAATTTGCGAGGAATGACCACATCGAAGACCAGACCCAAGCTTTCGAAATCCAAGTCGGGCGCCTTCTAACCCTCCATAGCTAGCATACGTTCTTCCAGCAACTTGTACTTATCATCTTTTGGAGAGTACTGTTCATTTTCATAATCTTCATCGTCATCCTCAGGGTTGAAGAGGTCTACATTCTCCTCTTCCGAATCACTCTCTGTCTCATCTTCTTTATCCTTCGAAATTCCAATCCTGGCTCCTGCGGCCTGTCCTTTTAGCCTTCTTCCCGGGTTGACGTAACTCACAGGTTTCTTGTCTTTCTTTTTCTTGAGCAAGAGAGCCTTCAGTTCCTCCTGCCCCTTGGATAAGTTCAAGATCATTTCCTGGAATTGAGCATTTTGAGCCTGGAGATCCTTGACAGTTTGTTCGAGGTCCATTTTTCTGTTTGGAGGAAAACCGTGAGAACACTGATCCCTTAGAATACTTGTTATGCAATGTTATGCTATGCAATGTATGAAATGTTTTCAATGTTTAAAGTCCTTGAAATGGTTAGTACAATGCCATGATGTTATGATGTTAAGATGTTATGATGTTATGTAAATAACAAGCACAAGCAAGTCACACAACCATCATTCTTAGGTTTTAAGGCTTGCATGAGTTCCATAGGTAAGTACCCTCCCCACTGAAGTTTGGTTGGTTCAACCTGTCCTAGAATAGTAACCGGGTTCTAGAAGGATCTCAAATCATTGACCTTTCCTTAAGTCCACTTCAGTGCAACATCAAGTGGTTGACCGAAGCTTCCCCAAAGTCCAATCTCAAAGAGTGTAGTATCGAGTCTCAACCAACCCCAGTCGGAACCGAAGTCAGTTATCTCACTACTTTCTAATGGCTAGGATGAGTCAATTAGGGTTCTAAAGGTCTGGTTAATGCTTTGATGACACCACGCGGAAGCCAAATTTTTCCTCAAGTAAACATGAGGAACATCAGGACATCCAAAGTGTCACATTAACCGTAGCCATCATTTTGACCATTCCAGTATACGCCGGATAGTCGCGATGATCTATTGCTACTTACCTAAGGTACACTAGATCCGGGTGTAGGATCTTTCACTCAAACATAAAATACCCAAGCAATCCCTTAAAAGTAAATCAGACAATTTGAATAAGTGATCTTGTTTTTTAAGGTAACCTCTCTTTTTAGTTTCCCCAGCAGAGTCTCCAGTTCTGTCATACGGTGAACTGACTTTGGTGTGTGTTTGGATTTTAATCGCAATGTCGCGGATAGCAAGAGTCGCCACCGACTTTTCTTTTATCCAATAAGGAAAGGTGGAAAAGAACAGGAAAGACCTTAATTAGATTTTGGGTTCGGGAGGTACATTATACAAAGGGAAGGTGTTAGCACCCTTTGTATCCATGGTTATCCATGGGCTCTTAATTGCTCGATCACTTATGTTTGTCTGAAAAAAAGTGTTTGTGATTTGCTTGAAAATGTTTTGAAAAGAGAGTTTAACTTTGTAATGATTCTTGTACGAATGTATACAAAGTATTTATCTCATTTAATTTTGAAAGCGGTTTAGAAAAATATAACTTGGCAATGATTCTAGTACGAATGTATACCAAGTGGTGATTTTCTAGTAATTGCAAAGTGTGAGGTATGAAAAATGTTTTAGGTTGTGAGCCAGCAATTAAGAGTTATACCTTCCTAGGGTCTTTATGGGCATTTCCTATCCTTATGAGGGTAAAACTGTACTTACTATTGAGAAGTAAGTAGTCTTGTCCTTTTGGATTTAAGGGTCATCGTAGGGTCATCGATTGGTCATTGAAGGCAACAGTTGTAAGGATACTTTAGCATTCAAAGGGACGATCATCATTTAACTGTAGGCTACACCGAAGGGTCATCGAGGGACAAAATCATATATTCGAAGGCAACATCCGAGGGACTATGATTTATCGGGACATGATGATTTATTCGAAGGGTCTTTGCTAAGTGTATCCCCACATTCGCGGGACATGACCATTATACCGTAATACCGTAATACCGTAGGGTAACAAAGAGAGGTCCAAGATCACATATTCAAAGGCCATATTTTACAATCAATGAGGTAATTAGGATGACTCCCCACATTAAAATTAATACATTAAAATCAATTAAGTCATTTAGGATGGATCTTCGCCATAAAATTAATACATTAAAATCAATTAAGTAATTTAAGGTGAATCTCCATAAGGGCATCCCACAAATAAAGTGGAATACCTAGCCAGCTACCCTCTTCGGGAGTATGTGAGTCCTTACAATATTCAGCAAACAGATCAGAATACCAAATCAGGGTGCAATCGAGGATTACACCGCAAAAGAAACACAGCAGTATGAATGTCAGGCAAAACAATGCATGATTAACATAGAATAGATCAGATAAGCATAGAACAGAACAACCAAAATATTAGTGACTGTCATGTTCGCCTCTGCCTCGCCTAGCGAAGGCCTAGCGAATACTCGCTACATGCTCGCTTAGCGATGTGCTAGCGAGCGGCTGCGGGTTTTGAATTTCAGAACAGTACGACCTTAACCTGTTGCACGCCTTATGGCATCCAATACATAAATTACATGGTTCAGCATTCACAATATTCAGGCACACTTAAATTCACATGCAAAACCTCAAATATGTTTATGAATTCAATTGTAATATCACATGCAAATTAAGAACATAAAGCGGTAATAGTAATGCAAACCTGTTTGCAATCGAATTGCAACCTTGAATTGGCAAGTCGGATTGAGTTGGGCGGAGGTGACCTTGATGCAAATGAGTTTCCTTCAGGGTTTCCTTTAGGGTTGCTCTGAATTCTCTGGGTTAGCCTCCAGGGTTTGCTGTGCCTTCTCTCTATCTCCCGTCCTCGTTTCGTTTTCGTTCCCCCTTTTTTCCTGAATGAAGCTCTGCTATTTATAATGCTCTTTTTGTGACCTAATGGGCTCAGAACGAGGCCCATAATTTTCTGATATCCGCAAGCTTCGCTAGGCGAGCGGTATAGCGAGGGGTTCGCTAGGCAAAGGATTTGCTCGCCTAGCGAGCAAGCCAGTTTGGGCCATTTCCTAGATTTGGCCATCTGTGTGCTGGGCCTTTGTTCTTTTGAGATTAATGCCTTGAAAAATAGGTTGGGGTGCCTTAAAAATGCCTTGTAATGTTAACAGGCAAATTTTGGGGTATGACAAGGGGCGACTGTAAGACCCCAATTTTGACCCTAAGATCCCTCATGCTATCTCATCATATGCATTGACATTGGGATCACACCTTGGCATCCTCCTTAACCCTCATTCATTGGGTTTTCATTGGTAGAGATCACAAAGAACATTTGATTGTATCATACTTCATTTTTTCTTCGTTTACTAACCAAAATACCAAGAATATGTCAATGTATAGTTTGTTGCTTTTGTAGGTAGTATGTATGCTCACCCATGCTTTATCAAACTCCTATATAGGGTTTAACACCCTCAATGAAAGGAGTGCAATAAAGAAATAGTTCACATTGACTCCAAGTATCATATATGGATCCCCAGGATCTTCGCATGTTTTTTTGATGAATAAATCATCAAGAGTTTGGAGTTTGTTTATCTTTGAAGCCCTAATTCATCTGGGTATCTTGTGTGACTTCTTCAATAAGTTTCTTCAACAATTGATCAAATATTTCAAGGTATACTTCATATTACATTATCCTACACATATATGATCCTCCATGAGTCCCAAAATTTAAGATAATATCAAGCTAGCAAGATGGTTCATGGTGGTTGACCAGAGGAAGTCAACTAGTCAAAACTGGGGTTCCTTAGACCCTATCTCCTACAATTTTTGTCATATGAATATCATTCCAAGATAAACGTTACTCAAAATGACATTACAAACAACTTTCATGTTGGAGTCAAGAGCTAGTTTTGCTTGGAAAGTCATTTGTTATGGTGAAAGATTATAGGTCATTTTGTTTGAACCCTAGTTTGAAGGTCAACTTCTCAGGACCATAACTTGCTCAATTTTTATGATATTAAATTCATTCAAATTTCATGATAAAATTAAAGGTTTCTACTTTAACTTTTATGTTTGGAGAAAGTTGAAATTCAACTTGCAAATACATGTCCCAAGAGGAAAGATTATAGGTCATTTTAGGCCAATACCATTGAACAAGTGATATTCCTCAATTTCTAAAATGCATAACTCCTTCATGCCAAATCCTAATGAGGTCACATTTTTGACCAAATTGAAGAGGTTTGAAAGATATGCAACTGTGATGAAGAAATGTTTCTCATTTGAAGTCCATAGAAAAAGTTATTCAAGGTGGAAGAAGTGGACATTTGACTTGGGACTTAGAGTTAAGTTTAAGAGAGGCACAAAAGGCCCAAAAGAGTTTGAATGAGTGTTAGTTCTTTTTGTCTTTTGAAATTTTAAGTTAAGTATGGTTAAGTTCACTTACAAATTTGATTAAGAAAAAGAGTTTGAAAATGCAATGGCATAAGGCCAAAGTTTCTAATTTGCAATAAAGAGTCTAAGTTTAGAAATCACAAGAAAAGAAGATTTTGAAAAGGAGGGAGAGATTTGAAATTTAAGAAGTGGGAGAAGATGAAGAGGCTATCCTAAGCAAAAAATTTAAAAGTTAAGAGTTGAAAATATCTGACCAATGGGATGCAATCCAATAGACAAGAATGTCATATATAAACCGAATTTTCCCTTGGACTTTAGAATCAAGCAATATCAATACACAAATAGCAAGGTGAATAGCAAGGCATCAAATAAAGATAGCCACATCCAAGCTAGCAACTTCATAGTATTCTTCTTAAGCTTTCATGCATCAGATGACATACTCCTTAAATGGCTCAGAATAAGGCATTAGACACAAGTTCAAAATAAAAATTGCCTTAAGACCATGTAGCAGATGAACTCAAGAGGGATCTCAATACTTGCTTCAGATGAAAGTTCAATTCACAATGAATGGATTTAGAAAAGGTTGACATTGGCCAAGTCCTTTTTGTATAGGGAATGTTGCCTAATTCTAAGTCCAATGTCTCAGATCAAATCCAATAGTCCACACAAATCTTTTTTAGGGTTTTTGTTGTTATTATGTACATTAAGGTCAAAAGACCATAAACACAAACAAGTATAATCACAAGATATGGCTCAAGTGAGCAAAATGAAAATGGCATTGAAATAAACAAGTTAAATGGTATGAATAATGGCAAATGATAAAGACTTGAATTTAAAGTGCATAAAGTAAATGACTTGAAATTAAAAGTTAGTCAAATGTTAGTTGATTAGAAGTTAGTATTTGCTTTTGCTTTTTAATTGTTAAAGTCATTCTTTGGAGAACACTCAACCATCTATTCATAAGTATGGATCCTTGAACCAAGACATCTTCCAAAGGAAGGAAAAAAGGCCAAGTTTCCACATAATACCATGAAAGGGGGGAGACTTACAATCTCACTTACTAGAATGTTATGCTTTTAGGTCAAAATTTAGCGATATGTTGAGCAATCGTAATTTGACTTATATAGAAGTCACAACTATTTGAGGTCGGGCAATATAAATTTTAGTGTTAATGCATGTTAGAGATATGTTATTATGAACCATACTCTTAAAACATACCACACTTAAAAGAAAATGGCAAAAGGGTGGACCTAATCTCATCAATACTTATATTAGTTTACGAACCAATTAGCCTTAGGATATAGAGATATCATAGGTCAATGGATGGATGGGATAAAAAGGGATTGAAGATGAAGAGGGAGGGGGAATGAAATAAACTCAAATTGGTCATGGAGGACTTTTATCAAATTCAAATAATTCATTCATTTTGGGAGATGAATTAATGAAAATAAGTCAATTAAAATGAAAATCAGAAATTACAAAAAAACGTGGACCACTTGATCTCCCTCATTAATTGAGGTGGAAGATCAAGTGGATCTGAGCACACATTCCACCATACTCCAAGTCAAATGTTCCACACACGTGGTAATCACTTAGGACTCCCTAGATTAAAATAAAATATAAGTATCATGTGGTTCAGAAGCATGCCAACATACCGCCGGAGCTAGAGGTCCGGTCTTCTTCTCCGGTGGACCTCACCAGACTGTTCCACCTTCAACCATCACCAAGATAAAAAAGGATGACATGAATTTAAAGTAAGAATGCTCAGGAGCTCAAATCTGGCCTCAATTTTACCTAACTCCAAGTATATAGAAAGATACAGGGAGTTGAATTTTGAGGATCATGATCTGAGTTGCTTCAATTTCACCTCTAAGCAACTCAATCTTGTTGCCTACATTGGTAGGACTTTAGTCAACCAAAAATCAACAAGAATAGTGCAGAATTGAGTGAGAATCAAAGAGATGAAAAATTCAGAAATTCACCTTCACTGCAGGTTCAGATTGGCACGATCTTGCTCTCAATTGTGCTTCGCCTTGCTTCAAATGCTTGATGGAGTGGAAATGGATCAAGAAAAGTTATGGACTCTTGGAGTTTCAATCTCAAAATAGTTGAGAGATTCAAACTCGATTTTCAATGAAAATCACCAAGCTTATCCTTTGAATGTGAGTGTTTAGGGTTACTAATTCAAAGCTTGCACGCCAGCCTCCATAAGTCTGAGCAAGAGGGGCTCTATTTATAGGCCAAGTGATTGATAATTTCACACTTCTTTCAAAATTCCAAAAATAACAATATCCTTTGCATGGATGCATGGGTGTGTGATAAGCCCATTCAATGATTCATTTAGGTCCAAAAATGAATGTAAGCAATGTTGAAGTCATGTGGAAAGCCCATGCATTCGTGTATGGAAAGTGGAACTTCAAATCTTCCAAATGGTCCTTCAACTTTAAGCCATGCGCAAGTCATTCATTCTTTGTCCAAATGGGATAAATTTGGACTTTTTGGAAAGGTTAGATCAAGAGGAACAACTTTAATGTTGAACACTTTTTTATTTGAATATTGGATCATGATGAATTTTGAGGTGGAACTTTGGAAAATCAAACATATCAAAAACATTTCTAAGTACCAAGCCATATGTTCACTTCTTCCACCTTGAGTAACTTTTTCTATGGACTTCAAATGAGAAAACGTACTTCATCAAAGTTGTACCCCTCTCAAAGTTCTTTAAATTTCTCACAAATTTGACCTCATTTGGATTTAACCTGAAGGAGTTATTCATTTTAGAAGTTGAGGAAAATCACTTGTTCAATGGTATTGGCCCAAAATGACCTTTAATGTTTCCTCATATCACATGCATTTAAAAGTTGAATTTGCACTTCCTCCAAACATAAAAGTTGAATTAGACATATTGAATTTGATCATTCAACTTTAATAGCTTTCATCTCATAAAATTTGAGAAAGTCATGGTCTTGGGAAGTTGACCTCCAAATAAGGGTTTAGACAAAATGACCTATAATCTTTCACCATAAAAAATGACTTTCCAAGAAAAACTAGCTTTTGACATAAACATGAAAGATGTTTGGAATGTCATTTAGAGTAACTTTTATATTGGAATCATTTTCATATGACTCAAATTGTAGGAGATAGGGTCTAGGGAACCCCAGTTTTGACTAGTTGAATTCCTCTGGTCAACTACCATGAACCAACTTGCTAGCTGGATATTATCTTGAATTTTTGGACTCATGGAGGATCATATATGCATAAGATAATGAAATGTGAAGTATCCCTTGAAATATTTGATTAATTGGTGAAGAAACGTATTGAAGAAGTCACATAAAATACCCAGATGAATTAGGATTTCCAAGGCAAACCAACTCCAAACTCTTGAAGATTTCTTGATCAAAATAACATGTGAAAATCATGGGGATTAATATATGATACTTAGAGCCATAGTAAACCAATTCTTGATTGAGCTCCTTGCAATGAGGGTCATAAACCCTAGATGTGAGCTTGATAGAGCATAGATGAGCATATGCACTACCTATAAAAGAGTTAAGCTATACAAAGACATATTTTTGGTATTTTGGTTAGTAAAATAAAGAAAAGTGAAGTATGCTACAATCAAATGGTGCTTGGTGATCTCTCCCAATGCAAACCCAATGAATGGGGGGTAAGGAGGATGCCAAGGTGTGATCCCAATGCTAGTGCATATGATGAGAATAGCATGAGGGATCTTAGGGTCAAAATTGGGGTCTTACAGCAATCATTTTCCGTTTACAGTTAGATTGACTTTCAAGTGTACGAATAATATGATTGAGTATGAAGCTTGGATTATGGGGCTTGAAGAGGCCATTGATCTCAGAATCAAATATTTAGACGTTTATGGAGATTCAGCTTTGGTTGTGAATCAAATCAAAGGTGAATGGGAGACGAATCAACCCGGTTTGATACCATATACAGATTATGCGAGGAGGATTTCAACTTTCTTTACAGAGGTTGAGTTTTATCATATCCCTCTAGAAGAAAACCGGATGGCAGATGCTCTTGCAACGTTGGCTTCAATGATTGTGGTGAAGTTCTAGAATGAAGTTCCTAATTTGATTGTGATGTGTCTTGATAGGCCAGCTCATGTGTTTATTATTGAAGAGATCAAGGATGAAAAGCCGTGGTATTTTGATATCAAGTGTTTTCTCCAAAGTCAGATTTCCCCGTCTGGGGCATCTTTGAAAGATAAGAAGACTTTGAGGAGGTTAGCCGGAAACTTCTACCTGAATGGTGATATGCTTTATAAAAGAAAATTTTATATGGTTTTGCCCAGATGCCTGGATAGACAAGAAGCAGACTTATTGATGACTGAAGTCCATGAAGGTTCCTTTGGTACTCATTCCAAAGAACATGCTATGGATAAGAAGATGTTAAGAGCAGGTTACTATTGGCTGACAATGGAATCTGACTGTTGCAAATTTGTAACAAAGTGCCATAAGTGTCAATATATGCAGATAAGATTCATGTTCCTCCGACACTGTTGAATGTTAGTTCCTCTCCATGTCCCTTCTCCATGTGGGGAATTGATATGATTGGCATGATTGATCCTAAAGCTTCAAACGGACATCGTTCCATTCTGGTGGCTATTGACTACTCCACAAAGTGGGTCGAAGCGGAATCGTATGCAAATGTAACTAAGAAAGTTGTTGTGAGGTTTATCAAGAATCAGATTATATGTCAGTATGGTGTGCCAAGTAAAATCATTACTGATAATGGACCTAACTTGATTAAGAATGTGGTGGAAGCTCTTTGCAAATACTTCAAGATTGCATATCATGATTCTTCTCCCTATAAACCAAAGATGAATAGGGTTATTGAAGCTGCAAACAAGAACATCAAAAAGATCATTCAGAAGATGGTTGTCACGTACAAGGATTGGCATGAGATGCTCCCATTTGCTTTGCACGGATACCGTACATCCATCCGCACTTCAACAGGAGAAACCCCTTTCTCACTTGTTTATGGCATGGAAGTTGTGCTCTCAGGGGAGGTTAAGATCCTATCATTGCGTGTTTGAATGGAAGCCAAGTTGACTGAAGCTGAACGGTGTCAGGCCAGGTATGACTAGCTGAATTTAATTGAAGAAAAGAGGTTGATTGCCATGTGTCATGGTCAGTTATATCATTAGAGAATGAAGAAAGCTTTTGATAAGAAGGTCATACCTCGTGCGTTCAAGGAAGGTGACCTTGTGCTCAAGAAGATCCTACCTTTCAAACTAGATTCTAGGAGAAAATGGGCTCCTAATTATGAAGGCCTATATGTTATAAAGAAAGCCTTTTCAGGCGGTGCTTTGATTCTTACATCTATGGATGGTGAAGAGTTCACTCGTCCTCTGAATGCCGATGCAGTCAAGAAATACTTTGCGTAAAAAAAGGAAAAGAATAACTCGCTAATTTGAAAACCCGAAAGGGCGACTTAGGCAAAAATGAGCGTCTCGGTGGATTGAAATCCCGAAAGGGCGATCCAAGATAAAGTTATAGACATAAAACAAAAAATTTATCCCAATAAATTGAGTACCCCACATTAGGGATATTTATGCAAAAATTAGGGATTATGGAAAGTAAATGCATCCGGCTGATCTTCAGTCTTGAATACATTTTTGAGCATGTCATTTGGTTCTGATTTGTCACTCTCAACCGAAGCCAAGAACAAAGTGGAGATTGAAGTTGGTAGAAGGATTAGTGATCATTTTATTCAATGTAGCCCTTTTCCATGTAAATTTCCATTTTTAAACTTTTGTAAAGATCTATAGAATCTTGTCATTTACAGACTACCATTCTATTAAATAAAGTTGAGCTTTTTATCCAATTGTTTCTACTCTTATTTATCTTTCAGCCAAATAGAATTAAATTTTATGATGATTATTTTTGAAATTGAATTTAAAATCAAAGTCATTTTTCTTAAAATAAAAGCAATTACTTTTAATCAATCGATTTCAGTAAGGAATATCAATAGCAGTCTGAGAACAGGTGTGTCCCAAAATGTGAAGCGTTGTTGGTCTTCCACAAGCACTCGGTTCAGCGAGTTAGTCTCCCTAACTGAGTTTGAGTTTTTTTCCCCAACTGAGTTTGAGATCGTTGCCCTAGCTGATTTGTAAGCATCTATTCTCAACAGTTTGCATAGTTCCAGCGCAAGATTTCATTTCTCCTCAGTTCTCCAGCGGATTTCACTCCTGATCCCCTGTCAGCACTTATTCTTAAGCAGTTTTGGTAGTATCCCCTGCGAGGTTGTCTCCCATTTGATATGGTGTTGACCTAAAATTCCCCGCAGAGTTGATTATTTAAATCCTCATCAGATCGTTTCCCTTTCCCTAGCCAGGGTTGAACCTCTGAGATGGATGGTTTATATCCATCCCTAACTATTTTCTCCAATTGATGCCTCCATCCTGTCGAGATTAGCCGAGTGTTATAACGATGATTCAAATCAGTGACATTTGTATCCTTTGTCAGCATAATCATCATATACATATACATATGCATACACATTCATAGATTTCATGATTGCATTATTATTGCATTTTGAGATTCATTATTTTTTCTGATCATCTGCTATGGTGGTATCCTTTCCCCCATGTAGATTTGGTGTGTCTGTCCTCCCTCAATTGTAGAGTGTCAGCCCCTTAAGTAGAAAGAATTTAACCTTTCTTATTTCCGACTAAGTTACTTCCTCATGGATGATTATTATTTTAGCTTCCTCCCCAGTCGATTATCTGGATGGAACCATTCCCCTTTAGGTTATCCTCATTGGGTCGAGTCTTTGATTGACCATTTCTTTCTAGATCTTACCTAGATAGATGCTTTTGGTCCCCTGAGAGTCTATTAGCCAGTAACTGGTAATACTCTTCTCGGTTTGTGAGTACCTTACTCTTACCCAATACCCGGTAACAGTAATCTATTTCGACTTGTTTCTCTCAACGGATTCGTTTTACGTCTCCCAAGGTTACTCCTTGAAATGTTCATCTTAACCAATGACAAATATTCTTTCCTTTTGAGTTTATCCTTGATATGTTCATCCTAACCGATGACGGATATTCTCTTTGTGGTTTTCTACCCAGTAAAAGATAGATATAATTCATATCATTCCCCTCTGAGTCTATCCTTGATATGTTCATCCTAACCGGTGACATATATTCTCTTTTTGATATTCTATCCAGTAACTGATAGATGTAATTCCTACTTTTCCCCAGCAGTCTATCCTTGATATGTTCATCTTAACTGATGACGAATATTCTTCCCTTTGATCTTATCCCTGATATGTTCACTTTAACTAGTGACGATAATTCTCTCTCTTTGGTCTTCTGCCCAGTAACCGGTAGTTGTAAATCCTATTTGGCTTTTCCCTAGCAGGTTATTCTTACCCAGTAACTGGTAATGAATACACCTCATTTTGCCCTCAGTAAGTCATCCTTGATATGTTTACCCTAACCGGTAACAGATGTCCTCCCTGTCATATTATATTATCTCCTTACCCAGTAATCGGTGATGGATAATATACTTCTATTACTCCTGTGTTGAAGTTCATTTATTCCCTAGTTGAGTTTAGGTGTGTATTTCCTTAGTGAGATCGCCATTTCCTGTTTGGTTCGAGTATTTCAGTTTTATCTTGATTTACCCGTTTCCCCTGCAGATTTTCCCTTTTATCCCTGTCTGAGTCTTTCCATTGATTTATTTTCATGAAACTACTCTCGTGTCTCCAACAGTTTTAAGTCGTAGCCTAACCTACGCACCACTTTTTATCCCCCAGAGTCTCTGTCTCCCCATTGTGTTTTCCTTATGGAGTGCATTATGCTCCTGCGGACTTTCAATCTCTCCGAATTCTTTTCCGTTGTGGCAACATTTTCCCCACAGAGATTATTTTTAACATTTCATATACTATGCATCATGAGGTATCTTAGGGACCAAAGTTTGTTTCTATTGTTGTTATTTAAGTCCATTATACTGAGTCGATACGAAGATTTTAACCTATGCAAAAGGACTTGGCCAACGCCAACTTTTCTAAGACCAAGTTATTGTGAGTTGAGCTTCCATCTGATGCAAGTATTGGGATCCACCTTAATTCATCTGCTACATGGTCTTGATACAAATGTTACTTTAAACCTGTGCCTAATGCCTTATTCTGAGCCAATCAAGAAGTAGTTCATCTGATGCATGGGAAGATTAAGAAGAAGACAATGAAGTTGCTTGCTTGGATGTGGCTATCTTTATTTGAGGCCTTGCTCTTTATCTTGCTACTTGTTTCTTGATATTGCTTGATTCTAAAGTCCAAAGGAAAAGTGGGTTTCTATATGACATTCTTAACTATTGCATTGCATCCCATTGGTCAGATCTTTTCAACTCTTAACTTTTAATTTTATGCTTAAGATTAGTCTCTTCATCACCTCCCACTTATTAAATTTCAAAACATCTCCCCCTTTTCAAAAAAAATCTTTGCTTGTAATTTAAAACTTAGACTCTTTTGCAAATTAGAAACTTTGGCCTTATGCCATTGCATTTTTTTAAACTCTTTTCTTAAATCAAATTTGCAAATGAATCTAACCATATTGACTTAAGAATTTCAAAATACAAAAAAAACTAACACTCATTCAATTTCTTTTAGGCCCTTTGTGCCTCTTTTAAACTTAAATTTTTACTAAAAGCAATCAACTCACTTTGAAATTGATACCACGAACTATGAGGTTTTGATCCCTCATTTTTATGTTGGTACGTAGGCACAAGTCCGAATGTCTTGTCAAACACAAAAATATAATTAATGAATTCTTTTCTCATCCCCGCACTCTATTTATTGCAAATATCTTTTATACCAAAACACATACACCCATAAAAAAAGGCTCCTAGGAGTACCTAGGACACTTTGGATGCTAACATCTTCCCTCTGTGTAACCAACCCCCTTACCTGTAATCTCTGACATTTTATTAGTTTTGATTTGAAAACTTCTTATCTTTGGGTTTTGTTAGGGTTTTGTTCGTACTTTTTCCTTTTCCTTTGGAAACAATAAAAGCGCGGTGGCGACTCTGGTTTTATTGATGTTAAGTTTATCCATAGCTTAATGGTCATGAATTTACCGCTACACAGGATGACGCTTCTTGCTAACATCATCATAGTTATCACCATTGATGTGCTTCACCTAGTACCGTTACTCACCAGATTCCAGACATTGATCCAATTTTTCAGACTTTTATATGTATAATATGCAATCATTACGGAATGTATGTATTTTGATATACTTCAAACCCATTAGACAAAATATCTTCTTGGCCTCATAACAACGATATGATAAATTCTTAGCTTCTGCTAGCATTTATTTCAGTAAATCAATTAATTCCGTGAAATTTTATCCTTCCACTCACTTTTTTCCTTCACATTAAATAATTTTAACACCACACAAAGTCATGTAAAACTTGTGCACCCCTTATATATATATATATATTATATATATATATATATATATATATATATATATATATATATATATAATAATATATATATATATATATATATATCCTTAGCACTACATAAAGTATTATAAATATGAGACTTCATAAAAAAAATATTCTCCAATATCACATATCATATATTCTAGTCGATCATTTATATCTTTATCATCTTCATGTCTTTGTGACGTCACATTTTGCTTTTTTTTTCACTTGACCATGTCACGTTCATATTGTATAACTTTGACAAATTTTATCACAACATAGGTGATGCAATATTTCTTCCTTTGAATTTTATTTGATATTCCTGTAATTAAAACAACGACGTAAAAGAGGTCATTATTATTGGGAAGATTTTATTTTGCGTATTCAAGGAATTCAAGAGCTCATTTCTAATACACCGAACCTAATCTATCAACTTTCATACAACTAGAATCAATAATAAATTTTAAAATTTATATCAAAAGTTTGTAGAAAATCATTTAAAAATACAACAACACAATAAGAATAAAACAATCTTGATATCACTCAATCACAACAATATAGAACATGAAGGAGAATAGCGATCCAAAATGCAGCGGAAATTAAAAAAATTCTCCTTTAGTGATCCTTACGAATGGGCATGAACAGTGATATAAGCGTTATCTCTTATGACGATTGAAACCTTTGATGCAGATCTAAGGAGTGATCACGAACGTTGAATGGTAACAATGCCTCTACTCAATCCACATGAACGGGTTCCTTCAATCTCAGTACTAGCTTCTACGAATGAAGGCTTTGAGTGAGAGAGAGAGAGAGAGAGAGAGAGAGAGAGAGAGAGAGAGAGAGAGAAATGGAATTTCAATTGCACAAATGCTTCTGCACAAGGGTTCTATTTATAGAACCACTTGTGTGGGCTGCAAGCTAAAAATCCCACTTAAGTGTATGTGGCCCAGATCTTATGATATGCCAAAATCACTTAAGCGTGTGGTACCTTACCATATTTCGTATTCTACTTAAGTGCATTGTACCTTACGATGTTCTACAATTCACTTAAGTACATCGTACCTTACGGTGTTCCTTATTTACTCCATCTCTCATCAATCTGTCCTTTTGTGTGTGACCCTGTAGGTTTTTGCGACATTAGCAATTATATTAAATCACGTATTTAACATAATAAACAGTGAGCGGTATCTAGCAACACATCATTGCTATGCAAGACACGAAAATGTCATGTGATCTGACAAATCCTTTTGTGATAACACTTATGTGTATAATTACCCTTTTACCTCTATGTCTATATTGAACACAAGACATAGACCGTGTCATCCTTGTCCAGTTCAATATTGGGCCCGTAGACATTTATCCTGTTACGCGAGATGGGCAAATTCCATCTAGGTCACTCATGTTCCTCAACATGCTTCGTGGAGTACCCATAAACTGTCTTTATGGTCATCCAGTTACAGACAATGTTTGATCAGCAATAAAGTACTCGACTCTACATCTAGGGTCCATAGTGGTTTCAGGTCGAAGGGTGGTATACACCACTATCACCATGAGAATAACTTATGACACTTTGCATAATATTCTATATGGTATTCTCATAGCGGGTCAGTCCAGTATAAATATTACTCCTAATATTGATATCTATGTTTAAGACTTGATAACTCCTTATCCATGATCCATGAGATGTGATCATCAGTCTATATACATAATAGTCTTAATGCTTTAATGTTATCCCACTTCCCAACAAAGCTCGACTACGGATACTTTAAGAATAGTTTGCTTATGTTTAATGGGATCTCATGATTAAGTCACACTTGATACATTAAACGGACTATCTATTTTAGGGACTTTATTAGACAAACATAATAAAGAACATTCTCGACAACATAAAAACAATTTTAATATCACTCAACCACAACAACACTAATGTGAATGACACACTAATACTATACACACAATATACTAATATGATTATTTACTTGCAGCTAAACTCATGTATCAACCTAAACCCTCAAATACACCTCTTCAAATTTCAACAATAGATATTAAAAAATACAATAGTAATCACAGTAGTGTCAATCAATACCCGTCTCCAAAATCAAAATTTTGGCATTACTTGTTCTAATTTTAGTGATAGTCATGGTTTACATCAAAATAGACAATTAATGCTTATGATTTTCATACATATGCGTGCAGCTATCTATATTCCTTAACATACTAGAGGTTCATACTCATTACATACCAATATGGTTTTTAAATTGATTTTCCCTTACAACAATATAACATTTAAGAAAACCAAAACCTAAAACTCAACTTGAAAGGTGATAAGAGAACATACTGTAAATTGATGAAGAGGAAGAGACCAAAAAATGAATTCCTTGTGCGCTAGCTTCTTGAAGTTTGGACATTCCAACAAATAAATGAGAGGTGATGAAGATTGAATGTTCCAAGAAATGACTCCGTCTATTTCGCTATCGCTTTCGTCTGTTCATTCACTAGGACACTTGTTTTATGAAGGAAATAAATTAAACTCGATATATTTTAATTTTAAAGAAACACATTTTCACCACGATTGAAAAGACCAACCGTAGTGAAATATATTAAATATATAAACACGGTTAATAAATACAACCTTTGTGAAATTTTTTATTAATTTTGATATAACTATAGAAATTAAGAAATACACCTTTTTTTTATAAAATTTTTTTTTAAAAGAATGCTGGTGTTGAGATTGAAAGTTTGTAAAGCTTAACATATAATCACGATTACTATTATAGATTATAATTAAAAGTCTTTTAATAAAAAAATTCAAACACCTAAATATCATCTATTATTTTTTTTTATACAAATATTATTTATTATTTTGATTGATTGAATAGCTGGGATAATAATAGGGTATGAAAGATATATTTTGTAATATTATATATTTTGGAATGAAAAACTAAAATTCATCCTATAGTATTGATTTCTCTCTTCTTTTACAATACAAAACAAAATGTAAGACTTTTTAACTATCTATATTTTCAACCAAGTCACAATGGATTGAGATCAAATTTTATTATACACTTGCATGAAATGACAATTATATTACAATTACTTAAGTTCCACCAAATAATAGCAACTAGCACTAGTCTATATTATATTGTACCGTGTCGTCTTCAATAAAGACACCAACATGTCATGTGAGTCATCTGAAGTGCTAGTGTCAAGTCATCATCCACCTCTCGAAAATGATAACAAATCTACGTTACTCTATGAATTATGCAACATTAGTACATCAGAAAATTAAGATCGTTAAAAAATAGAAAAATCAATGGAAACCCTATCGAAAGAAAAATTCTCTCCACATGTGCTAATCTTTCCTTGTCCAGCACAAGGACATGTAAACTCAATGCTAAAGTTAGCTGAACTTCTTGCAATTCAAAACCTCCACGTAACTTTCCTCAACACTGAGTACATCCACAAACGTCTCATCCGTTTCAACGATGATATTCAAGCTTTTTCAGAATGTTACCCTATGCTTGAATTCAAGACTATATCTGATTTTCATAACGAGGAGGAACATCCTGGATTTGGAGAAAGGATAGGAGATGTAATTGAATCCTTGAGTTTGTATGGTAAACCTTTTCTGAGAGATATTATTGTTTCTGAGAAAATAACTTGTATTATTTTAGATGGAATCTTCGGTGACCTTGCTACTGATTTAGCTTCTGAATTTGGGATACAATTGATTCATTTTCGAACCATAAGTGCTTGTTGCTTTTGGGCTTATATATGTGTTCCCAAGCTCTTGGAGTGTAATGAACTTCCCATTAGAGGTGTCTTTCTTTATTTCTTTGTTATTCAACTTTATTTCAAAAATAATCATATACAACAGAGTGTTAACCTATGAAACACCAACATTAGACACGGCACGGCTACTAATAAATCGACACCGATAAATTGAACAAAGTGTCGGTGTGGTGTATCGATGTTGTGTCATACTTTTTTTTTATAGAGGTGTCCTGTTACAGAAGTGTTAACTGTTTGTTGAATGAAATTTTAGGAGAAGAGGACATGGATCGCATCATAAGGAATATGCCAGGCATGGAAAATTTGCTTCGGTGTAGAGATCTTCCAAGTTTCTGTCGAGAAAACCAGAAAAATCCTATCACTTTAGACTATGTTGTTCTTCGAAGTCAACAATCACTTAAAGCAAACGCGCTTATACTCAACACATTTGAGGATCTAGATTTTTCAATCCTTTCCCAAATTCGTCTTCACTTCCCCAAACTCTACACTCTTGGCCCTCTTCATCACCTCCTTAATGCTACAAAAAAAACATCATCCTTTAAGAGTAACTTCTTCAAAGTTGATAGAACCTGGATGAGTTGGCTCGATTCTCAACCGTTGAAATCCGTTATGTATGTTAGCTTTGGAAGCACCACACCAATGAAGAGACAAGAAGTCATTGAGATTTGGCATGGTTTATTGAACAGCAAAACGCAGTTTTTGTGGGTGATAAGACCAAACATGGTACAAGAAAAAGGACTATTAAAGATGCTTGAGGAAGGGACCAGTAAAGAAAAAGGATTGACTGTGGAGTGGGTTCCACAAGATGAGGTGTTGGCTCATAAGGCAATTGGTGCTTTTTTGACACATAGTGGATGGAATTCTACTTTGGAGAGTATAGTTTGTGGGGTGCCTATGATTTGTTGGCCTTACTTTGCTGATCAACAGGTTAATAGTAGGTTTGTGAGTGAGGTTTGGAAAATTGGGTTGGATATGAAGGATGTTTGTGATAGGAATGTTGTGGAGAAAATGGTGAATGATGTTATGGTTGATAGGAAAGACGAGTTTCTTGGATCATCTATGAAAATGGCTGAGTTGGCATCCAAAAGTGTGAGTCCTTCTGGTTCTTCTTACAACAACTTTCATGATTTGATTCAGTTTATAAAATTGACTGCTTTATGAAAAATGAAAAGTAGCCTCTACAATAATAATATGATATTTGGATTTGATGGTCTCTCTTCATATTTTTTCGACAATGTGCTTGTGTCCAACTTGTTAATTTGTTTAGGTAATTTTTGGATGTTATATTATGTTATTTGTGGAGTTTTGTAACAGTTTTGTTATATTGCTTTCTTCAATTTTGAACCTGGCTTCAATCCCTTTATTGTAAGATGTTAGGTAGGGTGTGGATGTTTCTTGACCTACGAATCCGTTGATCCAAATTGAACCAACTCATAAATTATTCGAATTCATTCATTTACGGATATACCTAATCATACTCATAATAATCCGTATAATTTTTGTTCGGATGTCAAGTTTGAGTTTTGCAACCACGGACCAGTTGATCTAACTCATTGATGTTATTCTAATAATTTTTTATTATTTTTATTATTATTTTAAATAAGAATATATAATTAATATCTCACTAATAACCATAATTTATTCCAAAAAAAGTTATTCTCCACCAATAATACTACTAGATCAATGATCAATGAGTTTACGTAATTCTAAGATTAAATGTTGTTCTTGTTTTCTTTTATATCATTTTCAACTTATGTATTTTATACAAATAATATATCTTGTTGAATTTTATATTATTATCAAATGTTATGTCGTATTGATGAATTTTATTAGATATTATATGATATATTTCATCGAATTTGAATGTTCTAAATGAGTATGATTGTATTGATTTGTGTTTTTTATAAACCAACAAAAAGAATCATAAAAAATATATATTTCATTTGAAACACAACCCGGGGGATTTCAGGTATTCTAGCCTTCGCTACAAATCGTCACTGTACCTTCGCAAAAAAAAAATTCTCCAGTCGAATCAGGTATTCTAGCTATCGCTAAGAATCGTCACTGATTTCGTTTTGTTTGACCCCTAATAGATGTTTTGTATTTCAGTCGTTGTTAAGGAACGCTGTCTTATTTTTTCCCAGTCGTGACTAGGAGTGATCACCCTTCTTTTTTCATTCCCTAGTGAAGCTTTCGTCCCTCAACTTTCTTGGGCCCTTTTGACATCAAACTTTCATTGTTAACAAGATACTTAGGATACATACATCACATTGCATGCATAATCATCATAACCATGCATAATCCCTAAACAAATATTCACATTATCATCCTCCGGCAGGGCGAATTTCTGGTTACTCTCATTAGTATTTAATCCTCTCTTACCTTGAATACATTGGAAGTTGTCACTATCTATGTATTCAGGTCAGAGAAAATTAAATAGGGGCAACTGTCATACCCCAAAATTCACCCTACTCTGATACAACTTTCATTTGATCCATGACCCTACTGCACATACATGCTTTCATTATTTCATCATCATAATTTCATTGAACATTCATAACCAAATACATATTGCATGGGCTCAAGGCATGAATTTAAAAAAAAAAATTTAAAAAAAAAATTAGGTAAATCGATTTACCCAATTAGGTAATTCGATTTACCTTGCGCAGACACCAAAAATAAGTCTTTTCTTTGCACAAAGGGTATTTGGTTCCCCCCACTTTCTCACTTGCTTTCCCTATAAATAGATGCACTATTCCCCTTCATTTTTCATGCTTTCTAGCCCCCAAAAATTCTGAAAAAATATCATTCAACCCCTCTTCTCCAAACCTAAATCAAAATCCAAAAAACCTTTCCCTCCCAAAAGTCACCACCACCAACTTTTTTTTCCATTTCATATTTTTTCCTCAAAATTTCTCACTCTCTAACACGCATAACCTAACCCCTTTACTAAGCTTTCACCACAAATATTTTCATCCCAAACCCCTTGCTTCACATTCAAGCTCAACACCATTTCTACAGAGTTTTTTTCACATTTTTATAAGGAATGATTTTAACTTAAACTTTTTAACTTTTTGTTTCTTTTTTTGATTAAAAATGGTTGTTTGTTCTTGGTTGGTCTTTTGAGATGGTTTAGATTCAAGCTTGCAAAAAAATGATTGACTTTAGTTTACTCACTTTTTTTAAAGATTTTTTACTCCTACTATCTTTTTTCATCTTTTTGTGGTTGCTTTTTGTGTGTTATCATTTTCTTTTATTATGGACTTGTTGTTGTATTTGTTTGGTTGATGAGGTCATTAGATCATGACCATGGTTGTTTAGAGTTGATTAAATCTTCAATGTTTTAAACCTATCTATGGTTGATCAATAGATCATTCATGATACTTTGAGGCATTGATAGATTGTCTCTATTTTAACCATATTTGGGTCATTTGATGCGTAGATGGAACCATGTCTTTACATTAACTTGCTAATCCATTTGCTTATTGTTACTAACTACTAATTACTAACTCCTAATATTTATATTATTGCACTTTATTTTTTTTGCAATTTATTTTATTGTTCATTTTATTTCATTTACTTTATGTTTATGTTCACTAACTACTAACTTCTAACATTTATATTATTGCACTTTATTTTTTTTTTGAAATTTATTTTATTGTTCACATTTTATGTTTATGTTTATTGTTATCTAACTATATCATTTACATTATGCTAATTTATTTACTACCTTATGATCTTGTTAAATAAAAGAGGAATAAAAACAAAAGAAAGAGAACAAATCACTTTTTAAAAAAAATATTAATAGACGGACTTAAGGTTGAATAACTTTCTTTGTTACAAATCTATTGTTAATTGATTTTTTAATCATCTTCAATACGTTGCGTCAATGATAAGCTATCCCTTAATGTGTCATATTTTAAGTCTTTTTGGCCTAAGAAAATAGTCTTAAAAAATATTCATTTGTGTACATGTTACTAACCACTAATTATACTTCATTAATTTTATTTATCATTAACCTTTGTTATTGTGATTTTGGTATTATTGACTTATATTTGTTTTATATCATTTATATTCACTAACCATTATTATTGTGATATTGTTTCTTTATCTTGTAATTTACTTTTATGTCATTACCTTGTAATTTACATTAAAGTACTCATCATCATCATCATTGTACAAATTCATCATGCATGTTTATTTACTTGTTATTTATTTTATTATCATCAAACATTAAAAACAACAAAAACATGATAAAATGATAAGACAAAAATATTCATTTCACTCTTAATCAACTTGGACTTAGAGGATTTCATTTTAGGACTCTTGCTTGGAGGTCTTTCCCTTATCTTTGTGATACTTTGTAAATGTTGGATTTTATTTGTAACTTACATTCATGTTGTAAGAATGGCATCATGACACCACCTTAGGGAGACATGTTTGTAAGACCATTATCCTCTATTTAGCTTAGGTCACTTTTGCACACAAAAGGCTTTCTCTTGGGCTACCTTACAATGAGACTATTTAATTTCATGTTGGTTACTTTGCATTCATCTTGCATAAACCAAATTTCATAATCAAAATAAAATAAACCCTTGATTCAACATCAAGTGGCATTTTCTTAGCCAAATTCAAAAATACTTAATAATTACGATTATTATTGTGCGCCATGAGCCTTAAGTGGTGGAGAATGAGTGAGAATGGAGCATTCCTACCCTTACTCTGATTATTTTGGACGCAAGACGCTTGGCTTGTTGTCTAGAATAATCACCTCCGCCCATAGACTTTAGTACAATATAATCACAAACACTCTTTCATAAAACCCTTATTCAAGGTAAAAATAATACAACTCATCAAACTCATTTTTGTGCCTTAGGGCATCATCCCGAAAACCCTTTTTTCAAAGGTAAAATCAACCAACACACAAACATTTTCTACTCCGAACTACGGAGCTCTGATTCCTCATCCCCGAATGAGTGATACATAGGCACAAGGGCCTCAATCCTTGGCGAGCACTATAATAAACAAAAACACCCCCTTCTTTTCACACATTCTTTTGAAAATAAAACAATAATAGATAAATCCCATGTATGTAAAACAACCCAAATGGTTCCCATGGAGTACCATGGACGTAAGGGGTGCTAATACCTCCCCTTACGTAACCGACTTCCGAACCAAAATCTTGGTTGCGAGACCGATTTCTTATTCTCTTTTAGCGCTTCCCGTGCGCGTCTCTTTTCCGAGGGTTTTATCGACTATTTCCCCTCTCCTCTCCAATAGAGGTGAATTAAATAAAATTCGATGGAGACTCTTCTGACTTTGCCTCTCTTTGGCATCTCTTTAGTCCTGGTTTCGTTATCGTGAAATCCCGGTAGCGACATATCTCTACTTGATTAGCCACCTGCCTATTTGTTTCAGCAAATTCCTGCCTATTTGTTTCAGCAAATTCCTGTCGAGCCGGTGCCCCCAGGAAGTTACACAAGTGTGTCAATTGATTAGCCACCTGCCTATTTGTTTCAGCAAATTCCTGTATCACAAGATTAAAAACTGTACCCATTTGATTAGTTAACATATAAACCAACTCATGATTACTATCATCCATTTGCTGCCTCAACACCGTTATTGAAGTATTCGACATCGGCTTGGTTCTATTATGAGTATTATTCCTATTCTGAGCATTTCCCCCTTGCGCTAATCCTTGCAAGGAGGGATTCTTATTTTGAGCGCGGTCTGAAAATAATGTTGCACTTGATGTTGGCTGATATCCTGGCACTTAATGTCGTAAAGAGGATCTGTGGTGCCAAAGCGAGGCACATAAGGTCTGAACGTTGTTATCGTTGATCCTGAACCTCCCGGTGGAGGTAAAGGAATTGATGCTCCAATCCCACCTGTAGTCGACATCGTTGAGGCTGCACTTGTCATCGGAGGCAAAGTTGCAACCTGTGAAATCACTGTTTCCGTAGTGGATAAAGTCCCTTGTGGTACTTCATCCGTATTGGAGTTTGACATTTTCACAGTTTCTTGTGGCCTACTATATAGTTTGCCACTTCTAAGTATCATGCAATTGCGTAACTACACTAGCACTAGTCCCACTGGGCGTGCCATTTTGTTTACTGTGGAAATTGGTAAACAACCGCTGGTCCTCCCTAAGCCTTAAAACTAAAGGTTACTTGCAGGATCGACTAGTTGATCCTAAGACATGTGCTAATGTAACAGGGTGACTCGTCCAATTCGACGAAATATTAACTTTATGAGAAACGGCTTCTGACAAAGTACTGAACAAGCAAAGGTTTTTCCACACGAAATGATGATGTGAAGGAAGTCAAGATTGGGTCTCAACTGTGTCCAGAATCTAAGAAGGAGTTGATTAATCTTCTTCAAGATTATTCTGATGTGTTTGCTTGGTCCTATCAAGACATTCCTAGTTTAGGTTCTGAGATTGTGGAGCATAGATTGTCGTTGAAGCCAGAATGCCCGCCGGTCAAGAAGAAGTTGAGAAGAACTCATCCTGATATGGCAGTAAAGATCAAAGAAGAAGTGAAGAAACATATTGACGTTGGCTTTCTTGTAACCTCCGAGTATCCGCAATGGGTTGCCAATAATGTGCCTATTCTGAAGAATGATGGAAAAATCCGCATGTGTGTTGATTGTAGAGATTTGAATAAAACCAGTCTGAAAGATGATTTTCCTCTGCCACACATTGACATGTTGGTAGACAATACAACTAAATTCAAAGTCTTTTCATTTATGGATGTATTTTCCGGTTACAATCAGATCAATATGGCACCTGAAGACAGGGAGAAGCCCATATTCATTACACCCTGGGGAACATTCTGTTATAGAGTGATGTCTTTCGGTTTAAAGAATGCTGGTGCAACGTACTAGAGAGCAATGACCACTTTTTTCATGATATGATGCATAAAGAGATTGAAGTCTATGTTGATGGTATTATTGCTAAATCAAGTGATGAAGAAGAACATGTTGAACATTTATTGAAGTTATTCCAGCGTTTGAGTAAGTATAAACTCCGCTTGAATCCCAATAAGTGTAATTTTGGTGTTCGTTTTGGTAAGTTGCTAGGCTTTATTGTCAGTGAGAAGGATATTGAAGTTGATCCTGCCAAGGTCAAAGCAATACAAGAGATGCTTACGCCTAAAACTGAGAAGCAAGTCAGAGGTTTTCTGCACCGCTTGAACTATATCTCAAGATTTATATCGCATATGATTGTCACATGTGCGCTTGGTTGTGATTGGACCGAAGATTTCCAAAAAGCTTTTTATAGTATCAAAGAATATCTGCTTAAGCCTCTGATTCTATCTCCTCCTATTGAAGGAAGACCGTTGATCGTGTATTTGATTGTGCTTGAAGAGATTATGGGTTATGTTCTTGGTCATCAATATGAATCTGGAAAGAAAGAGTATGCAATTTACTACCTCAATAAGAAATTCACCGACTGTGAGACTCGACATTCTATGCTTGAGAAGACATGTTGTGTGTTGGCTTAGGATGCTAAGTGTTTGCCCCAATATATGTTGAATCATACTACTTGGTTGATATCCAAAATGGATCCAATCAAGTATATTTTTGAGAAGCCTTCTTTAACTGGGAGAATTGCCTGTTGACAGATGTTGTTATCAGAGTACGATATTGCATATTGATCTCTAAAAGCAATTAAAGGTAGTGACTTGGCTGACCATTTGGCTCACCAACCAATTGAATATTATCAGTCAATACAATATGATTTTCCTGACGAAGAGATTTTGTACTTGAAGATGAAAGATTGTGATGAACCATTGCTTGAAGAAGGTCCAAAACCTGATTCTTGTTGGGGCATGGTATTTAATGGAGCTGTTAATTCGTATGGTAATGGCATTGGGGCAGTGATTATTACTCCTCAAGGCACTCATTTCCCACTTACAACTATATTGACCTTCAAATGCACGAACAATATGGCTGAGTATGAAGCTTGCATTATGGGGCTTGAAGAGGCCATTGATCTCAGAATAAAATATCTTGACGTCTATGGAGATTCAACTTTGGTTGTGAATCAAATCAAAGGTGAATGGGAGACGAATTAATCCAGTTTGATACCATATAGAGATTATGCGAGGAGGATTTTAACTTTATTTACAAAGGTTGAGTTCCATCATATCCCTCGAGATGAAAACCGGATGGCAGATGCTCTTGCAACGTTAACTTCAATGACTGTGGTGAAATTTTGGAATGAAGTTCCCAATTTGACTGTGATGGGTGTTGATAGGCCAGCTCATGTGTTTGTTGTTGAAGAGATCAAATATGAAAAGCCATGGTATTTTGATATCAAATATTTCCTCCAAAGTCAGATTTACCCGTCTGGGCATCTTTGAAAGATAAGAAGACTTTGACAAGATTAACTGGCAACTTCTACTTGAATAGTGATGTTCTTTATAAGAGAAATTTCTATATGGTTTTGCTCAGATGCGTTGATAGACACAAAGCAGAGTTATTGATGACTGAAGTCCATGAAGGTTCCTTTGGTACTCATTCAATGGGCATGTTATGGCAAAGAAGATGTTAAGAGCAGGTTACTATTGGATCACAGTGGAATTTGACTGTTGCAAGTTTATGAAGAAATGTCGCAAGTGTCAAATTTATGCAGATAAGATTCATGTTCCTTCGACACTGTTGAATGTCATTTCCTCTCCATGGACCTTCTCCATGTGGGGAATTGATATGATTGGTATGATTGATCTCAAAGCTTCGAACGAACATTGTTTCATTCTAGTGGCTATTTACTACTTCACAAAGTGGGTTGAAGCGGCATCATACGCAAATGTAACCAAGCAAGTTGTTGTAAGGTTTATCAAGAATCAGATTATATGTTGTTATGGTGTGCCAAGTAAGATCATTGCTGATAATGGATCAAACTTGAACAACAATATGGTGGAAGCTCTTTGCAAATACTTCAAGATTACACATCATAATTCTTCTCCCTACAGAACCAAGATGAATGAGGTTGTTGAAGCTGCAAAAAAGAACAGCAAGAAGATCATTTAGAAGATGGTTGTGACATATAAAGACTGGCATGAGATGCTCCCATTTGCTTTACATTGGTACCATACATCCATCCGCACTTCAACAGGGGAAACCCATTTCTCTCTTGTTTATGGAATGGAAGTTGTGCTCCTAGTAGAGGTTGAGATCTCGTCACTGCGTGTGCTAATGGAAGCCAAGTTGAATAAAGCTGAATGGTGCCAGACCAGATATGATCAGTTGAATTTGATTGAAGAAAAAGATTGGCTGCCACGTGTCATGGTCAGTTATATCAACAGAGAATGAAGAAAGCTTTTGAAAAAAAGGTCAGGCCTCGTGTGTCTAGAGAAGGTAACCTCGTGCTCAAGAAGATTATATCCTTCAAACCTAATGCTAGAGGCAAACAAACTCCTAATTATGAAGGCCCATATGTTGTTAAGAGAGCCTTTTCATGCGGTGCTTTGATTCTTACAACTATGGATGGTGAAGAGTTCACTCGTCCTGTGAATGCCGATGCAGTCAAGAAATACTTCGCCTAAAAATGAAAAGAACAACTCGCTAAGTTGAAAACCCGAAAGGGAGGCCTAGGAAAAAATGAGCGTCTCGGTGGATTGAAAACCCGAAAGGGAGATCCCGGAAAAACTTAGAGACATAAAACATAAAATTTATCCCGGTAGATTAAACACCCCACCTTGGGTCAATCTAGGCAAAAATTAGGGATTATGGAAAGTAACTGCATACGGTTGTTCTTAATCCTGGGAGACAGTTTGGAGTAAGTCATTTATTTTTGATTCATCATTCTCAACCGAGGGACAAACACAATGGATATTGAAGTTGCTAGGGAGAGTAGTGATCATTCTATTCAATGTAACCCTTTTCCATGTAAATTACCATTTTCAACTTTGTAAAGATCTATGGAGTACCGTTATTTACGGACTACCATTCTATTAAACAAAGTTGAACTTTTATCCAAATGTTTATATTCTTATTTACTTCTGCTAAATAAAATTGAATTTTATGATGATAATTTTAAAATAAATTAACGAATAATAATTGTTTTTCTTAAATAATAAAAACAATCACTGTAAGACTAATCGATATTAGTAAGGAATGTCAACAAGAATCTGAGAACAGGTAAGTCTTGAAGTGTGAAGCATTGTTGGTCTTCCTCAAGTACTTGGTTTGATAAATACCTTTTTCGTCAACAGTTCGTCATGTATCCCGAGCTTGGTTGATGAGTTTCTTCCTGAGTATTTATTCATCCCTAGTAGTTGAGTTGATGATCAATTCCCTTTGCAAATCCATGTTCCCCAGCTGAGATGCTCATGTTCGCATCCCCCGATTGGTGATCTACGATTGGGCCCTGGAGATCTGGAACCCTATTTGATTTCCACTAGCATAATTGTGTGGCATAACTTCGGCAATTTCTCCTTTGTGTGAATCAGATCCGATTATCTTTTCCTTGGAATTGGTTAATTTTGCAATTTCCGGGAAGAATTCGATGATTATTGAGGAATCTGGTGATCTAGATCATAGCATCCCCAACAACTTGCCTAACTCCCCATGTAGAGTTTTATCTCTTGTATTCACTAGCAAAGCTCATCTTCTGATATGAATATCCATTGTTCTCGACATGACTGGTTGATCTTCCCTCAATAATTTTCTCCTCCCCACGGAGTTTTCCGTAGCAAATTGGAAGCATTTCTCCATGCCTTTCCCCAGCCAGAGTTGATTTATTTAGAGCTATATGATTTTATTTTCATCCTTAGCATTTTGTCTAGTTGGTGTTTCCATCCTGTTGAGATTAGCTGAATATTGTAGTGATAATTCAAATCTTCGTTATTTGTATCCGTTATGATGTTTCTGTCAGCATAATCATAATCAGACACATGCATATTCATGCATATAGTACGGCATCAGATATTTCATTGTGCATTTTATCGCATTGATTTTTCTTCCGATCTCCTGCCTTGGTGATTTTATCTCCGCATGCATATTTGGTGTGTCTGTCCTCCTTCAATTGTAGAGTGTCAGGCCCTTAAGTAGAAAGAGTTTAACCTTTCTCATGCCCCACTGAGTTATTTCCTCGTGGATGATTAGTATTCAGTTTCCTCCCCAGCTAATGATCTGGATGGAACCATTCCCCTTGAGTTATGTCCTCATTGGGTTGAGTCTTTGATTGAGCGTTTTTTTTCTAGTTATTATCTAGATAGATATTTTGGTCCCCTGAGAGTTTATTACCCAGTGACTAGTAATATCCTTCTCGATTGATTAAGTACATTACTTTTGCCCAATACCCGGTGAAATGTAATTTACTTCCTTTGTTTTCCCTAGCGGATTCGTTCCCACGTTTCCCCAGGTGGTTTATCCTTGATATGTTCATCCTAACCGATGACGGATGTTCTTCCTTATTTGGTCTTCTACCTAGTAAAAAGTTAGTTGTAATCCCTATTTCCTTCCCTAGAGAGTTTATCCTTGATATGTTCACTTTAACTAGTGACAGATTTTCTCCCCTCTTCGGTATTCTACCCAGTAACCGGTAGTTGTAATTCCTATTTTATCTTTCCCTTGCTGAGTTTATCGTTGATACATTCATACTAAAAGGTGATGGATATTCTTTCTTTGGTATTCTATCCAGTAACTGGTAGATATAATTCCTATTTCTCCCTGGCAGTTTATCCTTGATAAGTTTACCCTACCCGGTAACGGATATTCTTCCTCTTTCCCATGGTGGTCTATCCTTGATATGTTCATCCTAACAGATGACAAATATTCTTCCTTTGAGTTTATCCTTGATATGTTCACTTTAATTAAGTGACGAATACTCTCTCTTTGGTTTTCTCCAGTAGGTTATTCTTACCCAGTAACGGGTAACGGATACACCTCTTTCTCCTCAGCGAGTCATCCTTGATATGTTTACCCTAACCGGTAACGGATGTCCCTCTATCAGAGTATATTATCTTTCTACCCAGTAACCGGTAATAGATAATATATCTCTAGTACTCATGTGTTGAAGTTCATTCTTCCCTAGTTGAGTTTGAGTGCGTATTTCCTCAGTGAAGCGCCTTTTCCTGTTTGATTCAAGTATTTCATCTTTGTTTTGATCTACCCGCTTCCCCTGCAGATTTTCCCGACTGAGTCATTCCATTGATTTATTTTCATGGAAATCCCCTCGTGTCTCTAGTAGTTTTCAAGTCATAGCCTAGCCTACGCACAACTTTTATCCCCCAGAGTCTTTATTTCCCCAGTGAGTTTTCCTTATGGAATGCATTATGCTCCTGTGGACTTTCAGTCTCTTCTGGATTCTTTTCCTTTGTGGCCACACAAAGATTATTTCCACATTAATATCATATGCATCATGAGGTCTCTTACGGACCAAAATTTGTTTCTACATGTTGTTATTTAAGTCCATTCTACTGAGTTGATACGAATATTTTAACCTTCACATCCTTAATTAGAATGCCCTTAAATAGGGGCAGTTGTAAGACCCCAATTTTGACCCTAAGATCCCTCATGCTATCTCATCATATGCACTGGCTTTGGGATCACACCTTCACATCCTCCTTACCCCTCATTCATTGGGTTTGCATTGGGAGAGATCACCAAACACATTTCTTTGTATCATACTTTATTTTTCTTTTGTTTACTAACCAAAATACCAAAAATATGTTTATGTATAACTTTGTTTCTTTTGTAGGTAGTATGTGCATCCACCTATGCATATCAATCTCACATCTAGGGTTTGAGACCCTCAGTGCAAGGAGATCAATCAAGAGATGGTTCAAAATGATTCTAGACATCATATATGGATCCCCATTATCTTCACTTATCATTTTTATCAAGAAATCATCAAGAGTTTGAAGCTTGTTTGCCTTGGAAACCCTAATTCATTCGGGTATCTTGTGTGACTTCCTCATCAAGTTTCTTCAATATTTTATCAAATATTTCAAGGGATAATTCATATTACATCATCATATACACATATGATCCTGCATGAATCCAAGAGATCAAGAGAACTTCAAGTTTGTAAGTTGGTTCATGGTGGTTGGTCAAAACTGGGGTTCACTAGACCCTATCTCCTACACGTTTTGTCATATGAAAATTATTATAAGAGAAAGGTTACTCCTTATGACATTCCAAACAACTTTAATGTTTAATTCAAGAGTTAGTTTTGCTTGGAAAGTCATTTTTTATGGTGAAATATTATAGGTCATTTTGTCTGAACCCTAGTTAAGAGGTCAACTTCCAAGGACCATAACTTGCTCAATTTTTATGAGATGAAGACCATATAATTTTCATGATAAACTTCATGATGTCCTCTTCAACTTTTATTCTTTGAATAAGTTCAAATTCAACTTGCAAATGCATGTGCCAAGAGGAAACATTATAGGTCATTTTGGGCCACTACCATTGAACAAGAGATTTTCCTCAACTTCTAAAATGCATAAATCCTTCCTGCCAAATCCAAGTGAGGTCAAATTTGTGACCAAATTTAAAAGGTTTGAAAGAGCTATAACTTTGATTAAGTAACTTTTTCAATTTAAATCCCATAGCAAAAGTTATTCAAGGTGGAAGAAGTAAACATTTGACTTGGGACTTAGAAAATTTTCAATTATGTTTGATTTCCAAATCTTCCACCTCAAAATTAATCATGATTCAGGCTTTAAATGGAAAGTGTTCAACATGAAAGTTGTTCCTCTTGATCTCACCTTTACAAAAAATACAAGATCATCTCATTTGGACCAAGATTGATGGACTTGCGCATGTGTTCTTCACAAGGTTCCATTTTGGTAAGATTTATGGTTAACATTCATTTCCTTTATGCATGGTAGTGTGACATCTATTCATGTTGGATAACACAGAATTATGGATCATTTGGCATCATTGGATGGCCCTATCACGCGCTCATGCATCCATACAAGTGAGATTTCTATTTTGGGAATTTTGAATGAAGTGCGTGGAAAGCAAATGCATAGCCTATAAATAAGACCCCTCATGCTCAAAAAAGGGAACACCTTGCCCAAGCTCTGAACCTAAAATCTAAACCCTCTCCATTAGAGGCTAAACTTGAAGGTTTTCAATTGAAAATTGAGTTTCAATTTCACTTCACTTTTAAAGTTGAAACTCCAAGAATCCAAGCCTTTCCTTGATCCATTTCACTTCCTGCAAGCATCTGAAGTCAAGCCAAGGCCAATTTGAAGCAAGATCAAACAAGATTCAAGCTCCCTTGATGGTGATTTTTAGAAACTTCATCTCTTCGATTCTCTCTCAATTCTTCACCATTCTCTTTGATTTTTGTTTGGATGAAGTCCTACCAATGTAGGCAACAAGATTGAGTTGCTTTAAGGTCAAATCGAAGCAACCCAGTTCATGATCCTCAAAATTCAAATCCTTGTATCCTTTGGTATACTTGGAATTGGAGAAAATTGAGGCCAAATTCAAGCTCCTGAGCATATTTCCTTTGAATCCATGTCTTTGTTTTTCTTTTTTATGGTGGTTGATGATGGAACAGTCCGGTGAGGTCCATCGGAGAACAAGACCGGAGTCGTAGCTTCGGTGGTGTGTTGGTAGCTTCACATCCATCTGATCCTAGTCCAATGATCTAATACTGGCCTTTGGTTTGAATTACAACGGGTACATCACTTTGACTTGTGTCCACCATGGATATCGCGCGTGGGGCCATTAGATTCGCCACCTCAATTAATGAGGGAGATCTGATAGCCCTTGTTTTTTCTAATTTCTTTTTAAATTCTGAATTTTCATTTAATTGCTTTATTTTATGTCATTCATAGAAATGTCATTTTTTATCCAAAAAATATGCGACTTTCACCAAAAATCTTTAAATATTTTTATCTTCCATATTCTAAATACAAATTATTTTTTGGATTAACTTTGATATTTTTCATGAATTTAAATGTTCTTGTACATATTTTTAATTGTTTAAAAATACTTCTGACTTTTCAAAAATAGTGAAATTTTTGTCTAAGGTCCTTTGACCTTGGTTGACCTAGGATAAATCCCTTGGCCATTTATTTGGTGATTTAAAGGGATTTTAGGTTTTGACCAATTTAAAATGTATTTTAATCCATTTTAAATGTGATTTTTAATTGTTTAATTGATTAAAAATTATGTTGAGCCATCTTTATGGTCTTGTGATGTTTGACTTCCTGTTTGGACCTTGGCCAAGGTTGATTTGACTTTTGTTGGATCAAAACCTTTGGATTTAGGGGATTGATGAAATGTACATTTCATCTCCCAAAATGAATGGATGGTTTTGATTTGTTAAAATTCCTCCTATGACCAATTTGTGTTTCTATCTCCCCTCCCTCTTTATCTTCATCCTTATTCTTACTATTTCCTCATTTGACCAATGAAATCTCTAATGTCTAAAGGCTAATTGGTTCATCAATGACGTTGTGTCAGATGAACCAATACAAGTATGACTGAGATAGGTCCCTCCCTTTTAACCTTTTCTTTTAGTGTGTGTTATGTTTTAGGAGTTATGTTCTTCATACCAAATCTCTAACATGCATTAACACCTAAATTTTTATTTCCCGGCCTCAAATAGTTGTGACTTCTATATAAGTCCAATTACGATTGCTTAACATAGTGCTAAATTTGACCCTCAAGGCCTAGCATTATAGTAAGTGATATTGTAAGTCTCTTATTCTTCATGGTATTGTGTGGAGACATGGCCTTTTTTCCTTTCATTGGAGCTAGTGGCATACTTGTTGAATTATCCAAGTTGGAGCCCTTCTCATGGAAGGTGTCTTGGTTTAAGGATTCATACTTGTGAATGAAGGGTTGAGTTTTCTCCAAAGAATGACTTAAACAATTAAAAATCACTACTAATACTTGACTAACTTTCGACTAACATTTGATTAATTCTTGTTAATATTGCTTTACTTTCAAGTCATTTACTTTGTGCAATTTAAATTTTAGTCATTTATTATTCATTGTCATTTACATTTCATTAAACTTATTTATGTTTATGTCATTTTCAATTTGCTCATTTCAGCCATATCTTATGATTGTATATATTTTATTTGTGTGTTAGGATTAGGATTAGGCAACATCCCCTATGCAAAAGGACTTAGCAAATGCCAACATTCTGAGACTGAGCTATTGTGAACTAAGCCTTCATCTGATACAAGCCTTGGGATTTGTTTGAATTCATCTTCTACTCTTCGTTTATGCTTAATGGTTCTTTTGATCTTGTGTCTGATGCTTTGTTCTGAGTTGGTCAAGGAATATTTCATCTGATACATGGGAAGACAAAGAAGACTGCTAGATATGGGAATTGCTTGCTTGCATGTGGCTATCTTTATTTGATGCCTTGATCTTCATGATGTCTGGATAGTGTTAATTGCTTATTGATTATTGCTTGATTCAAAGTCCAAAGGGAAAAGGGGTTTCTATGTGACATTCTTATCTGTTGGATTGCATCCCATCGGTCAGATCTTTTCAACTCTTAACTTTTAATTTTGTGCTTAGGATAACCTCTTCATCTCCTACCACTTCTTAAATTTCAAAATCTTTCCCCTTTTTTGAAACTTTCTTTGCTTGTGACTTCAAACTTAGACATTGTTTGATGATTAGAAACATTGGCCTTATGCCAATGAATTTTCAAACTCTTTTCTAAATCAAATTTGTAAATAAACTTAACCATATTGACTTAAATTTCAAAAGACAAAAAGAACTAACAACCCCATTCAAACTTTGGCCTTTGGTCCCCTTTTACTTAAACTTCTTTTGTTAAAAGCAGTTCACTAACTTATTTGAAATTTTTACCACGGACTACGAGGTTTTGATCCCTCATTTTTATGTTGGTACGTAGGCACGAGATCGAAGGTCTTGTCAGACACAAAAATATAATCAATGAATTCTTTTCTCACCCCTACACTCTATTTTTTCTCAAACATCTTTTATACCCAAACATATGCACACATAAAAATGGGCTCCCTAGGAGTACCTAGGACACTTTAGGTGCTAACACCTTCCCTCTATGTAACCAACCCCCTTACCTATAATCTCTGGCATTTTATTAGTTTTGATTTGAAAACTTCTTATCTTTGGGTATTGTTAGTACTTTCCCTTTTCCTTTGGAAACAATAAAAGCACGGTGGTGAATCTAGTTTTATTGACGTTAAGCTTATCCATAGCTTGATGGTCATGAATTTACCGATACACTTCCCATTATGTAAGCTTTCTAGTAGTCAAGTGTCTGTTCACATGTAAAATGCTCATTTTGAAAATGATAATTGTAATGTCATGCTCATGCATGTTTTGAAAATCAAGTGTGTTCACTAAGATTATGACATATAGTGAATGAATTACTGATTATAATGTCATATCAGTATCAATACAAGCAAATCTTTAGGAGTCAGCTTAACATGATCTTACCATAGTATGCTTTCGAAATATACCCTGCTTTAATTAGGTCTTTTGAGGGTTATAACGTGGCCTATTTTGGAGTTTAGAAAGAAAGTATATAAGGCTCAAAACTTATTCTAACCCACCCATTCTTCGGGATGTTCTCCAGTCCTATGTTTAGTTAGCTTAAAACAAGCATCCATCTTTCACGAAAGGATTTTGAATAGTATCAATGATGGTTATGGAACCCACTGAGAGTTTGGAGAGACAATCACTCACCTTTTGCTTTTGTTTGGAGTAATAGAGATATGTTCTTGATGAGGATTTTGATATTAATCCTCTTGTTTTTCATCTTTTACTTTCCCTTATTTTTTCCTGGGCCGATCATTTGGGTCTACAACCCACCGGGATGCCCTAACTTTTTCCTAAGTCAATCTTGTTTTAAAGCTTTTGACTTAGCGAGCTTTTCATTTGCTTTTGATTTTTTCATTTTATTTCATCTTTTCTTTTGTATTGGGGTAAATCCTACGATACTTGCTTGTTTGATTTCCTACAAGGTTTGTGACTGCCTTACTCCTTTTGTAGGTAAGAGATAACCATTCTGAATTTGTGATTCCATCCTCTTGAGAGTGATATCATATGATTGATCACTTGATGGAATGTTCTCCTTTTGAATCTTGAACTCAAGTTCAAACTAACTGAAGACTACCTTGCCCCTGGTTAAACATGAGGGTTTTATGTGTTAAAGAAAGAAAACTCCTACTTTAAGGCCCAAAGGGGTTGACTAGGGATTAACTTCCTTATAGCTCCGGTGTTTAGGGATTTGAACAATTCCTTACATCATCATCACGCTCTTATTCAAAAGCATACAGGCAACGATCTTGCGTATTTTTAATTGCATCATTCTCTTTTGATTTTACTTAAAAAACAGTTTGGTACTGGTAAAATAAAATATGTGTGAACACTAATGCATTTAAGAAAAACATGCATGTTTATTTCATTACTATTATTATCTGAAAACCAGACAAGTTTTACAAATGATTAACATATAACAAACAAGAAAATATTACAAATGAGACATGATTTAATCAATATGATATTGCTATCCTTGATACTCCTATGAAGAAGCAACTGGATCTGAGAAATCTTCACCACTAACTGCATTCACAACTTATCCATAATGATCTGGCAACGAATTGGTTATGACATTGGGCCCTGCCTCATAGAAAGACAAGACCTTCGGATCAATCAATTCTTGTACCCTGGACTTGAGGACCAAACAATCCTCTATAGAATTCCTTATGTATCTGACATGGAATGCATAAGACACATTAGGGTTATGCTTGTGATTGTAGGGAGGAGTTGCAAGTGAAATCTCCTTTGGCACAATTTCCCCTTGTTGAACAAGATACGACAACAACTGTGTGTATGGTACATGGATCTGGTCATGCTAAGGATGCTTTCTATCATAACATCTGCCCTGACCTTGACTCTGGCTTCTGCGATTCTGCCAAGGTCATTGATTCTGAGAGACTGGAGCCTGTGGAGGCCGTTGATACTGAGTTTGGTATATAGGTTGCTGATATTAGGCAGCGACAATGTATGGATAAGGGTAGTATGACACAGATGCCATAAGTGCTTGAACTTGAGGACAGGCATTTGCTATCACAGCACTTGCCTAAGCTTCTTTCTTCCTAGCAAACCCTGAGATTTCTTGACCACTATTTGCATATGTTGTATGGTAGGTTGGTATTTGCTATCACAACACTCGTAATATTTCCAGTTTTAAGCCCCCAAAACATCCTTAGTACTCTAAGGGAGCCCTTTTTGCATATGCTATATGGTAGGTCGGTATTTGTGAAAATATTTGGGCAAACATGATTGGGGAGATGAGAAAAGAATATACATATTATTTACAATTTTGTTGTTTGAATGGATGAACCCATTGCCTACGTACCATCACAAAGGTAGGATCAAAACCTCGTAGTTCGGGGTAAAAATCTCAAAAATATGGGTGAATTGATTTGATCAAAAGCCTTAAGGTCTTTTGTTATCAAAGGGAGAAAACTCAACCTAAACCAAAAATCCACCATGTGAGGAGAGCTTCAACATACTAGTGAGGGATCCACCCTATAATAAGTATGGAAGACTTATAGTCCAATCACTAAGGATAAGGTGAGGTTTACATCAACCACTATGATAACTCAAACCTAATAGCTAATGTTTATGAAAAGGTTTTTAACAAAGGTGGTCGTTGAAACCATAAAAAACAACTTTGAGTGAGTTGTATTTACAAATTAGAAGTATTCACAAAATAAAGTCAAAGTTGACTTAAGATTCTATTCAAAATAAGTATTATGAAAAGAGTTTGAAAAATCAAAGGCATAATGCCTAGGTTTCTAGTTTTGAAAACAATGTCAATGTTTGCACAAAATGAGTTTGGCCTAGGTTAGAGTGGAGAGAAGAATAGAAGGGCTAGGTCCTAAACATGCAAAGATGAGAGAAGAGAAATAAAACCTTTGGAGTTCCTTTCTTGAGATGATAAAGATGATCCAAGTTGCTCCTTTTCTTTGGACTTAGCAAGCAATAAGCAATTAACTCAAGCAATAAAGCAAATATTCAATCAAGCTCCTAGGATCTTCCAATTAGACTCGCCTTTCTCTTAACTTGGATGCTCATGACAATGGTCCTTCTAAATAGCTCAAGTTTAGGATCCCTATCACACAAGAACAAACAAATCAAAAGGGTCCACAATGCAATAAAAGAATGGACAAGAGTGAGTTAAGTATAAGGGTCCTTTCAATTCAACTTTCAAGATTAAGCATTCTAAAGGCATGAGGCCTAGTTGCTCTTCAACAATTTTAGCATTCTAAAGGCATGAGGCCTAGTTGCTCTTGAAACTGCATTAAGCATATGTAAGGTCCTAATTCTAAGTCCTTTCTCCTTGTTGCATTGGGTTCACACAAACAAAGACAAAACAAGCACAAGGCAATAGTATATTTACACAATAATATGCTCAAGCGTGCAAAAGGCAAATGGCATAAACATAATCATGAGATCAAATGAGCAGAGGAAAAAGGCAATATGAATAAATGAGCAAGAAATTAAATTGCATAAGTGGACTAATGTAGTAGTCACACCTATCTGAGGTCGGTCAATAAAACTATAGGCAACTAAAACAAGTTAGAGATCATGACTAGTAAGCCAAGCTCCTACAACTTCCCATGCCAAAAGAAAAGAAGAATGACCTTGTATGGATTTCAGGTTCTTTGCTTGACCAAGAAGCAACCTATCTTGGACACAAAGCAATTCACTTGATCTTTGATCAAGATGAATTTGATTTGGATCAAAGAAGGTTAAGCCTCTCATAGGTTAAGGCTAACCACAAATCATTAACTCATTGGTCAAAAGAAAAAGAAGAAGATGAAGATGGAGATGGAGATAGAATGTACAAAATGAAAGTTCAAATGACATAAGCAAAACACATTAATCAAACATGAATGGAATCAACATCAATCAGTGGTAAACAAAAGTGAAATGAAGCTTAAAGGTCAAGAAAGGTCAAACATATTTTTGGTATTTTTTGGAATTAAAATAATGCATCAAATAAAATGAACAAATAAAGGTCAAACTCCAAATCCAATTCAAATCAACTTGGATAAGTCCAATTGGATCATCATAAGTCTAACATGGTCAAACAATGTTTGACAAATTTTCTCAACATTTTTTGAAAAACAGAAACTATTTTTAAACAATTAAAAATGGAGAAAAATAACATATATGAACTAAAATATCAAATAAATCTCAAACCAATTAAGAAATTGATGATAATATTTTTCATAGACTTATCATTATTCATACATGTTAAGAAAATATTTTTGGCATTTTTGAATATCAAAAAGTATTTTAAATGAATTAAAAACAATCTGAAATGAAATAATTCACAAAATATATTAAATAGAATCACAAAAATAATTAAAAATCATTTTATGAAAGTAGAATTTAAGAGATTTTTTTCGCAATTGGTCCCATATTTTTGTAATTCCAGATAAAGAAGTTATGAATTTTTGGAAATAAATGGATTAAAAGAAAATAAAACAGAAATTAATAAAATAGAAAAAACCACAGGCGTCTGATCAGAGCTCATTAATTGATGTGGCTTATCGAAAGGCCAAGAAGCACGCGCTCACCATGGATTCGAGTCAAACGCGTAACACACATAATTAAAAAAAGTTAAGCAAGGCAAGGGATGAGATTAGATCATAATGACTGGATCCAAAGGCCAAGATTCAAACGCGTGGGGACAGTGGTAGAAACCACCGTCTTCTCCGGTGAGAAGGCACAGTCCGGCCACCAGTTGCAGGTTTTGCAACCTCAACTAAAACACGCGATCCATACACCAAATTAAAGCTGGGGTGATGTACATCACCCCTATAACCTTAGTTTTTGCTCAAGATCCTTATAGAAGAAGAAATCTGAGGTTGAAAAACTAGGTGTTCAATCTGAAGTTCACCAATTCACAAAATTAAAGCCACCACTGGCTTGCCTCTCACATGAGGACTTCAGAAATGCAAACAAACACAAGCAATGCACAATAATCAGTGAGATTCAAAACAAAACAGTTAGGGTGTAAACCTTTGTAGAGCATTTTTTTTAGCATAATTCAACTAATCCTTTGCTTGCAGCTTGATCCTGATGCTTGGTATGAGAGCTAGGCTTAGGAATTAGTGATGATAATCAACTGATGTTGTTGAAAATCACACTTGAAAATGAAACGTGAAAATGCAAATTACTTTGGTGAGAGGTTGGGGAATCAATTCAGCAGGGGTTCAGGCGCTTTCAGGTTACCATTCAAGTGAGGCAATGCATTCTATTTATAGATGAAGCTGATGCAAAGAGGTGGAAAACTCGTGTACATGAAGTTGGGTCCTCCATGCATGGGCCTGTACAGGCGCATGTGAGGCCCAAAATCAATTAGTTTTGCTTGCTGAACTCAAATGAAGCAAGTTTGGACGTGCAGATGGCAAGGCAATGGTTTGTGCATGAAGATTTAACATGAAGTGCATAAAATGGTTACAAAAGTTCATCTCTTCGAAAGTCCTAATTGGAAAATTCAAACATAAGCAAGTGGGTAATGGTTGGAAAGGTATTGACATGAGGAACAAAAATTATGTTGAACAAAAATCCATTTGGAGTTTATAAAATATTGAAAACTGGCCATGAAGTTCAAAGTACAAAACATGCATTTGGACAATTTGCCAAAAATGACCAACTTCAAGCCCTTCTGTTTCTATGATGCAAGCTACAAATGACAAAACCTCAAACATAAAAGTTGTAGATCTTTTCAAGAAAATCAATTTGAACTTCAATTTTGCATCATTTGGATTTTTAATGAGAAAGTTATGGGCACTTGAAGTTGGACTTTTTCAAGATTCAATGGCTTTGGTCCAAAGTGACCTATAATGTTTTGTATTATAACATGTGTTTCTTTTAGGATTATGAAATTTTTTCCAACATAACATTTGTATTAGACATCTTAAACTTTCCAATGCACTTGGTCTCACCTCAAAATCATAAAAAATGAAGGAGTTAGGTCTTTGGGAAGTTGACCCAAAATTAGGGTTTCAGTCAAAATGACCTATAGGGAAAATCAGGATGGCCAAAATCGGAACTCAATGGGGAAAGGATGCCAAGATCTGTATCTTATAGGTGAGGAACAAAGTCAGAGTTTATAATCCATAGTCTAAAAGAAGTTGCCAAGGTTTTCACCTTGTGGTAAGAGGATAAAGATGCCACTGTCTGAACTGCAGGGGCGAGATGCCAAAGTCTATACCTCATAGGAAAAAAATAAAGGCATAGTCTAAACTCCATGGGCTGAAGGAAGTTGTCAAAGTTTGAACTTTGTATGCAAGTAGCAAAGTATGCCATAGTCTGAATCGATAGATAAAGCATGAAGCAAATGATTGAGGAATGGGTATGTGACCCCAAGATAATGATCCCAAGATATGCATGAATATCCAGGAGGAGACTCTGATACTAAAGGATGATTGATGTGCAATGATGTTTCACTATTGAAGTATTGAATGATTGATGCTTACTTGAAGAAGACTTGTCAATTGTGTGATTCAAATTGTACTAAAGTCTATGATAACCTTGAATCAAGGGTTTGTATTAACTTGAAAATTATGACTAATCCTAATCTAAGGGTTAGAATTGAATTCAAAGGGATATTCCTAAGGGGAACATGCATTTGTTAATCAAAACTTGATTTAAAACTAATTAAAAATGCTAAGTCAAAATTAATCCTAAGGGAGCATGCATTTGTATGGCTAAAATTGTAAAATAAGCTCTAAGGGGTAAAATGGTCATTTCACAAATCAAGGATATTGAATCAATTTCTAATCATGAAAATCCTAATGAAACTCAATAAAATCTAATTAGTTCTAATTTCCTAAAAAACTAATTAAAACTAATTATCAACATTTCTGAAAATTCTATTATTAATCAAAACTCAAAATTTCTACAAATTCTAATCTATTCTAAATTCCAAAATCCTAATTAATTTCTAAAACTAATACTCTGAATATAAATAACCTAATTAGGTTGACCATAACTCTAAAACTTAATTAAACTCATTAAGATGAAAATCTAATTCTGATCTAATAATCCTAAGATCTCTAACTAATCAACTAAGAAAAAAATTAACAAACAACAAAAACAAGCCCAAGGAAAGTTTGGGCCTGGAGAGAGGTGCATAACCTGAACATAAAGTGCAAAATTCAGAAATAGGGGCTTTGGGTCCAATAGAGTAAGCCCAAATACAAGGAAATGTTGTTGGGTTAAACATGGCTAGCATATAGTGAAACAAGAGTGTGGAAAGAAAAATATTGGGCTTAATGGCTAAGCCGAACAGAATTTGCAAAGGAAATGTAGAAAATTAAGCAACTCACTTTATCTTCCAATTTTCAGGTCAAAAAAGAGCCACCATCGGAGCTCCGGCACCACCACGCCGGAGGCGGCAGAGTTATCCAGAATCAAAAAAAGGCACCACTTCCCTACTCCTCTCAACATTTTCTATCTTAATCTCTCATCTCAAGCACAAAAATATGTCACTAACTTGTTTTGTTTCGAAGCTCAAGCAACCATGAGATCCAAGACTCCTAGGAGGCCCTATGCCCAATAAAGTGGCCAGATGAAGATGAAAGCAAGCATGACAATGCTTCCCAAAGCTCAAAATCATCATATATGTCTCCCAAGTATCTCAATTTGTCAATTTTATCAAGATAAACCAAAGGGCTTGAGGATTGCTTCCTAAGGGAACCCTAATTCAACTGTGTATTGACTGTGCCTTGCTCATGAAGCAACCTCAACCTATGATCAAATCCAATCAAGGGAAGTCCATTCATTCTTTATTTTATGCATATATGAGCTTATGTGAGTATCCTCAATCATACATTCATCAAGATTTGAAGATTGGCTTTGAGAAGTTGATCAGTCAAATCATCTGACTATTTTGAAATCCACTGAGACCTAACTTTTGATGTGTTTGTCAAATGAAGATGACCCCAAGATAAAAAATGTTTTTAAGAACCATATGAACAACTTTCATGTTCATCCAAATTTCATTTGAAACATGGAAGGTCGTAATTCATTTCAAAACATTATAGGTCATTTTGACTAAAACCCTAATTTTGGGTCAACTTCCCAAGGACATAACTTCTTTATTTTTATGATTTTGAGGTGAGATCAATTTAATTGGAAAGCTTAAGATGTCTAATTAAAATGTTATGTTGGATAAAATTTCATAATCCTAAAATAAGTTCATGTGATAATACAAAACATTATAGGTCACTTTGGACCAAAGCCATTGAATCTTGAAAATGTCCAACTTCAAGTGCCTATAACTTTCTCATAAAAATTCCACATGATGCAAAATTTAAGTCCAAATTGATTTTCTTGAAAATATATACAACTTTTATTTTGGAGGTTTTGTCATTTGAGGCTTGCATAACTTAAACAGAAGGGCTTGAAGTTGGTTATTTTTGCAAATTTTTCAAATACAGGTTTTGTACCTTGAACTTCATGGTCAGTGTTCACAACTTTCCAAACTCCAAATGGATTTTTGTCCAACATATATTTTGTTCCTTATGTCAAGACCTTTCCAACCATTACCCACATGCCTATGTTTGAATTTTCCAAATGGGACTTTTGAAGAGATGAACTTTTATGACCATTTATGCATTTCATGTTAAATCTTGATACACAAGCAATTGCCTTGCAAACTGCACGTCCAATTCAACTTAGTTGATGTTCAGCATTCATTTGCAATTGATTTTGGGCCTCACATGCGCCTGTACAGGCCCATGCATGGAGGACACAATTTCATGCACACAAGTTTCTCACACATTCCTTGCAGTTGTGGCTATAAATAACATGCTTGCCTCACTCAAATCTCGACCTGAAGGCGCCTGAATCCCTGTTGAATTCATTTCCCAACCTCACACCAAAGGAATTTTGAGTTTTCATTTCATTTTTCAAGTGTGATTTTCAACAACATCAGTTGATTATCAACACTAATTCCTATGCCTAGATCTCATATCATCCATCAAAATCAAGCTGCAAGCAAAGGATTGACTGGATCAAGGTCATAAAAGTTGCACTACAAAGGTTTATACCTCAATTGTTTTGCTTCGAATCTTGTTGAATATTGTGCATTGCTTGTGTTGGTTTGGTTTTTTGAAGTCCTCATGTGAGAGGCAAGCCAATGGTGGCTTTAATTTTGTGAGTTGTTGAATTCAGAGCAAGTACCTGGATTTTCCATCTCTGATTTCTCTTTCCATAGAGATCTAGAGCACAATCCAAGGTTACAGGGGTGATGTACATCACCCCAGCTTTAATTTGGTGTATGGATCGCATGGTTTAGTTGAGGTTGCAAAACTTGCAACTGGTGGCCAGATTTGGCTTTCTCATCGGAGAAGACGGTGGTTTCCACCACAGTCCACACGTGGCTGACCTCATAGCCCTTGGATCCATTAGCTACGATCTAATCTTGGCCTTGCATTATGTTTACTATTTTAAATACAACGTGTTATGCTGTTGACTTGTCCAAACCATGCGCGCGCGTCTCATGACCTTAAGATCAGCCACGTCAATTAATGAGCGATGATCCAAGCGCTGGGGTTTTTTCTATTTTCTGAATTTCTGTTTCATTTTCTTTAATTCTTTTTATTTTAAAAAATCAATAACTTATTTATTTGGAATCACAAAAATATGGAACCAATTGCAAAACATTTCTCTTAAATTCTAGTTTCTTCATTTTTAATTGTTTAAAATTAGTTTCTGTTTTCAAAAAATGTTGAGAAAATTTGTCAAAACTAGTTTGACCATGTTAGACTTATGATGATCCAATTGGACTTATTCAAGTTGATTTGAATTGAATTTGAAGTTTGACCTTTATTTGTTCATTTTATTTTATGTATTATTTTAATTCCAAAATAATACCAAAAATATGTTTGACTTTTCTTGACTGCTAATCTTCATTTCACTTCTGTTTACCATTGATTGATGTTGATTCCATTCATGTTTGATCAATATGTTTTGGTTATGTCATTTGATTTCTCGTTTTGGTTCATTTCATTTCCATCTTCATCTTTTTCTTTTTCTTTTGACCAATGAGTTAATGATTTATGGTTAGCCTTGACATATGAGAGGCTTAACCTTCTTTGATCCAAATAAAATTCAACTTAATCAAAGATCAAGTGAATTGCTTTGTGTTCAAGATGGGTTGCTTCTTGGTCAAGCAAAAAACCCTGAAATCCATACAAGGTCATTCTTCTTTTCTTTTGGCATGGCAAGTTGTAGGAGCTTGGCTTACTTGTCATGATCTCTAACTTGTGTTTGTTTGCCTATAGTTTTATTGACCGACCTCAGATAGGTGTGACTACTACATTTGTTCACTTACGATTGCTTAACATAGCGCTAAATTGCCTTATGACACACTAACACTAACTACTAATTACTAACTTTTAACTCAAGCATTTAATTCTTGCAATTTACTTTAATGCAATTTCATTTCTTTCTAATTTATTCATATTATCTTTTCCCTTTGCTCATTTGAGCTCATGTTTATGTTTATGCCATTTGTCTTTCGCTCACTTGAGCACATTATTGTGTAAATATACTATTGCCTTGTGCTTGTTTTGTCTTTGTTTGTGTGAACCCAATGCAAAAAGGAGAAAGGACTTAGAATTAGGACCTCACCTATGCTTAATGGAGTTTCAAAAGAAACTAGGCCTCATGCCTTTAGAATGCTAAAATTGTTGAAGAGAAACTAGGCTTCATGCCTTTAGAATGCTTAATCTTGAAAGTTGAATTGAAAGGACCCCCAATCTAAACTCTATTTGTCCATTCCTCTTATTGCATTGTGAACTTTTTGATTGTTTGTTCTTGTGTGATAGGGATTCCAAACTTGAGTTAATTAGAAGGACCATTGTCATGAGCATCCAAGTTAAGAGAGACAAGGCCAATTGGAAGATCCTAGGAGCTTGATTGAATATTTGTTTGATTGCTTGAGTTAATTACTATGTCCAAAGGAAAGGAGCTCTTGAATCATCTTTATGATCTCAAGAAAGGAACTCCAAGGGTTTTATTCTCTCCTCTCATCTTTGCATGTTTAGGACTAGCCCTTCTCTTCTTCTCTCCACTCTAACCCAAGCCAAACTCATTTTGTGCAAACATTGACATTGTTTTCAAAACTAGAAACCTAGGCATTATGCCTTTGATTTTTCAAACTCTTTTCATTAATACTTATTTTGAATTGAATCTTAAGTCAACTTTGACTTCATTTTGTGAATACTTCTAATTGGTAAATCCAACTCACTTCAAATTATTTTTGGGGTTCCAATGACCACTTTTGTTAAAACTTTTTTTCATAAACATTAGTCATTGGGTTTGAATTATCATAGTGGTTGATGTAAACCTCACCTTATCCTTAGTGATTGGACTATAAGTCTTCCATACTTATTATAGGGTGGATCCCTCACTAGTATGTTGAAGCTCTCCTCACATGGTGGATTGTTGGTGTAGGTTGAGTTTTCTCCATTTGATAACCAAAGACCTTAAGGCTTTTGATCAATCAATTCACCAATATTTTGATATTTTTACCCCGAACTACGAGGTTTTGATCCCACCTCTATGATGGTACGTAGGCAATGGGTTTATCCATTCAAACAACAAAATTGTAAATAATTTGTATATTCTTTTCTCATCTCCCCAATCATGTTTGCACAAATATTTTCACAAATACCAACCTACCATACAACATTTGCAAAAAGGGCTCCCTTAGGGTACTAAGGATGTTTTGGGTGCTTAAAACCTTCCCAATGCATAACCAACCCCCTTACACAGATCTCTGACATTTTTATTAGTTTTTGATTTGATAAAACTTCTCGGTTTTTGTTCGCTTTCTAACCTTTCCTTTGGATAAATAGAAGTGTGGTGGCGACTCGAATTGTCTGATTTACTTTTGATTTAGTTAATAAATCTAAAGGTTACGAATACCCCGCTACAGTAAGGAGGAAGGATGTGCATCCTGCCATCAACCAACACCAGGTGGCTCATATAGCACCTGCTTTTAGAGAAGTTCATCAACAACAACAACAACATCGTCAACAACAACAGGCCTACTAGCCTCGCAACAATAATAACACCAGCACCAGCAATTACGAAAGGAAGAGGGTAACTTTTGACTAAATTCCAATGACATATGCTGAGCTTTATCCTTCCTTGATCGATAGGAAGCTGATAACTCCAGGAGATCCTCCTGCTGTACCAACCAATCCTCAATGGTGGTATAAGCCCGAGCTTCATTGTGTGTATCATTCTAGTGCTCCCGGACATGATTTGGAGAACTGTTACCCATTGAAGACCAAGGTGCAAGACCTTGTGAGAAGTGTGATATTGTTTTTTGAGGACGTAGGTCCAAATGTGAAGAAGAACCCATTGCCCGAGCATGGGAAGGCAGTCGTTAACATGGTCCAGGGATGCCCTGGCAAATACAAAGTCCTTTATGTGAATGACATAAGGCAATCCTTGGTTGAGATACATAAGTTGTTGTGTGAACACATCCATTATGGGCATGACCATGATAGGTGCCAGGTGTGCACTATCAATGAGAGAGGATGTTGTCAGGTAAGAAAGGACATCCAAGAGATGATAGATCAGGGAATGATTGAGATATTTCAAAATCACAATGAGAATGAAGTTGATGTAATTACAACTGTGTTTAAAATGCCTGAGCCTGTTGTTATCAAGTATGATGGCAGCAAGAATAAGGTATCACCAGCTCTTATGATTAAGCCAGTGGGTCATGTCCCGTATGTATCAGACAAAGTTGTTCCCTATCGATATAACGCAGTCATGCTGGAGGATGGGAAGGAGGTGCCGTTGCCCTCAACTTCTGTGGTGAGCATTTCAGATGTCAGTGGTGTGACCCATAGTGGTCGTGTTTTCTCGGTGCAACCGAAATCCCATGAAGACATTGTGAAGAGAACTGCTGTTAATCCTGCCGGTCCCGTGGGGACTTCTTCTCCAAATAATTTTGTTCCTGTTGTGAAGGGTGTTGACCCTATTGCTGTTAAGAATAATAATACTCCTATCCTGGTTGGCCAGTCTTGCATTATGAAAGAGAATGGTGATGAGATGCTAAGGCTCATCAAAAGGAGTGAATATAATGTTGTTGATTAACTGCTACAAACTCCATCAAAGATATCTGTCTTATCTTTGTTGATGAATTCTGAGCCACACCGCGAAGCTTTGCAGAGGGTGTTGGACGTGGCATACGTGGACCACGATGTCACAATAGAGAAGTTTGATAGCATTGTTGCAAATATAACCGCTTGTAACAATTTGAGCTTCTGTGATGCTGATCTTCCCGAGGAGGGAAAAGACCACAATTTAGCTTTACACATATCAATGAATTGTAAGGATGATGCCTTGTCCAATGTGTTGGTGGACACATAATCATCACTTAATGTGTTGCCAAAATCCACTCTTGCTAAACTTTCATATCAGGGGCCTCCCATGAGGCAGAGTGGAGTGGTCATGAAGGCGTTTGATGGATCGCGTAAAACTGTGGTCGGTGAATTAGAACTCCCGATCAAGATTGGACCTAGTGACTTCCAGATCACTTTCCAGGTCATGGATATTCATCCGTCTTACAGCTGTTTACTTGGCAGACCATGGATTCACGAGGCAGGCGCCGTGACATCGACCCTACACCAAAAGTTGAAGTTCGTGAAGAATAAGAAGTTGGAGGTGATAGGGGGAGAGAAGGCTCTATTGGTCAATAATTTATCTTCCTTCTCCTATATTGATGCTGAGGATGAGGTTAGGACTCTGTTCCAAGCCTTATCTATTGCTGAGCCTTCGAGGAAAGGACTTTCTTCATTTGTCTCCTATAATGATGCAAAGTTGGCCATTGAGCATAGTGCAACTAATGGTGTGGGGAAAATGATCCAGTTGGAAGATAACAAGTCCCGAGATGGCATAGGGTATTCTTCTAGTGTTTCCAATGAGCGTGGGTTATTCCAGAGTGGAGGTTTCATCCATACTGTTGAAGACCAGGAAGCTGCTGCCATTGTTGAAGATGATGAAGGGGAAGACCTTGGCAACTTTGTCATACCCGAAGGAATCTGCAATAATTAGGTCGATGTTGATATTCCAACAGTCATCCATAAGTCAACGTAATGTGTTCATTTTGTTTGAAAAACCCTTCTCCCATGCCAAAAGGAGAAGTGAAGACATTGTTGGTAAAATTTGATTAATACAATGATATTCATTCAAGAATCACATGTTAAATGTTTGTTTTTCAAGTTATTTTTTCCTTTTTTATTTTTGCATGAAATTGGTGATCACCATAAAACCCAAAAAAAAGAGAGAATAAAATCAATCTTTTCATCTGCATAATAATTTTCCTTGTTTGAATTATGAAATCTCTTTTATACTCAAAATCATTATGCAGGTTGATCAAATCCATTGAACATAATGATCCAACACCATCTCCCAACTTTGAGTTCCCTGTATTTGAGACAGAAGAAGATGATATTGAAGAGATTCCTGATGAGATTACCCGCCTGCTTGAGCACGAGAAGAATATCATTCAGCCGCATCTTGAGAATCTGGAAACAATCAACTTGGGGTCTGAAGACTGCATTCGTGAAGTGAAGATTGGGGCACTCCGTGAAGAGTCTGTTAAGACGGGGTTGATCAAGTTGTTACGAGAATATGCCAACGTCTTTGCCTGGTCGTACGAAGACATGCCTAGTCTAGATACTGATATTGTGCAACATTTCTTACCATTGAAGCCTGAGTGTGTACCTGTGAAGAAAAAGCTCAGAAGAACTCATCCTGATATGGCAGTGAAGATTAAAGAAGAAGTTCAGAAGCAAATTGATGCGGGGTTTCTGGTGACTTCTACATATCCTCAATGGGTGGCCAATATTGTGCCTGTGCCTAAGAAAGATGGAAAATTCCAAATGTGTGTAGATTACCGTGACTTGAATAAAGCTAGTCGAAAAGATGATTTTCCTCTACCACATATTGATATGTTGGTAGACAATACAACTAAATTCAATGTCTTCTCATTTATGGACGGATTTTCCGGTTATAACCAGATTAAAATGGCACCCGAGGATATGGAGAAGACAACATTCATCACACCTTGGGGAACATTCTGTTATCGAGTGATGCCCTTAGGTTTGAAGAACGCTGGAGCCACGTATCAACGTGGTATGACTACCTTGTTTCATGATATGATGCATAAAGAGATTGAGGTGTATGTTGATGATATGATTGCAAAGTCAAAAATGGAAGTTGAACATGTAAAGCATTTGTTGAAGCTTTTCCAGCGTTTGAGGAAGTACAACCTCCGCCTGAATCCAAACAAGTGTACATTTGGAGTCGGTTCCGGCAAGTTATTGGGCTTTATCATCAGTGAAAGAGGTATTGAAGTTGATACTGCCAAGGTCAAAGCAATACAAGAGATGCCCGCGCCCAAAACTGAGAAGCAAGCTCGAGGTTTTCTTGGCTGCTTAAATTATATTTTGAGATTTATATCCCACATGACTGCCACATGTGCGCCTATATTCAATCTCCTCCGGAAAGATCAGCGTCATGATTGGACCGAGGATTGCCAAAAGGCCTTTGATAGTATCGAAGAGTATCTGTCTGAGCCTCTAATTTTGTCTCCGCCTATTGAAGGGAGACCATTGATTATGTACTTGACCATGCTTGATGACTCCATGGGTTGTGTATTGGGTCAGCAAGATGAATCACGAAAGAAAGAGTATGCAATATACTACTTGAGTAAGAAGTTCACTGACTGCGAGTCTCACTCAATGCTTGAGAAGACATGCTATACTTTGGCTTGGGCTGCTAAGCGATTACGCCAGTATATGAAGAATCATACAACTTGGTTGATATCCAAAATGGATCTAATCAAGTATATCTTTGAGAAGCTTACTTTATCTGGGAGGATTTCCCGTTGGCAGATGTTGTTATCTGAGTATGATATTGAGTATCGAGCTCTAAAATCTATAAAAGGTAGTATCTTGGCTGACCATTTGGCATATCAACCGATTGAAGATTATCATCCTGTGCAGTACGACTTCCCTGATGAGGGGATTCGGTATTTGAAGATGAAAGATTGTGATGAGCCTATGCTCGATCAAGGGCCAGAGCCTGGTTTCCGATGGAGTATGGTGTTCGATGGTGCTGTTAATCAGTATGGAAATGGTATTGGGGCAGTGATTATTACTCCTCAAGGCACACATTTTCCTTTTATAGCAAGGTTGACTTTTCAAATGCACGAATAATATAGCGGAGTATGAGGCCTGTATTATGGGTCTGGAAGAATGTATTGATCTTAGGATCAAACATCTTGATGTTTATGGTGATTCAACCCTTGTTGTTAATCAGATTAAGGGTGAATGGGAAACGAATCAGCCTGGCCTCATCCCATACAGAGATTATGCGAGGAGGATTTCAACTTTCTTTACTAAGGTTGACTTCCATCATATTCCTCGAGATGAGAATCGGATGGCGGATGCTCTTGCTACGCTTGCTTAAATGATTGTAGTGAAGTATTGGAATGAAGTTCCCAACATTACCGTGATGCGCTTGGATAAGCCAGCTCATGTGTTTGCAGTTGAAGAAGTAAAAGATGATAAGCCATGGTATTATGATATCAAGTGTTTTCTTCAGAGTCAGACTTACCCAGCTGGGGCATCTGTTAAAGACAAGAAGACTTTGAGGAGATTATCTGGAAGTTTCCACCTTAATGGTGATGTGCTTTACAAGAGGAATTTTGACATGGTTCTGCTCAGATACGTGGATAGACACGAAGTAGACCTGTTGATGACCGAAGTCCATGAGGGTTCATTTGGAGCTCATTCCGATGGACATGCTATGGCGAAGAAGATATTGAGAGTAGGCTACTATTGGCTGACAATGGAGTCTGACTGCAGCAAATATGTGAAGAAATGCCACAAGAGTCAGATTTATATGGACTAGATTCATATTCCCCTGATGCTTATGAATGTTATTCCCTCACCATGGCCTTTCTCCATGTGGGGAATTGACATGATTGGTATGATTGAGCCAAAGGCGTCAAACGGTCACCGTTTTATTCTTGTAGCCATTGATTACTTCACCAAGAGGGTTGAAGCGGCATCGTATGCGAATGTGACCAGGAAGGTGGTTGTGAAGTTTGTGAAGAACCAACTTATATGCCGATATGGTGTTCCAGACAAGATCATTACTGATAATGGCTCTAACTTGAACAACAAGATGATGAAAGAGTTGTGTAGCGAGTTCAAGATTGCACATCATAATTCTTCTCCCTATAGCCCCAAGATGAATGGGGCTGTTGAAGTTGCTAAAAAGAATATCAAGAAGATTATTGAGAAGATGGTTGTCACGTACAAAGATTGGCATGAGATGCTGCCATTTGCTTTACATGGCTATCGTACATCTGTTCACACTTCGACAGGGGCGACCCCTTTCTCTCTTGTGTATGGCATGGAGGATGTGCTCCCCATGGAGGTTGAGATCCCATCAATGAGAGTCTTGATGAAATCCAAGTTGACTGAGGATGAATGGGTTCAAAGTCGTTATGACCAGTTGAACATGATTGAAGAGAAGAGATTAACTGCCATGTGCCATGGTTAGTTATATCAATAAAGGATGAAGAAAACCTTTGATAAGAAGGTCAAACCTCGTGTGTTCCGTGAAGGTGACCTCGTGCTCAAGAAAATCTTGTCTTTCACGCCCGATTTCAGGGGCAAGTGGACTCTAAACTATGAAGGCCCATATGTTGTTAAGAGAGCCTTTTCAGGCGGTGCTTTGTTGCTTACGACTATGGATGGGGAGGAATTCACTCGTCCTGGGAATTCAGATGCAGTCAAGAAATACTTCGCCTAAAAATAAAAACAAAATAGCTCGCTAAGTTGAAAACCCATAAGGGCGGCTTAGGCAAAAATGAGCGTCTCGGTGGATTGAAAACCCGAAAGGGCGGTCTAGGCAAAAGTTAGAGACATAAAAAAAATAAACATATATCCCACTAGATTGAGTACCTCACCCAGAGGCAATCTAGGAAAAAATTAGGGATTTGGCAAGTAACTGCATCTTGACAAGACTTTGTTTTATAACTATCATTTGTTAGGGATTCTCGCTCAATTATTGTCAACCGAAGCATCAAATACAGTGAATTCAGAGTTGGTGGAGAAACGGTAATTATGTTCAATGTAGCCCTTTTTCCATGAATATCACCAATTTCAAATTTGTAAAGATCCATGGAGTCTCGCCATTTGCGGACTACCATTCTAATAATTAAATTTGAGCCTTTATCCAATTCTTTGCACTCTTATTTGTTTCTGTTTAACAAATGTTTGCATGTTTTTAATTATAAATATCATTTTTTTAAAACAAATAAAGTTTTATAAATCGTTTTAAACAAAGTGAACATTCACAATGACTGAAAGGATAATTGAAACGTCTTCAGTGTTCTCCCAATGATAGTACGATTTCCAAAAAGGTAAGACATTTGTTCATTTTCTGGCATGTTTATACCCTTTTCACCAGCTTTCAGTTGTTTCCTCAAGCAAGAAGTTGTCTAGAGCAATTAATGAAGGGCTTGTTTCCCTTTTCATCCCCGGCATGATGCGTGTTGACGAAGGATTCATTTCCGATCCCCTCAGCCTAGACGGTTTCCTTTGAGGTTGCCTACAGTTCATCCTCTGCAGGGTTGCTTGACCTGAATTTGATAATTTGAATCCCCTCTCCGTGGTTGAAGATTTCTCCGAAAGTAGTGAGAGGTGTTGAGGAAGATGTATTGTTTCCTTCCCCAACAAAGCAATTTGTTATCTCTCCTCTTAGCAGAGATGGCTCTCCAGCAGTTGGGAGGAATTGTTTTTATAGATGGGTATCTGTTTAGCGTTAGATCCCCAATAGAGTTTCTTCTACGGCAGGTCTTGTTGATATTCAAGTACCTGTTCCCGAGAACTGATGAGAAGTCCCCAACGGTTGGCAACTTTGACTTTGCCTGTCCCCAGCGGTGATCGATATCTTCCGGTATTTGATCATCCCCACCAGAGTTGATTTCTCTTGTAGGCCTTGCCCTCCTTTTTGAGATGATGCGTCGGATGTCCGTGCGTGTTTCTCGGATTTGCTTGTGTTAGATATGTCTGTCTGTCAACATTAATCATATGCAAATCATGCATATACATGCATAATCATAGCATTCAGATATTCATGATGCATTCTTTGCCATATATATTTGCTTGATTCTCCTGCTAATTGGTGAAATGTTCCTCCCCAAGCAGACGTTTGTGTCTTATCTCTCCATATAGAGTCATCCCCATAGGCAGAAAGTGTTTATCTTTCCTTCTTCCTTCCCCACTGAGTTATGTCCTCGTGGATGATTATTGTTTCAGTTTCCTCCCCAATTGTGTATTGGGATGGAATTGCTCCCCTGAGTTACATCCTCATCGGGTTGAGTCTTGTTTGATTGTGTCTTTCTAGTTTGTTCCTAGATTGATTCATTTCTTTTTATCCCCTACAGTTCCCTGTGGTTTGGTTGTTCAATTTCTCAGTAATCAGTAATTGTTCATCCTTTTCCTAGTGGATCTTGTTGCCTTCTAACCAGTAGCCGGTAGTTGTAAGTCCTATTTCTGTGGATTTCTACCCAGTAACCGATAGATGTAATCCCCTCTTTGTTGGTTATCTTTACCCAGTAACCGATATTGATACTCCTTCGTTCTTGAGTATTTCACCCAGTAACCGATGATATATCTCTTGGATAATTGCTTTTGTTAGGAAATTTATCCCTTGCGAGTCATCTTTCATTTCCCCTTGTTTGGTAATGATTGTTTCTCCTTCTGATTGGTCATCATTTTATACCCAGTAACCGGTTGTGGGTAATCTTCCATGCAAGTATGTTATCTACGTTATGACGGTAATAGATAATATATCTTATGCGCTCTTCAGTTGAAGTCTTTTTCTTCCCCAGTCGAGTAAGATTCATATTTCCTTGTGTAATCGAATGTCCATCCTGTAAGTCGAGTTTGCTTTTTCAACCCTCCTTTCGGATGATGAGTGTCTTGGATATGTTCCAAATTCACGCCTGGTTGGTCACCTATTATATGCCCAGTAACCGGTATCCCTGGTGTTTCTTCCTTCTGCTCCCTATTATGACTTTTTGTCCCCTGTGAAGTCAGATTTTCCTGAGTTGAGATGTGCCTTTTAGGTCCTCCTCAGATGTTTCGAATGATTGATATCTCTTACCCTTATACGGGTCTTAGATACTCTTTCTCCCTGAGCTTGTTGTTCTCTCACCCAGTAACCGGTGTTTTGATGACATGTCTCTCTTTGAGTTTATTACCTAGTAGCTGGTGATATCTCGTTGTTTCTTTCTCAGCTGAGTCCTTTATGGACATCCCGTCTGAGTCAGGATTTTTTTATCCGATGTATCCTTTGTGGATAGTTCTGTTGTATTGGCATATTCCCCAATACATGCATCTTTGCGCCAGCTCGAGTCTTTCCATCGATTTATTTTCGTGGAATCCCCTCGTGTCTCCCAGCAAGTTTTTAAGTCGTGACCTGCTCACGCATTTTACCTTATTTCCCCCCAGAGTCTTTGTTTCCCTAGAGAGTATGTTACTCCAATGGATTGTTTTAGTTTCTCCTGATTTCGTTTCCTTCATGACAATCATTTACCATGAAGACTTTATTTTCGCATGCATACATTTCCATCATGAGGTCTCTTAGGGACCAAAATTCATCTCTTCGTTATTATTTAAGCCCATTCTACCGCGTCGAGGCGAAGATTTTAACCTTCATATCTCTGGATAGAATGACCTTAAATATGGGCATCTGTAAGACCCTAATTTTGACCCTAAGATCCCTCATGACATCATATCATTTTCACAAGAGCATTGCCTCAAGGATCATAGCATGTTTGGCTCCTCAACCCTTGGGTTGGCACTTGTGTGAGTGGTTGGAGACCACCAAGCATGCTTGTATTGTATATTATTGCTTTTCTTATTTTGATTATTAACCAAAAGCATAAAAATATGTCACTAACTCTTTTTGTTTTGAAGCTCAAGTGATCATGTGCTCCTATGCTCCTAGGAGGCTCCTAAGCTCAATGAAATGGCTAGATGAAGATGCGAAAAAGCATGAAAAAGGTCTACAAAGTTCCTAATCATCATCATATATGTCTCCCAAGCATCTCAATTTTCCAATTTGATCAAGATAACCCAAAGGGCTTGAGGATTGTTTCCCAAGGAAACCCTAATTCAACTGTGCTTTGACTATGCCTTGCTCATGAAGCAACCTCACCCTATTATCAAATTTAATCAAGGTACGTTCTTTCATTCATTATTTTATGCATATATTAGCCTATGTGAGGCCCCTCAATCATTCATTCATCAAGATTGGAAGTTTGGCCTTGGAAAGTTGGCCAGTCAAGTCATCTGACTAGACTGAGGATCACTGAGATACAACCTTTAATGAGTTTGTCAAATGAATATGACCCCAAGATAAAACATGTTCTTAAGAACCATATTAACAACTTTCATGTTCATCAAAAATCCATTTGAAACTTGGAAGGTCATCATTCATTTCAAAACATTACAAATCATTTTGACTGAAACCCTAATTTTTGGTCAACTTCCCAAGGACCTAACTTCCTTAATTTTTTTGATTTTGAAGTGAGACCAAATTCATTTGAAACATTGATATGTCTAATTCAAATGTTATGTTGGACAAAATTTAATAATCTTAAAAGAAATACATGTCATAATACAAAAAATTATAGGTCATTTTGGACCTAAGTCATTGAATTTGAAAAAGTGCCAACTTCAAGTGCCCATAATGTTTTCATGAAAAATCCAAATGATGCAAAATTTGAGTCTAAATTTATCACCTTGCAAATATATACAACTTTTATTTTTGAGGTTTTCTCATTTGAAGCTTTCATAATATAACTATAGGGGCTTGAAGATGCTTGCTTTTGGTGAAAATTTTCAAAGGGGAACTTAAACATGTTTTGTGCACAAACTTTTACAGCCAGTTTTCATTAATTTTCAAACGCCAAATGAATTTTTTCCCAACATGACTTTTGTTCCTTATTTCAAAGGCTTTCTAACCATTACTCACATTACTTTTTTGAACTTTCCATGTGTGAGTTTCGAAGAGTTTTCTTTTTATGTCCATTTTGGCATTTCATGATATAACTTGATGTGCAAGCTTGTGTAGTTCATTATGCACGTCCAATTCATTTCCAGTTGGTGTCAGCAAGGATTTTCACCCATCATTTGGACTTACATGCGCCTGTACAGGCCCATGCAAGGGGAATTCAAATCCCATGCACACGAGGGAACCATGCCTTGCAATCCATTTCAGCTATAAATAAGTGTTCATTCTCATTCAATTGGCAACCAAATGGAGATCTGAATTGCTGTTGAATTGAAATCCCAACCCTCACTAAAGGAATTTTCAGTTTTCTTTCTGTTTTTCAAGCTTGTAATTCAACATCATTGGTTGATTTTTAAAGCTCAATTCCTTAACCTATCATCTCCATCACACTTCCAGAGCAAAAGCAGATCAAGATCTTGAAGAATTTGTGGCATTTGAAGCTTCATTTCAGAGGTAGAACCTCAAACTTTTTTGATCTAGATTTTGCAATTCAATGTGATTTTCTTTGGTTTGTGTGGTTCTCTGAAGTCCTCTCACTTGAGGCAGGCCAATTGTGGAATTAATTGCGCAAATCGTGCCATTCCAGTTGACATACCATGATCTTCAAGCTCACATTTCTCTCTAAATAGGAATGGTGAGGATGATCCATGGTTATAGTGGTGATGTACATCACCTAGGATTCATTTTGATTTCCTTACATTTCATTTTCATTGCAATTTATTTTCCTGTGCGTGGTGGCCAGAGATTGTTGGATCACTGAAGAAAAAGGTGTTTTCCACCGCCTGTACCACGTGTACATCTTAAGAACCATTGGATCATGCTTCCACGTTATAATCCTGACCATTCCTTGTGTTTACTTCTTTTAAATCAATGTGTTACGCGGTTGACCAGAGCACACCATGTATCCGCGCCTTAGAGTTGTTGATCCCTTGCCACGTCAATTAATGAAATGATCTGATGGCGCTGGATTTTTCTATTATTCTCATTTTCTTTTAATTTCAGTTAATTCCTTTTATTTTCAAAAATTCATAAATATTTTATTTGAAGTCACAAAAATATGAGACCAATGCCAAAAAATTTCTTGAAAAAATCTACTTTCATATTTTGATTTTTAAGTATTTTTGTGACTTCATTTAATATTTTTTGTGAATTATTTGATTTTTAATAAGTTTTAATTCATTTTTAATTACTTTCTGATATTTGAAAAATCTAAAAATATTTTCCTAACACCTATGGATCATGATAATTAAATGAAAAATAGTCTCATCAATTTCTTATTTGATTTGAGATTTTAATTCATATTGTGTTATTTTTTCATTGTTTTTAATTGTTTTTAAATAGTTTCTGATTTCAAAAATTATTGAGAAAATTTGTCAAAGTTTGTTTGACCATGTTAGACCTGTGAGAATTTAATTGGACTTGTTGAAGTTGATTTGAATTAAATTTGAGGTTTGACCATATTTTGTTTACTTTTATTTTGCATTTATTTTTAATTCAAAAAATACCAAAAAATTATGGTTGACTTGTTGACTTGTAATCTTCATTTCTTTTCTGACTGGCATTGATTGATGATGATTTGGTTCACTTTTGACCAATTGAGCTTGATACTTGAATTGTCTCTCCATCCATTTCATCTTCATCTCTTTCTTTTCATAATTTGCCAATGAGTTAATGTCTTATGGTTAGTCTTGACAAATGAGAGGTTTAACCTTCTTTGATCCAAACCAAACTCAATTTGATCCAAGATCAAGTGAGTTGTTTTGTGTCCAAGATAGGTTGCTTCTTGGTCAAGCAAAAAACGTAAAGTCCATAAAAGGCCCTTCCCATTTTGTTTTGGCATGGCAAGTTTGTGGAGCTTGGCTTACTAGTCATGATCTCTAACTTGTGTTTATTTTCCTATAGTTTTATTGACTGACCTCAGATAGGTGTGACTACTACATTAGTCCAATTACGATTGCTTAACATAGCGCTTCATTGACTTATGACAAACTAACATAACCATACTAATTACTAACTTTAATTTGAGCATTTACTTTCTTTCCCTTTACTGTAATGCAATTTACTTCATGCTCATTTATTCATATTGCTTTTTATTTTGCTCACTTGAGCACATATTTTATGTTTATGTGATTTTCCCTTTTGCTCATTTGAGCTCACTATTGTATATAAATATATTATTGTCTTGTGATTGTTTTGTCTTTGTCTTGTTTGAACCTAATGCAAAAAGGAGAAAGGACTTAGAATTAGGACATACCCATGCTTAAAGGAGTTCAAGAGCAACTAGGCCTCATGCCTTTAGAATGCTAAACTTGTTGAAGAGCAACTAGGCCTCATGCCTTTAGAATGCTAAATTTCAAAGTTGACTTTAAAGGACTTCCTTCGCAAAATTTATTCTTCGTCCATTCCTCTTATTGTGTTGTGAACTTTTTGATGTTTGCTCTTGTGTGATAGGGATTCCACCTTGAGATAGTAAAGAGGACCATTGTCATGAGTAGCCAAGTTAACAGAGACAAGCCAAATGGAGATCCTAGGAGCTTGAATCCATTTTGTTTGATTACCTGATTGTGTGCTAAGTCCAAAGGAAATGAGCATCTTGAATCATCTATATGATTTCAAGAAAAGGAACTCCAAGGGTTTTATCTTCTCCCTCTTATCTTTGTATGCTTTAGGACTAGCCTTTCTCTTCTTCTCTCCACTCTAACCCTAGCCAAAAATCTTTTTAAAAACTTTGACATTGTTTCAAACTAGAAACCCAGGCCTTATGCCTTTGACTTTTCAAACTCTTTTCATTAATACTCATTGTGAATAAATCTTAATTCAACTTTGATTTCATTTTGTACATAAATTAACTTATAAATACAACTCACTTCAAGTTTTTTTTTTGTGTGGTTCCAATGGCCACCTTTGTTTAGACTTTTTTTCATAAACATTAGTCATAGGTTTGAGTTATCATAGTGGTTGATGTAAATCCCACCTTATCCTTAGTGATTGGATTATAAGCTTTCCATACTTATTATAGGGTTAACCCCTCACTAGTATGTTGAAGCCCTCCTCACATGGTGGATTGTTGGTTTAGGTTGAGTTTTCTCCCTTTGATAACAAAAGACCTTAAGGCTTTTGATAAAATCAATTCACTAATCTTTGAGATTTTTACCCCGAACTACGTGGTTTTGATCCTACCTTTGTGATGGTACGTAGGCAATGGGTTCATCCATTCAAATAACAACCTTGTAAATATAATCTATTCTCTTCCCATCCCTCCAATCTTTTGCACATATTTTCATAAATACCGACCTACAACACATATTTGCAAAAAGGGTTCCCTTAGAGTACTAAGGATGTTTTGGGTGCGTAAAACCTTCCCATTTCATAACCAACCCCCTTACCTAGATCTCTGACATTTTTATTAGTTTTTTATTTGATAAAACTTCTTACTTGGCTTTTGTTCTCTTTTTAGCCTTTTGGGTTAGTCGAATTGTATGTTTACTTTTGGGTTAGTCAATAAACCTAAAGGTAACGAAAGCCCCGCTACACTCTCAAATGGAAGGGTTTGGTGTTTGGGATCAAAGCTGACGCGAAGGGGTTCTCCATTCTGAGCATATGGAGCTTTACTTATAGCTAGATCATGTGATATTTGCACCTTCCAGATGAGTTTCCAAAATTGGCAATGAGTGATGCATGTGTGCATAGGCATGTACAGGCCCATGAGATCATTCCATTTGATCCATAATTCAGTGAGAACAAGTCTGAAATCAAATTGGAGTGCTAGGCAATTGTACATGGAAGCTTGAAGTTTGATTTTTTCCAAATTACAATGCAATGTTCATGCCATGCGCAACCCTAGCAAATCTTGTCCAAAATGGATGAAATTGGACTTTTTGGAAAGTTTAGACCAAGAGGAACAACTTTCATGTTAAATAATTTTTCATTTGGAGCTAGTAATCTGAGGAATTTTGAGGTGGAAGTTTGGAAATTTCAAAATGTGGAAAATGTTTCTAAGTGCCAAGCCATATATCTCAATATTCCACCTTGCTTAATGTTTTATGTGAGCTTCAAATGAGAAACGTGTCTTCATAAAAGTTGTAGCTCTTTAAAATAAATTCAGAATGGTCACCTATTTCATGTCATTTGGATTTGGAATGATAGAGTTATGCATTTTTTATGTTTGGAAAAATCACTTGTTCACTAGTATAGGTCAAAAAGGACCTATAATGTAACCTCATATCACATGCTCAAAAAAGTTGAATTAGCTCTCACTTCAAACATAAAAGTTGAAGTAGACACCTTGAATTTGATTGTGCAACTTGTAAATCTTTCATCTCATAAAAACTGAGCAAGTTATGGCCTTGGGAAGTTGACTTTCAAATTAGGGTTTAAACAAAATGACCTATAATGTATCAACATAGAATATGATTTTCCAAGCAAAACTAGATCTAGGTCTCAACACGAAAGTTGTTTGGAGTCTTATCTAGAGTAACTTTTCTCTTGGAATAATTTTCATATGGTAAAAATTGTAGGAGATATGGTGTAGGGAGACCTAGTTTAGATAAGATGAATTCATCTGGCCAACCACCATCGACCAACTTGCTAACCTTCAACTCTCTTGGCTTTATTGGATCATGGTAGATCATATATGAATAAGATAATGAATTTTGGAGTGTCCCTTGAGAAATTTTATCAATTGGTGAGATAGCTTGTTGGAGAAGTTACTCAAAATAGCCAGTCAAACTAGGGTTTCCAAGGAAAATCACCCTCAAACTCTTGAAGAAAAATTGATCAATATAACATGTAGGAATAAATGGAACTCATGTATGATTCTCATAACCATTATTGGATCAATTCATGGTTGTGCTCTTTGTCATGAGGGTCTTAAACCCTAGATTTGAACTTGATGAATCAATGGTGATCATGTCCTACCTACAAAAGGGTTAAGCAAATACAAAGACATATTTTTGGTATTTCGATTAGTAAAATGATAATATATAAGCATGATACAATCACAAAGTGCTTGGTGATCTCTCCCAAAGCAAACCCAATGAAAGAGGGGTAAGGAGGATGCCAAGGTATGATCCCAATGCTAATGCTTATGATGAAATTGCATGAGGGATCTTAGGGTCAAAATTAGGGTCTTACAACTGCCCCTATTTAAGGACATTCTTGCTGAGGAGGCGAAGATTAAAATCTTCATGTCGACTCAGTAGAATGGGCTTAAATAACAACATATAGAAACAAATTTTGGTCCTTAAGAGACCTCGTGATGCAAATGATATGAATGCAAAAGTTAACGCTCTATGGGGAAATATCGCCACAAAGGAAAAGAAATTAGAGAGCCCGAAAGTCCAAAGGAGTATAACATATTCCGTAAGGAAAACTCCAAGGGGTGACAGAGACTCTGGGGGGAAAATGAGTTATGTGTAGGCTAGGCTACGACTTAAAACTACTGGTGGATTCGAGGAATTCCATACAAACATGGAAAGACTCAGCCGGGGAAATAACAACATCTGTAGGGGATATGAGTAAGTCATGATAAAACTAAAGTACTTGAATCATGCAGGAAAAGCGATTTCACTAAGGAAATGCGCACTCAACTCAACTAGGGAAGAAATAAACTTCAACACAAGAGGAGCAGAAATCTATTATCTATTACATGTTACTGGGTGAGGAGATAATAAAGACCTAATAGAGAGAACATCTGTCATCGGTTAGGATGAACATATCAAGGATGACTCGCTAGGCACTAACAGAAGGGAGCATATATTACCGGTTACTAGGTAAGAATAGCCTTGCTGGGGAAAAACTGCAGAAATAGGATTTACAACTACCAGTTACTGGGTAGAAGACCAAAGGTGAGAGTATCCGTCATCGGTTAGGATGAACATATCAAGGATAAACTCAACAAGGAAGAAAATCCGTTATCGGTCAAGATAAACATATCAAGGATAGACTTGCTTGGGAAATGTCAAGGAGTATACCCGTCATCGGTTAAGATGAACATATTAAGGATATACTATTTGAACAATAAGTAGGAATTACATCTATCGAATGCTGGATAGAAGACCATCAAAGAGAAAATCCGTCACCGGTTAAGATGAACATATCAAGGATAGACTCTGAGAGGGGGACAAAAGCAGGATTTACAACTACCAGTTACTGGGTAGAAGACCGTAAAGAGAAGGAAACCCGTCATCGGTTAGGATGAACATATCAAAGATTAACTCTCTGGGAAACAAGAATAGGGATTACAACTACCTTTTTACTGGGTAGAATACCAAAGGTGAGAATATCCGTCATCGGTTAGAATGAACATATCAAGGATAAACTCAACATGGGAGAGAAAGATATCCGTCACCGATTAGGGTGAACATATCAAGGATATACTTTCTAGGGAATAGATCCACTGGGGACTCTACTGAGGAGAAAAATAGGGGTCCTTTTGACGGGTATTGGGCAAGAAGTAACAAACTGCAAACTAAGAAGAATTTTAGCAGTTACTAGGCAATAAACTCTTAGGAGACTCGAAGCATCTATCTAGGTAAGAGCTAGACAAAAACAGTTAATCAACACTCAACCTAATGAGGATATAACTCAAGGGGGGTGATTCCATCCAGATAAACAATTGGAAAGGAAACTGAAATAATAATCATCCACGAGGAAACAAACTCAGTGGGGAAGAGGAGAAAGGTTAAAGTCTTTCTGCCTAAGGGGTTGATGCTCTACAATCGAGGGAGGACAAACACCGCAATTTGTATGGGGATAAAGTACCACCATATAGAGAATGAGAATTTCAAATCGATAAATCAAACAAATATGCTGGTGCCAATATGCAATTATGAAATTATATGAATGTATATGTATATGATGATTATGCCGACAAAATGATCACAAAGGATACAAAGGTGTCACAAAGAATTTAAATCATCGGTACAATCCACAGTCAATCCACAAAAGAGGGAGACAACTGCTGGAGAACATAGAAATCAACAAACCATAGGCTCAAAGTGGCCAAAGGAGGAGATCTGGTGAGGAGAGGCAAAATTATCGAGATTGCAAGGGATTTTAGGTCAACACCATATCAAAGGGGAGACAACCATGCAGAAGATAAACACAAATAGCTGCTCAGAAACCAAGAGGGAACTCTGACTGGGAGCGAGTCGGATTGGCGACTAGTAGGGAAACCGGCTCGATCTCCTGGGGAAAAGATCTTACTCTACTGAAGATCAACCCTATTGGAGGAATACCGAAACACTACCGGGAAATAACACGCCGCAAGGTACTGAATCAACCAACTTAGCTGGGAAAAAGAATCGGAACTCCACTAGGGAACAAATACTTCGTAGAGGAACCGGATCAACACAAACGAATAGGGATACCCGAAGGGTCAATTGCTTGGGGAACCTCTGATGCTTAGCACTTAAGGACTTGCTGTTCTTTGGAGTGTTGTTGATAATTCCTTTTTATTTTTCTTTGAAAATTTCTTGTTTTTATATGTTTTAAGAAAAAGATTTTGATAAAAAAATTTAAATTTTCAAAATGATCATAATAAAATTTAAACTATTGGCTAAAGTAAATAAGAGTAGAGACAATTGGACAAAAGCTCAACTTTATTTAATAGGATGGTAGTCTGTAAATGACAAGACTCCATAGATCTTTACAAAGTTGAAAATGGTAATTTACATGGAAAAGGGTTACATTGAATACAAATGATCCTTAATCCTTTTATTAAATCTTGATATTCACTAAACTTTTGACCGCTGCTGGGATGATGAATTGACGTCACCCTTGTGCTCAACGTTCTCCAAAGTTTAAAGATCAGCAGAATGTAGTTACTTGCCATAATCCCTAATTTTTGCATTAGTTTCCCCAAGGTGGGGTACTCAACTTATTGGGAGATTCTTTTTGTTTTTATGTCTCTAATTTTTGCCTGGATCGCCCTTTCGGGTTTTCAATCCACCAAGACGCTCTTTTTTGCCTAAGCCGCCCTTTCGGGTTTTCAACTTAGCGAGCTGTTCTTTTCTTTTTAGACAAAGTATTTCTTGACTACATCTGCGTTCACGGGACAAGTGAGCTCTTCACCATCCATAGTTATCAGAATCAGAGCACCACTTGAAAAGGCTCTCTTAACAACATATGGGCCTTCATAATTAGGGGTCCATTTTCCCCTAGAATCTGGTTTGAAAGATAGGATCTTCTTGAGCACACGAGGTCTAACCTTCATATCAAAAGCTTTCTTCATCCTCTGCTGATATAACTGACCATGACACATGGCAGTCAATCTCTTCTCTTTAATTAAATTCAACTAGTCAATTTTAGTCTGACACCATTCAGCTTCAGTCAACTTGGCTTCCATGAGCATGCGCAACGAAGGAATCTCAACCTATACGGAGAGCACTGCTTCCATACCATACACCAGTGAGAAAGGGGTTGCCCATGTTGAAGTGCGGACGGATGTACGATACCCATGCAAAGTAAATGGGCGCATCTCATGCCAATCCTTGTATGTTACAACCATGTTCTGAATAATCTTCTTAATGTTCTTATTCACTGCTTCAACAACCCCATTCATCTTGGTTCTGTAGGGAGAAGAATTATGTTGTGCAATCTTGAAGTATTTACAAAGAGCTTCCACCATATTGTTATTCAAGTTCGATCCATTATCAATGATGATCTTACTTAGCACACCATAACGGCATCTGATCTGATTCTTGATAAACCTTACAACAACTTGCTTGGTTACATTTGCATACGATGTCGCTTCAACCAATTTTGTGAAGTAGTCAATTGCCACTAAAATGAAACGATGTCCATTTGAATCTTTGGGTTCAATCATCCCAATCATATCAATTCCCCACATGGAGAAGGGCCATGAGGAAGAGATAACATTCAAAAGTTTCGGAGGAACATGAATTTTATCAGCATAAATTTGACACTTGTGGCACTTCTTCACAAACTTGCAACAGTCAGATTCCATTGTCAACCAATAGTAACTCGCTCACAACATCTTTTTCGCCATTGCATGTTCATTGGAATGAGTACCAAAGGAACCTTCATGCACTTCAGTCATCAACAGGTCTACTTCGTGTCTATCCACGCATCTGAGAAAAACCATGTCGATGTTTCTCTTGTACAGTATATCACCATTCAAGTAGAAATTACCAGCTAATCTTCTCAAAGTCTTCTTATCTTTCAAGGATGCCCCAGGTGGGTAAATTTGACTTTGGAGGAAACATTTGATGTCGTAATAACATGGCTTCTCATCTTTTATCTCTTCAACAGCAAACACATGACTTGGCCTATCAAGACGCATCATAGACAAATTAGGAACTTCATTCCAATACTTCACTATAATCATTAATGCTAACGTTGCAAGAGCATCTGCCATTCGGTTCTCATCTTGAGGGATATGATGACACTCAACCTTTGTAAAGAAAGTTGAAATCCTCCTTGCATAATCTCTATATGGTATTAAACCGGGTTGATTCGTCTCCCATTCACCTTTGATTTGATTCACAACTAAAGCTGAGTCTCCGAAGACATCCAAATACTTGATACTGAGATTCATGGCCTCTTGAAGCCCCAAAATGCAAGCTTCATATTCGGCCATGTTGTTTGTACACTTGAAAGTCAATCTAGCTCTAAATGGTAGATGCATGCCTTGAGGAGTAATGATCACTGCCCCAATGCCATTTCCATATTGATTAACAGCTCCATCAAATACCCTGCCCCAACGGGAACCAGGTTTTGGCCCTTCTTAAAGCAATGGTTCATCACAATCTTTCATTTTCAAGTACAAAATCTCTTCATCAGGGAAGTTATACCGTATTGATTGGTAATCTTCAATTGGTTGGTGAGCCAAATGGTCAACCAAGATACTACCTTTGATCGCTTTCTGAGATCGGTATTCGATATCATACTCTAATAACAACATCTGCCAACGGGAAATCCTCCCAGTTAAAGCAGGACTCTCAAATATATACTTTATTGGATCCATTTTGGATATCAACCAAGTGGTATGATTCAACATATACTGACGCAGAGGCTTCGCAGCCCAAGCCAATGCGCAACAAGTCTTCTCAAGCATAGAATACCGAGTCTCACAGTTGGTGAACTTCTTACTGATGTAGTAGATTGCAAATTCTTTCTTTCCAGACTCATCTTGCTGACCAAGGACACAACCCATACTATCTTCAAGCACAGTCAAATACATGATCAACGGTCTTCCTTCAATGGGTTGAGACAAAATTGGAGGTTCAAGCAAATATTCTTTGATACTGTCAAAAGCTTTCTGGCAGTCTACGGTCCAATCATAAGACTGATCTTTCCGAAGAAGCTTGAATATAGGCGCACATGTGGTAGTCATGTGGGAAATGAATCTGGAAATATAATTCAAACGGTTGAGAAAACCTCTAACTTACTTCTCAGTTTTGGGCGCATGCATCTCTTGTATTGCTTTGACCTTGGCATGATCTACTTCAATTCCTTTCTCACTGACAATGAAGCCCAACAACTTACTAGAACGCACACCAAAAGTACACTTATTGGGATTCAAGAGGAGTTTATATTTCCTCAAACGCTGGAATAGCTTCAATAAATGCTCAACATGTTCCTCTTTATCAATTGACTTAGCAATCATGTCATCGACATAAACTTTAATCTCTTTATGAATCATATCATGAAAAAGAGTAGTCATGGCTCTTTGGTAAGTCGCACCAACATTCTTTAGACCAAAAGGCATCACTCTATAATAGAATTTTCCCCAAGGTGTAATGAAAGTGGTCTTCTCCATATCTTCGGGTGCCATCTTAATTTGATTATATTCGGAAAATCCATCCATAAACGAAAAGACTTTGAATTTAGCAATATTCTATACCAATATATCAATGTGTGGCAGAGGGAAATCATCTTTCGGGTTGGCTTTATTCAAATCTCTATAATCGACACACATGCGGACTTTTCCATCCTTCTTCGGCACAGGCACAATATTGGCCACCCATTGCGGATACTCAGCGGTTACAAGGAAACATGCATCAATTTGCCTTTGCACTTCCTCTTTGATCTGCACAACCATATAAGGATGCGTTCAATGCTCCACAATCTCAGAATCCAAACCACGCATGTCCTGATAGGACCAAGCAAACACATCTGAATACTCTCAAAGAAGATCAATCAACCCCTTTGTAGCGGGAAATTCATGATCATCAAGCTATTAACAAGCCAAAGATCAATTAACAAGAGTCTCCACCGCGCTTTTATTGTTTCCTAAGGAAAAGGGGAAAAGTACGAACAAAACCCAAAAAAGTAAGAAGATTTCAAATAAAAACTAATAAAATTTATAGATCATGGGTAAGGGGGTTGGTTACACAGAGGGAAGATGTTAGCACCCAAAGTGTCCTAGGTAGTCCTAGGGAGCCCTTTTTGTGTGCATATGTATTTTGTACAAAGTGATGTTTACAAGCAAATAGAATGGGGGGATGAGAAAATAATTCATTAATTATGTTTTTGTGTTTGATTTCAAAATGAGGGATCAAAACCTCGTAGTTCGTGATATAAATTTCAAAATGAGTGTGTTAATTTTAACAAAATTTGAGTTTGAAAGGCACAAAGGCCTAAAATGATTTGAATGAGTTAGTTATTTTTGGATTTTTGAAAGTTTAATTCAAGTATAATTAAGTTTATTTATCAGTTTGATTTAAGAAAAGAAGTTTAAAAATGCAATGGCATAAGGCCAAAGTTTCTATGTTTTTGTAAAAGTGGTCAAAGTTTAGAACAAAAGTAGATCACACAAAGAATATTTTTAAAAATGGAGGGAGAGATTTTGAAATTAAAGAAATGGGGAGAAGATGAAGAGGCTATCCTATGCACAAAAATTAAAAGTTTAGAGTTGAAAAGATCTGACCAAATGGGTAGCAATCCAATAGACAAGTATGTCAATAGAAACCCAGAATTTCCTTGGACTTTTAGAATCAAACAACACACATGCATAAATATAACATCTTGAAGATCAAGGCATCAAATAAAGATGGCCTCATCCAAGCTTATCAATTTCATGATCTTCTTCAAAATAACCCATGTAGCATATGAATTCCACAAGTCACATGTTCAAAATAACATCTACATCATGATCATGTTGTAGATGAATCTTAGAGAGATCTTCAAAGATTTATCAGATGAATTTCAAATTGCAAGCACTTGCTTCTTCAACAAGTAGGCATTGGCCAAGTCCATTAGTAAAGGATGTTGCCTAAATTCTAAGTCCATTTGTCCAAGATCAAGCCAACAGTCCATTCAAAAGTTTTTTTAGGTTTTTTGTTATTATTATGTGCATTAATAGTTAAAGACCACACAAACAAGAAAAGTATACACAAACAAAATATATCACACAATATGGTCCAAATGGATAAAGTGAAAATTGCATTAACATAAATAATTTGAATGATATGAACAATGGAAAATGAAATAGAGTGCTAAAAGTAAATTTCATTAAAGTAAAAGCTTGGAATTAAAAGTTAATAGTTAGTAAGTTAGAAGTTAGTTTTGTTTTTTTTTTCATTTCAAAACATTATTTGGAGAAAACTCAACCCACTTATCACAAGCATGGATCCTTGAACCAAAACATCTTCCAAAGGAAGGAAAGAAGGCCAAGTGTACACACAATACCATGAAAGAGGGGAGACTTACAATCTCACTAACTAGAATGCTTATGCTTTTTATGTCACAAATTTAATGATATGTTAAGCAATCATAATTGGACTTTTGTAGAAGTCACAACTATTTGAGGTTGGGCAATAGACTTTTGGTGTTAATGCATGTTGGAGACATAGTATTATGAACTATGCTCATGAAACATACCACACAAAAAAAATATGCAAAGGGTGTGGCCTAATCTCATCCATACTCATGTCAATTTTTCAATCAACTAGCATTAGGACTTTGAGATGTCATAGGCCAAATGGAAATGAATGAATGAAGAAGAGGAATGAGATGAAGTGGGAAGGGGATGAATGAAACCACAAATTGGTCAAAGGAGGACTTTTACCAAATTAATATCATTCATTCATTTTGGGAGATGGAATGTACATTCCATCAATCCCCTAAATCCAATGATATTAATTTGACAAAGTCAAATCAACCTTGACCAAGGCCCAACAACAATAAGCAAACTCAAACAAGTCAATACAAATGGTCAACAAAATTTAATTGGCATTTATTCAATTAAAAATAATAAAATAGTGCATTTAAATCAAATATGTTTTGTCCAATTCCTAAAATCTCATCAAAACACCATAGAAATGGCCATGAGATTTATCATAGGTCAAACAAGGTCAAAGGACCTTCGAGAAAAAATTTCATAATTTTTGGACACTTAAAAATATTTTTAAACAATTAAAAACAAATGAAAAATCAATTAATTCATGAAAAATATTAATAATGATCCAAAAAATAATTTTAATTCAGAATATGAAAGAGAAAAATATTTGAATTTTTTTGGTGAAAGTTCCATATTTTTTGGATCAATATTGGATTTAATATGAATTATTGAAGAAAATGCAATTAAAATAAAAATTCAGAAAATCTAAATTACGTGGACCATCAGATTTCCCTCATTAATTGAGGTGGCAGATCAGATGGTCCAAAGCGCGCTATCCACCATGGACCTTAGTCAACGTGTGGCAAATGTGGTAATCAACACCAACGATCAAGATTAAAACGTGAGGGACGGATCATGTGGTTCAGATGCTAGCCAACTCATCGTCGGAGCCAGAGTTTCGGTTATCTTCTCTGGTGGACCTCACCGGACTGGTCCACCATGAACCATCACCATAAATAAAAACAAGGACATGATCTTGAAGAAAAAATGGCATTGAGCTCGAATCTGACCTCCATTCACTCCAATTCCAAATATATTGAGAGATATGTGGAATTGAAATTTGAGGTACATGAACTGAGTCGCTTCAATTTGACCTCAAAGCAACTCAATCTTCTTGCCTACAATGGTAGGACTTCAGACAACCAAAGAATCAATGGAATTGAGCAAGAATTTAAGAGAATCTAAGAGTTTAAAATTTCTGGAAAATACCTTAAATGAAGGTCTGAATTCGATGGATCTTGATCTTGCTTGTGCTTAGAGTCATTCCACTTTCTTGCAAGAGAAGGATTGAATGGTTAAAAAGCAATGGATTCCTGGAGAATTGAATTCCAAAATAATGGAGATTCAAGCTCAAATAAAAAAGAATTTTTCAGTTTTATCCTTTGAGATTTGAGGGTTTGAAGTGGGGGATCAAAGTTGCCGCCAATGTGTCTTCATCTTTGAGCAATTGAAGCTCTATTTATAGCTGAATGGTTGATAATTGCATACTCACTTTCACTTTCCAAAATTGGAAAATGGTGATGTAATGATGCATGGGTGTGTATAAGCCCATGAAATGATTGCTTGAGGTCCAAAATTGCATATCAGATACTTTGAAGTAAGCTTAGATAGCAAGGCAAATGTACATTGGTGTTTGAAGCTTGATCCTTGCCAAGTGATGTCACCCTGTTTAAGCCAGTGCAACCTATACATTTCATGTCCAAAATGAATGAATTTGAACTCTTTGGAAAGGTGAGATCAAGAGGAACAACTTTCATGTTCAACACTTTTTCATTTGGATCTTGGAACTTGGAGAAATTTGAGGTGGAAGTTTGGAAATTTTTGACATATGTGTCAATATTCCACCTTGCTTAACTTTTTCTATGAGCTTTAAATGAGAAAAGTGTCTTCATCAAAGTTGTATCTATCTCAAAGAACCTTAAAACGGTCACCAATTTCATGTCATTTGAATTTGTAATGATAGAGTTATGCATTTTTGAAGTTTGGAAAAATCACTTGATCAATGGTATAGGTCAAAAGTGACCTATAATGTACCCTCATATCACATGCTCAAAAAAGTTTAATTAGCTCCCAATATAAACATAAAAGTTGCAGTAGACACATTGAATTTGATTGTGAAACTTGGAAATATTTCATCTCATAAAAATTGAGCAAGTTATGGCCTTGGGAAGTTGACATTCAAATTAGGGTTTAAATAAAATGACCTATGATGTTTCAACATGGAAAATGATTTTCCAAGCAAACATAGCTCTAGGTATCAACACAAAAGTTGTTTATAATGTGATTTAGAGTAATTTTAATATTGGAATCATTTTCATATGGTGAAAATTGTAGGAGATAGGGTCTAGGGAAACCCAGTTTTGATCAGATGAATTCATCTGGCCAACCACCATCAACCAACTTGCTAACCTTCAATTCTCCTGACTTTATTGGCTCATGGTAGATCATATATGCATAATATGATGAATTTTTAAGTGTCCCTTGAGAAATTTGATCAATTGATGAGATAGCTTGTTGGAGAAGTTACTCAAGATACCTAGTCAAACTAGGGTTTCCAAGGCAAATCACCCTCAAACTCTTGAAGAAAACTTGATCAATATAACATGTAGAGAACATTGGGACTCATATATGATGCTCATAACCATTACTAAATAAATTCTTGGTTGTGCTCTTTGTTCATGAGGGTCTCAAACCCTATATGTGTACTTGATGAATCAATGAGATCATGCCCTTCCTACAAAAGAGTTAGATAAATGATAAAATACAAGTATGATATAATCACAAAGTGTTTGGTGATCTCTCCCAAAACAAACCCAATGAAATAGGGGTAAGGAGGATGCCAAGGTATGATCCTAATGCTTTATGCTTATGATGGAAATGCATGAGGGATCTTAGGGTCAAAATTGGGGTCTTACAACTGCCCCTATTTAAGGACATTCTAACTGAGGAGGCGAAGGTTAAAATCTTCATGTCGACTCAGTAGAATGGGCTTAAATAAAAACATATAGAAACAAATTTTGGTCCCTAAGAGACCTCATGATGCAAATGATACGAATGCAGAAGTTAATGCTTTGCGGGGAAATATTGCCACAAAGGAAAAAGAAATCAGAGAGACTGAAAATCCGCAGGAGCATAATGCATTCCATAAAGAAAACTCGCTGGGGAGACAGAGACTCCGGGGGGTAAAGAAGTTACGCGTAGGCCAGGCTACGACTTAAAACTACTAGGGGACTAGAGGAAATCCATATAAAAAATGGAAAGACTCAGCCGGGGAAACAAACATCTGCAGGGGATACAAATAAGTTAGGATAAAACTGAGGTACTTGAATCATGCAGAGGAACAACGATTTCACTAAGTAAATGCGCACCTAACTCAACTAGGGAGAAAATAAACTTTCAACACAGGAGAAGCAGAAATATATTATCTACTACCTGTTACTGGGTAAGGAGATAAGAAAGATATGATAGAGAGAACATTCGTCATTGGGTAAGATGAACATATCAAGGATGACTCGCTGAGGAAAAGCCAGGAGGGAATATTCATTATCAATTACTGGGTAAGAATAACCTTGCTGGGGAGAACTGCAGAAAATAGGATTTACAACTACCAGTTATTGGGCAGAAGACCAAGGGTGAGAGTATCCGTCATCAGTTAGGAAAAACATATCAAGGATAAACTCAACAGGGAAGAAAACCCGTCATCGGTTAGGATGAACATATCAAGGATTATCTTGCCTGAGAATGTCAAGGAGGATATCCGTCATCGGTTACGATGAACATATCAAGGATATACCAACTGAACAAAAAAGGGGGGGGGGGAATTACATCTATCGAAAACTGGATAGAAAACCGTCGGAGAGAAAATCCGTCATCGGTTAGGATGAACCTATCGAGGACTATCTCTGCGAGGGGACAAAATAGGATTTACAACTACCGGTTACTGGGTAGAAGACCAACCAAAGAGAAAATCCGTCACTGGTTAAGATGAACATATCAAGGATAGTCTCTGAAAAGGGGAGCAAAAATAGGGATTACATCTATCAGTTACTGGATAGAATACCAAAGGAGAGAAAATCCGTCAATGGTTAAAGTGAACATATCAAGGATAGACTCTGCATAGGAAAAAGTAGGATTTACCACTACCGGTTACTGGGTAGAAAACCAACAAGGAGAAGAAAACCCGTCATCGGCTAAGATGAACATATCAAGGACTAACTCTCTAAGGAACAAAATAGGGATTACAACTACCTTTATCCTGGGTAGAATACCAAAGGCGAGAATATTTGTCACTGGTTAAAGTGAACGTATCAAGGATAGACTCCTGCGGGGGAAGAAAAGATATCCGTCACCGGTTAAGATGAACATATCAAGGATATACTTTCCGGGGAATAGATCCGTTGGGGATTCTACTGAGGAAAAAAAGGACTTTTGCCGGGTATTAGGCAAGAAGTAACAAATTGAAAACTAAGAAGAATATTACCAGTTATTGGGTAATAGACTCTTAAGGGACCAAAATATCTATCTAGGTAAGAGCTAGAAAGAAAACGGTCAATCAAGACTCAACCCAATGAGGACATAACTCAAGGGGAGTGATTCCTTCTAGAAAATTTGCTGGAGAGGAAACTGAAATAATAGCCATCCACAAGGAAACTAACTAAGTGGGGAAACAACGAAAGGTTAAAGTCTTTCTGCCTAAGGGGCCTGATACTCTATAATTGAAAGAGGACAAACACCAGATTTGGTATGGGGATAAAGTACCACCATAACAGAGAATGAGAATCTCAAACAAATAAAATATGAAGATACAGGATATGTATATGTATATGTATATATGATGATTATGCTGACAAAATGATCACAAAGGATACAGAGGTGTCACAAAGAAATTGAACCATCGGTACAATCCTCGATCAATCCACACAAAATGGAGACAATAGTCGGAGAACAGAGAGATCAACATCCCAAGGGCTCAACCTAGCTGAGGACGGAGGAGATCTGCTGAGGATAGAACATCCAATTTGTGGGGAATTTTAGGTCAACACCATAAAATGGGAGACAACCCTACAGAGAAATGAACAAAAGTTGCTCAGGAACTAGGAGGAAACTCAGACTGGGGAGCAAAGATAAATGGCGATTGGTGGGGGCACCAAAGCGATCTACTGCGGAAATATTAAACATTTCTGATGAAGATCCACCTGCTGAGGAAATATGAACTCCGCTAGGGAAGGCCGAGACTCTGTTGGGAACAAGGACACGCCGCAGGGTATCTGAATCAACCAACTCAACTGGGACAAAAAAGAAGTCCTGTCGGGGAGATGGACACGCCGCCGAGGAACTGAATCAACACTGATGTCTAGGGATACCCGATGAGTTAATTACTTGGGGTACCACAGATGATTCACACTTGAGGACTTGCTTTTTTATTGAAATGTTGTTGATATTCCTTTTACATGCTTTGGAAAAATTCTTGCTTTTATACATTAAAGAAAACTTAATTTTGATTTGAAAATTTTCATTTAAAAATTATCATAATAAAATTTCAAACTATTGGATGAAGTAAATAAGAGTAGAAACAATTGGATAAAAGCTTAACTTTATTTAATAGAATGGTAGTCTGTAAATGACAAGACTTCATAGATTTTACAAAGTTGAAAATGGTAACTTACATGGAAAAGGGTTACATTGAATACAAATGATCCTTAATCCTTCTACCAACTCTTGAGATCCATTGTGCTCTTGACTGCTGCTAGAGATGAACTAATGTCAACCCTTGTGCTCAAACAAATCTTCAAAACACTGAAGATCAACAGAATGCAGTTACGTGCCATAATCCCTAATTTTTGAATAAGTTGCCCCAAGGTGGGGTACTCAACTTATTGGGAAATTTCTTTCTGTTTTATGTCTCTAATTTTTGCCTGGATCACCCTTTCGGGTTTTCAATCCACTGAGACGCTCATTTTTGCCTAATCCGCCCTTTCGAGTTTTACACTTAGCGAGTTGTCCTTTTATTTTTTAGGCGAAGTATTTCTGGAATGCGTCTGCGTTCACAGGACGACTGAACTCTTCACTATCCATAGTTGTAAGGATCAATGCACCACCTGAAAAGGCTCTCTTAACAACATATGAGCCTTCATAATTGGGAGTCCATTTTCCTCTAGAATCTGGCTTGAACGTTAAAATCTTCTTGAGCACAAGGTCACCTTATTTGAACACTCAAGGTTTGACCTTCTTATCAAAAGCTTTCTTCATTCTCTGCTGATATAACTGACCATGGCACGGTTGGTGTAAGCCCTAGAGGCCAATACTTTTGGTACTTGTATCGAATTATTTATTAATAATAAAAGGCTTTTTCTTTATTATGTTTGTCTAATAAAGTCCCTAGAATAGACAGTTCGTTTAATGTATCAAGTGTGATTTAATCATGAGATAACATTAAACATAAGGACACTATTCTTAAAGTATCCATAGTCGAGCTTTATTGTGAAATGGGATAACATTAAAGCATTAAGACAATTATGTAAATAGACTGATGATCACATCACCTGGATCATGGATAAAGAGTTATCAAGTCTTAAACATATGTATGAATATTAAGAGTAATATTTATACTGGATTGACCCACTATGAGAATACTATATAGAATTTTATGCAAAGTGTCATAAGTAATTCTCATGGTGATAATGGTGTATACCACCCTTCGACCTGAAACCACTATGGACCCTAGATGTAGAGTGTAGTGCCTTATTGTTGATCAAACATTGTCCGTAAGTGGATGACCATAAAGAAATTTGATGGGTACTCCATGAAGCATGCTAAGGGACATGAGTGACCTAGATGGAATTTGCCAATCCTATGCAACAGGATAAATGTCTATGTGCCCAATATTGAACAGGACAAGGATGACACGGTCTATGCCTTGTGTTCAATATAGACATAAGGGCAAAAAGGTAATTATACACATAAGTATTATCACAAAAGGATTTGTCAGATCACATGACATTTTCGTGTCTTGGGTAGCAGTGATGTGTTGCTAGATACCGCTTACTGTTTATTACGTTAAATGCGTGATTTAATATAATCGCCAATGCCGCGAAAACCTACAGGGTCACACACAAAAGGACGGATTGATGAGAGATAGAGTAACTAAGGAATACCGTAATGTACGGTGCACTTAAGTGAATTGTAGAACTTCAGAAGGTACGGTGTACTTAAGTAGAATAAAAAATATGGTAGGGTACCATGCGCTTAAGTGATTTTGGCATATTATAAGATATAGGCCACATACACTTGAGTGGGCTTTTTAGCTTGCAGCCCACACAAGTGGTTATATAAATAGAACCCTTGTGTAGAAGCATTTGTGTAGTTGCAATTTCGTTTCTCTCTCTCTCACTCACTCAAAGCCTTCATTCGTAGCAGCTAGCACTGAGATTGAAGGATTCCGTTCGTGTGGACTGAGTAGAGGCGTTTTCATTGTTCAACATTCGTGATTGCTCCGTAGACCTGCATCAAAGGTTACAATCGCCACAAGAGGTAACGATTTATCACTGATCATGCCCATTCGTAAGGATCATTAAAGGAGAAATTTTAAATTCTGTTGCATTTTGGATCGCTCTTCTCCTTCAGTGGTATCAGAGCCACTTACGAAACCATGCATCTGATAGCTGTTTATTTTCTGTATTTTCTGTATTAATCCGATTAAAAGACAGAATGAATCAAAGAATAAACGAGTAATTAAATTTGGCATCATGTGTGTATGATTTGGATGATTGATGCTGATTATGCTTCGGAATCCGACATTAGTATGGTGAAGCAGCGATACATCGATAGTCCATAGGTTATGCAATTGAGATCAATCAAGTTATATATATATATATATATATATATATATGATATAAGTAATCCTGATGCAAAATACGGTATATATGATATATTGTTTCTATTTCGTTCATTCAAACACTTAATGGTTGTTTTCCTTTGAGTGATAAATGGTCGTTTGCTTCTTGATCCGACATTAGTATGGTGAAGCAATGATGTGTTGATCAATCATACGGAATTAACAATCGAGGTGTGTTTGACGGTCTGAAATTGGTGCATTAGGGTTAATGACGGGACAAAGGTTGTGTAGTCAAAGAGTTATGCGATTAGGGTTGTGACTGCGCAAGAGTTGTGCTTTAAAGTATCAAGTGTTGATGCGAAAAACGACGTCGATTTCAATTGAATTGTTCATTAAAATTTTCGACCAGGGGCGCTACCTCCTTGAACCACCGTCCCGCTCACCGGGCAGCGGACCCCCGACTAACTCTGCGTAGTGTGATCGATCGCCTAAATTTAATTTGGTTTTACTTAATTAAAATAATTAAAATTAATAATAATAATGTGTTTATTATTATTGTCTTGTAGTGATCAGTTATGGCCTTAGTTTTCCTTTATTTTGTTTTGGGTTTTTAAAATACGACCTGCGTGTCGTGCCTCTCTTTTAATCTCATAATGTAACTTCTTTTCTCATTTTACTCCCTCGTATGTAAAACGAGTTTCTTTTATATAACGTAATGTTATGAAGAAAGAGAAGAATTCAACATCAAAGGAGGACAACCTTGAAGATCTTGCTTGGAGAAGCTTAGATCGTTATTAGGTTAGCTTAGGTTCTCTCATTGGCTTGGGAGAACAATTGCGCTAGGCGCCATAACTGTTTCATTATGTATGTTGATGCATGTGAATGTATGCATGTGAGAGACGATTTATATGATAAATAAGCCGGTGAGATCAGAATAATTGCAAATTCCCTCAAATTAAATATTAAGTTTATGCTTTCCATGTTTTAGCACTCATCAAGACTAGTATCAGATAATGTAGGTTTCGCCTACGCGAGGTGCATGTTCTATATTAGTAAGGTGCGATGGGATAATTGTAATATCCAATTGCTAAAACAATGGGTCAAACTTTACTAAACAAATTATAATAAGATTATATATGTTTAGAAGCAAGAGTTGGAAATGATCCATGTGATGGATTGGAATAAGGAGTTATTCACCCAACTAAAATATTCGAGAGTTGTATTAGATATAATTGGAAGGAGTTCCTACCTAAATAACCTAGTTTTGTGTAATTCGCCTACGCGGACTTAAAACAAAGTGAAATGTGGATCTCAATCCACTAGAAAATCTTCCAACGGTATTTTCCGAATTAAATGGTGAGGGTCATTTGTTTTGAGTAAAATAGTGGGAGCATATTTAATTAAAGACCGAATTAAATATATTATTGATACTTATATTTTCATTATTTTCATATAGATTACCATGACAACAAACACCTCTAACAACATTTTGCGATAAATCCTTGACAAGGAAAAATTGTATGGGACAAATTTTCTGGATTGGCACCGAAATCTGAGGATTATCCTCAAACATGATAGAAAGTTGTATGTCTTGGAGAAACCTGTTTCTGAAGAGGAACCTCCTTGTTCTGCACCTAAGGCAGAAAGAGATGCTTATAAGAAGCATGTCGATGATGCTAATGAAACTTCTTATCTCATGCTAGCTACAATGAACTCAGAGTCGCGAAAGCAACATGAGAACATGGTAGCGTTCGATATGATCGAACACCTGAAGATGCTCTATCAAGAGCAAGCAAGGCATGAAAGGTTTGAAGTTTCAAAAGCCCTTTTTCAGGGAAAGTTAGCCGAGGGAGCCCCTGTAGGTCCCCATGTGCTCAAGATGATTGGGTATGTGGAAAACCCTTAGAGGTTGGGTTTTCCCCTCGGAAAGGAACTTGAGACTGATTTGATCTTGCAATCGTTACCAGATAGCTCAGTCAATTTGTCCTAAATTTTAATATGAATGATATGGACAAATCTCTTCCTGAACTCCTAGCCATGTTAAGAACTGCTGAGCAGAATCTGAAGTCAAAAGGGAAGTCCATTCTGATGATCGGAAATGGAAAGAGATAGAACAAAAGACCCACCAAGCAGGGTGATAAAGGGAAAGGCAAGGGAGTTGCCAAACCCAAACCCGTTGTTGCTGCTTTGAAGCCTAGTGGAGGCAACGCAAAGGAAGGCACTTGCTTCCATTGCGGTAAGACCGAACACTGGAAGAGAAACTGCCTAAAGTACCTGGAAGATAAGAAGAATGTAGTAGAGACTTCAACTTCAGGTATTTTTGTTATTGACATTAATTTATCTACTTCTGCATCATGGGTGTTAGATATAGTATGCGGTTCTCACATTTGTACCAATGTGCAGGGGCTAAAAAGGAGTAGAGATTTGGCAAAAGGTGAAGTTGACCTACGAGTTGGCAATGGAGCAAAGGTTGATGCTTTAGTCGTAGAAACTTATGTATTGACTTTACCTAGTGGTTTAATAATTCAGTTAGAGAACTGTTATTATGTACCTGCAATTAGCAGGAGTATTATTTTCATTTCTTGTTTGGACAAGTTTGATTTTTCATTTATAATAAAGAACAATTGTTGCTTAATTTATTTGAATGATATATTCTATGCTACTGCACAAATGAATAATGGACTATATGTCCTTGATCTTGAAATGCCTATTTATAACATTAATACTAAAAGGATGAAACCTAATGAGTTAAATCCAACTTACCTTTGGCATTGTCGATTAGGCCACATAAATGAAAAAATGCATTTCCAAACTCCATAAAGATGGACTCTTTGACTCTTTTGATTATGAATCATATGAGACATGCAGATCTTGTTTAATTGGAAAGATGACAAAGTCTCCATTCACAGGAAAAGGTGAAAGAGCTAATGATCTTTTGGCCCTCATACATACTGATGTATGTGGACCACTGAACATACCAGCCAGAGGAGGTGTTCAGTACTTCATCACATTTACTGATGATTTCAGTAGATATGGTTATATGTATTTCATGAAACACAAATCAGAGTCCTTTGAAAAGTTCAAGGAATTCAAGAATGAAGTACAAAACCAACTAGGTAAGAATATTAAAACTCTTCGATCAAATCGAGGTGGTGAGTATTTAAGCCTAGAGTTTGATGACCATCTGAAAGAGTGTGGGATCCTATCCCAACTTACTCCTCCTGGAACACCCCAATGGAATGGTGTATCTGAGAGAAGAAATCGAACCCTGTTAGACATGGTCCGATCCATGATGAGTCACACCGATCTTCCAAACTCCTTTTGGGGACATGCACTATTAACAGCAGCTTACACACTTAACCGTGTTCCATCCAAAAAGGTTGAGAAGACACCATATGAGATATGGAGTGGTAAGAAACCACATATGTCTTACATGAAGATTTGGGGTTGCGAAGTTTATGTGAAACGACAAATTTCAACTAAGCTTGAGCCCAAATCTGACAAATGCTTATATCTGGGGTATCATAAAGAAACAAGAAGGTATTACTTCTACAATGCTTCTGAGGGAAAAGTGTTTGTCCCTCGAACTGGAGTTTTCCTAGAAAAGGATTTTATTTCCAAAGGAATCAGTGGTAAGAAAGTAGAGCTTAAAGAAATTCAAGAATCACAAAGCATTGATACACCTATGGAGGAATTAGAGCAGGAAACACAAGTAGTTGTGGAAGAGCAACCTGCTCAAATAGAACAAGACTAGCGTAGGTCAAGCAGGATACGTCAGCTACCTGAGAGATATGGATATCTCATAACTGATCAAGGTGATGTATTACTCATGGATCAAGATGAGCCTGTGACCTACCAAGAGGCCATAACTGGTCCCGAGTCTGAGAAGTGGCTAGAAGCCATGAAATCTGAAATGGATTCCATGTACACAAACCAAGCTTGGACCTTGGTAGAGCCTCCTGTAGGAGTTAACCCTATAGGATGTAAGTGGGTCTTCAAAAAAAAGATTGACATCAATGGTAAGGTACATACCTATAAGGCAAGAGTCGTTCCAAAAGAACATAAGCAAATTCATTGGGTTGACTATGATGAAACCTTTTCACCAGTTGCAATGCTTAAATCTATTCAAATTTTACTTGCTATCGCTGCATATCATGATTATGAAATATGGAAGATGGATGTCAAAACTGCTTTCCTTAATGGGAATCTTCTTGAGGATGTGTACATGACACAACCTGAAGGATTTGACATACCAGAAGAAGCCCAAAAGATATGTAAGTTACAAAGATCAATCTATGGATTGAAGTAAGCTTCCAGAAACTGGAATATTCGTTTTGATGAAACAGTAAAACAATATGGATTCATCAAGAACGAAGATGAGCCTTGTGTATACAAGAAGGTTAGTGGGAGCATGATCGTTTTCCTGATATTATATGTAGATGATATATTACTCATTGGAAACGATGTCCCTACCCTGCAATAAGTAAAGTCTTGGTTGGGGAAATGCTTTTCTATGAAGGATCTAGGTGAAGCAGCCTATATATTAGGAATCATAATCTATAGAGATAGATCAAAAAACTGCTTGGCCTAAGCAGAGTACGTACATAGACAAAGTGCGAGACGCTTTAATATGAGCGATTCCAAGAAAGGATTCATACCTATGCAACACGGCCTGTGTCTATCAAAAACACAATCCCCTTCAACTAAGGAAGAAAGGGATCACATGATTAAGATTCCATATGCATCTACAATAGGATCTATCATGTATGCCATGTTATGTACTCGACCAGATGTCTCGTATGCTTTAAGTGCAACGAGTAGGTACCAATCTGATCCTGGTGATGCTCATTGGGTAGCTGTCAAGAATATCCTTAAGTATTTGAGAAGGACTAAGGAATCATTCTTGATATATGGAGGTCAGGAAGAGATGGCTATAATTGGATACACCGATGCTAGCTTCCAGATAGATAAGGATGACTTTAGATCGCAATATGGTTATGTCTTTTGCTTAAACGGTGGCGCTGTGAGTTGGAAAAGTTCAAAGCAAGATACAGTTACTGATTCTACAATCGAGGCTGAGTATATTGCTACCTCAAGTGCAGCAAAGGAAGCTGTTTGGATCAAAAAGTTCATTAGTGAACTTGGCATAGTTCCTAGCATTGTGGATCCCATTGGTCTCTATTGTGATAACAATGGTGCTATCGCACAAGCTAAGGAACCTAGATCTTACCAATGATCCAAACATATAATTAGGTGTTATCACCTCATTCGATAGATAATAGATAGAGGAGATGTGAAAATATGTAGAGTACCTACACTTGACAATATTACTGACCCACTAACAAAGCCTCTTGTGCAACAGAAGCATGATGGCCATACTAGATCTATGGGCATATGGGGTGTGCCTGATTGGCTCTAGTGCTAGTGGGAGATTTTTGGTGTAAGCCCTAGAGGCCAATACTTTAGGTACTTGTATCAAATTATTTATTAATAATAAAAGGCTTTTTCTTTATTATGTTTGTCTAATAAAGTCCCTAGAATAGATAGTCCGTTTAATGTATCAAGTGTGACTTAATCATGAGACAACATTAAACATAAAGACACTATTCTTAAAGTATCCATAGTAGAGCTTTATTGTGAAGTGGTATAACATTAAAGTAGTAAGACTATTATGTATATAGACTGATGATCACATCTCATGGATCATGGATAAAGAGTTATCAAGTCTTAAACATAGGTATGAATATTAAGAGTAATATTTATACTGGATTGACCCACTACGAGAATTCTATATAGAATTTTATGCAAAGTGTCATAAGTTATTCTCATGGTGATAATGGTGTATACCACCCTTCGACCTGAAACCACTATGGACGCTAGATGTAGAGTAGAGTGCCTTATTGTTGATCAAACATCGTCCGTAACTGGATGACCATAAAGATAGTTGATGGTTACTCCACGAAGCATGGTAAGGGACATGTGTTACCTAGATGGAATTTGCCCATTCGTAAGGATCATTAAAGGAGAAACTTTAAATTCCACCGTGTTTTGGATCGCTCTTCTCCTTCAGACACATGGCAGCTAATCTCTTTTCTTCAATCAAATTCAGTTGATCAAATTTTGTCTGACACCACTCAACTTCAGTCAACTTGGCTTCCATGAGCACACGCAATGAAGGAATCTCAACCTCTACGGAGAGCACTGCTTCCATACCATATACAAGAGAGAAAGGGGTTTCCCCTGTTGAAGTGCGGACAAACGTACGATACCCATGTAAAGCAAATGGGAACATCTCATGCCAATCCTTATATGTGACAACCATCTTCTGGATAATCTTCTTAATGTTCTTATTTGCAGCTTCAGCAGCCCCATTCATCTTTGGTCTGTAAGGAGAAGAATTATGATGTGCAATCTTGAAGTCTTCGCAAAGAGCTTCCACCATATTATTATTCAAGTTCGATCCATTATCAGTAATGATCTTACTTGGCACACCATAGTGGCATATAATCCGAGTCTTGATAAACCTTACAACAACTTGCTTGGTTACATTTGCATACGATGCCGCTTCAACCCATTTTGTGAAGTAATCAATTGCCACCAAAATGAAATGATGTCCATTCGAAGCTTTGGGTTCAATCATCCCAATCATATCAATTCCCCACATGGAGAAGGGCCATGGGGAAGAGATAACATTCAAAAGTGTCGGAGGAATATAAATCTTATCAGCATAGATTTGATACTTGTGGCATTTCTTCACAAACTTGCAACAGTCAGATTCCATTGTCAGCCAATAGTAACCTGCTCGCAACATCTTCTTTGCCATTGCATGTCCATTGGAATGAGTACGAAAGGAACATTCATGCACTTCGGTCATCAACAAGTCTGCTTCGTGTCTATCCACGCATCTGAGCAAAACCATGTCGAAGTTTCTCTTGTATAGTATATCACCATTAAAGTAGAAATTACTGACTAATCTTCTCAAAGTCTTCTTATCTTTCAAAGATGCCCTAGGCGGGTAAATCTGACTTTGGAGGAAACATTTGATATCAAAGTACCATGGCCTCTAGTCTTTGAGCTCTTCAACAGTAAACACATGAGTTGGCCTATCAAGATGCATCATAGATAAATTGGGAACTTCATTCCAATATTTCACTACAATCATTGATGCCAACGATGCAAGAGCATCTGCCAACCGGTTTTCATCTTGAGGGATATGATGAAATTCAACCTTTGTAAAGAAAGTTGAAATCCTCCTCGCTTAATCTCTATATGCTATTAAACCAAGTTGATTCGTCTCCCATTCTCCTTTGATCTGGTTCATAACCAAAGCTGAATCACCGAAGACATCTAAATGTTTGATTCTGAGATTCATGGCCTCTTCAAGCCCCATAATGCCAGCTTCATATTCTACAATGTTGTTTGTTCATTTGAAAGTCAATCTAGTTGTAAATGGTAGATGTGTGCCTTAAGAAGTAATGATCACTGCCCCAATTCCATTTTCATATTGGTTAACAGCTCCATCAAATACCATGCCCCAACGGGAACCAGGTTCCTGCCCTTCTTCAAGCAATGGTTCATCACAATCTTTCATTTTAAAGTACAAAATCTCTTCATCTAGAAAGTCATACTGCACTGACTGATAATCCTCAATCGGTTGGTGAGCCAAATATCCAGCCAAGATACTACCTTTGATTGCTTTCTGAGATCGGTATTCGATATCATACTCTGATAACAACATCTGCCAACAGGCAATTCTCCCTATTAAAGCAGGCTTCTCAAATATATACTTGAATAGATCCATTTTGGATATCAACCAAGTGGTATGATTTAGCATATACTAACGCAGACGCTTAACAGCCCAAGCCTATGTGCAACAAGTTTTCTCTAGCATAGAATACCGAGTCTCACAGTCGGTGAACTTCTTACTGAGGTAGTAAATCGCAAATTCTTTCTTTCCAGTCTCATCTTGCTAACCAAGGACACAACCCATACTATCTTCAAGCACAGTCAAATACATGATCAATGGTCTTCCTTCAATTGGAGGAGACAAAATCGGAGATTCAAGCAAATATTCCTTGATGCTATCAAATGCTTTCTGGCAGTCTTCAGTCCAATCACAATACTGATCTTTCTGAAGAAGTTTGAATATAGGCGCACATGTGGCAGTCATGTGGGAAATGAATCTGGAAATATAATTCAAGCGGCCGAGGAAACCTCTGACTTGCTTCTCAGTTTTGGGCGCAGGCATCTCTTGTATTGCTTTGACCTGGGAAGGATCAACTTCAATACCCTTCTCGCTGACAATAAAACCCAATAATTTACCAGAACGAACACCAAAAGTACACTTATTGGGATTCAAGAGGAGTTTATACTTCCTCAAACGCTGGAATAGCTTCAACAAATGCTCAACATGTTCCTCTTCCTCAATAGATTTAGCAATCACGTCATCGACATATACTTCGATCTCTTTATGCATCATATCATGAAAAAGAGTAGTCATTGCTCTTTGGTAAGTTGCACCAGCATTCTTTAAACTGAAAGGCATCACTCTATAATAGAATGTTCCCCAGGGTGTAATAAATGTGGTCTTCTCCATATCTTTGGGTGCCATCTTAATCTGATTATATCCGAAAAATCCATCGATAAACGAAAAGACTTTGAATTTAGTAGTATTGTCTACCAACATATCAATGTGTGGCAGAGGGAAATCATCTTTCGGACTGGTTTTATTTAAATCTCTATAATCGACACACATGCAGACTTTTCCATCTTACTTCGGCACAGGCACAATATTGGCCACCCATTGCGGATAATCAGCAGTTACAAGGAAACCGACATCAATCTGCTTCTGAACTTCCTCTTTGATCTTCACAGCCATATCATGATACGTTCTTCTCAACTTCTGCTTGACTGGCGGGCATTCTGGCTTCAACGACAATCTATGCTCCACAATCTCAGAATCCAAACCAAGCATGTCTTGATAGGACCTAGGAAACACATCTGAATACTCACGAAGAAGATCAATCAACCTCTTCTTAGGATATGGACACAATCGAGACCCAATCTTGACTTCCTTCACATCATCCTCAGAACCCAAGTTGACTAGCTCAATCTACTATTCGAACGACTGAATAATTCTTTCATCTTGCTCAAGAAGACAAGACAATTCCTCACTCACTACTATATCACTTTCCTCCTCGGTCTCAAACACAGGGAATTCTAAATTTGGAGAAGGAGAATGATTATTATACTCAATGGGGTTAGGTGAAGGTGAGAAAAACAAGAAAGGGGGGTTTGAATTGTTTTGGAAAATAAGCGCTTTTTCAAAATAAGAACACACAGAATTTTATACTGGTTCGCTTATAACACAAAGCTACTCCAGTCCACCCGGCCAAGGTGATTTCTCCTTCAAAAAGGACTTAATCCACTAATCTTGAAAGATTAATACAACCAAACGTCTAAGAGAAAGATCTCTTAGTCCTCCAATGTATACAGACTACGCAGAGTCACTTGAGGAACAAAATCAATTTATCAAAAAGAATTATAATCGAAAGTGCTTCTAAGAGTAAGCAAATATTACAGCAAATAGAGCAAGCAACTGTTTTCATGTATGAGCAACAACTCGTGAAAGACTAAGAGAGAAGGTAGAAAATTTTCTGTGCGTTGATGTGTGTCTCTCACTGAAGTATGGTGTCCTTTATATTGTGGTGAAAGGACCGTTGGAGTGATGACAAAATATTGGTCTTTGATGAGCATTCAATGTCATTACTTCTATGTTTCTTGCCTTAACCAAAATGTCTCCCTGAATAACTTCTTTCCAAAAATACTTTATTTCCATTTGAAGAAGTTGTTTCCGTTACTCTTTCTGGATTTGGAGAACCTTCATCAGAGTCCTTGTTATCTCGGAGTTTCTGTGTCAATCGGAGATTGCGTTGAGGTTACATCAGAGCTTCTAAGAGTACTGGTCTTTTAGATCATCAGAGTTGAGTCTAATGGAAGTTTAGAGCTTCTGGTATTCTGCAGTCCTATTTTGCTCAGAGTCAGAACTTCTAGAGCGCACTTCTTCTTCAGATGCTTCTGATCTTCTAGTACTTTGTATCTGATCAGAGTTTGTTTTTGATAAAGCGATCAGATTCCTTTGTTCTTGTTCAGAGTCCTGCATACTTAGAGAAATTTCGTTAGGGTGCCATTTTTGGTTTCATCCTTTGTTATCATCAAAATCCTGGAATCTATTGTAGAACTAATTTTGTTCTTACAATCTCCCCCTTTTTGATGATGACAAAACAATCTTAGTTTATAGATGAAACATTTTGAGATAAGAATTTATCATATCAGATAGAAGTGAGCTCCCCCTAAGATAAGCATGGGAGTTCAGAAGTTCTTACCAGAGCTTCCATGCTATGATGTTTCCAGATACTCTTCTGCAAATATCTGAGTAAAAAAGGATTAGGACCATTTTATTGAATAAAATGTTCGCAGAGTACTAAAGGGTTTAGATATGTTTTCATCAGAGCTGTTTTTATTTTTTCCCCCTCTTTGTCAGAATAAAAAAGATTTAGCAAAATAAAGGAAAGGGAAATATATATATTCAAATATTAATCACAAACAGCAGAAAGCAAAAACAAGCAGAAACAGATAGCAACAAGCAAATCAGCAAAGGAAAAATCCTAGGTGCCTAAGGGTTGGGAGGTGGAGGCATCCTCTGAAGCAGTTGGGTCAGCAGATTCTGGATGTTGACGCTGACTGAATCCTGTTGATCCAATCTAGCTCGAACTTCCTTTTGCTCCTTCTGAAGATCTTCAAGAGTCTTGAGAACCAGAGGGACAAAGGTGGAAGACTCCCCCTGAGTCAGAGCATTCGGTTCTACCCTGCTGGCAGAATCTTCAGCACGACGAGCTTCAGCTTCAGCAGCGGCTTTAGCTTCAGCTTCAGCAGCAGCTTTTGCTTCAGCGTCAGCAGCAGCAGCGTCAGCTAGAGCTTTGGCAAATTCCTCTTGCCTAGCTTTTTCTTCTGCTTACTTTCTGGCTTGCTCCTCAGCTTCTCTGGCTAAGCGCTCCTATAGTCTAACTTCAGCATCTCTAATGAATTCGTTTCTGACTTGCTCAGAGAGGCTCTTCAGCTTAAAGGCTTCAGAGGTCATCCATCCAATAACTCTGTTCCAGTGTGTCCTAACAGTTGAAGGATCATCACTGATGCCAGAGTTGATGGTCAGAGACTTGACCTTGTCAACTGAGGCTCCTGCAAACAACATTATTGCTTCCTCTAGGGTTGGCAGGGTCTTTTGTGGTTCAGATGGTGGAGGTGGAGAAGTGGGAGGCCTTAGGTCGAGAGTTTGTGGTTCAGCGGAAGTGATTGGTGGGGGTGTGTCAGAGGTGTTTGGTTCAGAAGGTTGAAGGTCAGATGGTGTTGGGTTTGGTTGTTCTGCGGGTGGTGAGGTGACTTCAGGTTCAGGTGGGGATTGTTGTGGCTGTTGTGAGGCCAGAGTCTGAGTCTGAAGTTGGGCTAGAGTGGGAGAAGAGGGGTTAGAAGGTTCTGTGTCAGATGAGATGGTGAAGTAGGTGGGTGATTCTGGGGAAGAAGATGAAGAGGTGGTTTCATTCAACCTTTCTGCTTCAGATAGGGGTAAGGTGGTGGTGGTAAGGTTGAATTTCTGGGATGGTTGAGGAGATGTTCTGGTGGTTGAAGGAGGGGTTTCTGAGTGAGTGAAGATAGGTGTAGGTAGGGGGATAGAAGAAGCAATTGAATTTGTTTGTGCAGAGGGAGCAAGAGAAACAAACTTACCAGAAGGCTCATGCAGAGGTGCTGGAGGTCTTGATCCATAGGATTCTCCTTGTCTTGCTTTCTTCACTTGTCTTGCCTTCTCAGAGGGTCCTCGTTGATGCTTCATGAAGTTTGGAGCAGTTTTTGGCAGCTCACTTAGGTTGAAGTCTGAGATATCCACTCCTTCTTTCATCAGATTATCCAGATAGAAGAGGATTACATCTCGAGGGTCTTCCTTTGAGAACAGATAGAGTCCAAGGGGGATCTCCCTCTGATCTTTTAAAGCATCCCAGGAAGTGTCCAGAGTAGGTTTGACTTTGACCTGATCCAGAATCCCCATGCTCTTCAGATTCTTGGCGTTGAGAGGTTTACCATCGTCACATCCTCCATGAGTCTGAACTTTAGCAGGTGGTCCACCAGACGACTTTCAATCAGAAAGTCAGAGATTAGCCTTCCTAGAGGAATGTAGTTTTTGGGCTTCATGTGGTTTCTAGTATCTCACACAGAGTCTCTGAGGTACTTGAAGAGAAGTGCTGGAAGGCAGAGCTTCAGACCCTTGAGGATGCAATACAGAATGCACTTTTGGTGTGTGTTGATGTAGTCTGAGGAGTTTGACGCTGGGCGATGATGGACGGTACCCAAAATGATCTTCAGCCAAACCCAAAGGTTCTGAAGTAGCTCCTTGTTTTTGGAGGAATTGCCTTCTGCGTTCTGCTTGAAGATTGTTGGGTTAATCTCTTGGAACATGTATTTTGCCCTAGGATTGATGTTGTAGATTCTTCTGCCTCCATCCTTTTCCACGCCCAGAAGAGCAACAATAGACTTCTCAATTATCACTATCTTGACTCCCAGAACATAGGAGACGATGAAGTGATCATCAACATCATCGAATCTTCAGAATTCCTTCACAAGATTTGTGTAAACAGGACCATATAGACGTTTGAAGTAGTTACCCCAACCTTGATTGCTGAGTTCTTCGGTGAGGTCGATGCCATTCCTTTTCATGTTGTCAAAGTCCACCAATGATTCACATAATACTTCTAGTTTCTCAAATAGTGTAGCAAGATGAATGTGAGGCTCACTATCGAGAATGTGAGGCTCCTTGTAGACTGGAGTTGTGACTACACCAGTAACCGCTGGGTTTGGGTTGCTTGAGCTTTGAACTTGTTCGCTTGAACCCATTTGTTGAGAGAAGTTGTAAACTGCTTGTTGTTGAGCATCCATGATGTTGTTGAAAACTGAGATGAAGATGAAGAATGCTTGCAGGAATGCCTTGAGAGAGATGAGGTTTTAAGGGTGCATGATAGTGAAAAGTGTGCAATGTGTGAAATGAATGTGTTTAAATACCCAAATTAGGGCGCATGCAAAATGACACACAAAACAGAGTTTAGCACAAAAACCAAGTCAGCACGTTTAGAGGGAAAAACGGTTACAGCTCATAAATGATGTCTAATCCCAACAGCTAGTACACTTCTCGAGGAGATCTCAAGAGACTGCTCTGTGATTACTGCTAGACAACTGTCTAGAAGTTCCAAGGTCAGACGCAAGGTACTCCACGTGTTTGCTTTATCTGATCTTCAGGAATTCCAAAGGATTGGTTCTTGGAGAATTCTAACTCAGATAGCTTCTAACTTGGTAGGAGTATCAGAGTTAGAGGCAGAATCCATTGTGTTTACATTAGAGTCTCATTGTACAACTTCAGAGGCACATCGTTCTGGCTTTGTGATGATTCTTGAATTCGCGCTTCTGATCATCTATCATTTTACTTCTGGGAACGACAACTCTAGCATCTGTTACAAGAGGTTTGTATCCATCTGTGACAATGTCCCAGAGATCAGCGTCATAGCCCAGAAAGAAACTTTCAATTCTATCTTTCCAGTAGTCGAATTTCTCTCCTTCAAAGACTGAAGGCTTATCATTATAACTGTCTCTTTCATTTGTGTTGGCCATAGTTTTTCTCGTTCTGGATCTCTCTACATTGTTAAGTGTTTGATTAGAAAATCAATAACAGAGCCGAAGCTCTGATACCAATTGAAGGTGAGAAAAACAAGAAAGGGGGGTTTGAATTGTTTTGGAAAATAAGCGCTTTTTCAAAATAAGAACACACAAAATTTTATACTGGTTCGCTTATAACACAAAGCTACTCCAGTCCACCCGGCCAAGGTGATTTCACCTTTAAAAAGGACTTAATCCACTAATCTTGAAAGATTAATACAACCAAACGTCTAAGAGAAAGATCTCTTAGTCCTCCCAAGTATACAGACTACGCAGAGTCACTTAAGGAACAAAATCAATTTATCAAAAAGAATTGTAATCGAAAGTGCTTCTAAGAGTAAGCAAACATTAAAGCAAATATAGCAAGCAAGTGTTTTCACGTATGAGCAACAACTCGTGAAAGACTAAGAGAGAAGGTAGAGAATTTTCTATGCGTGAAGTGTGTCTCTCACTGAAGTATGGTGTCCTTTATATAGTGGTGAAAGGAGCGTTGGAGTGATGACAAAATATTGGTCTTTGATGAGCATTCAATGTCATTACTTATGTGTTTCTTGCCATAACCAAAATTTCTCCCTGAATAACTTCTTTCCAAAAAAACTTTCTTTCCATTTGAAGAAGTTGTTTCCGTTACTCTTTCTGGATTTGGAGAACCTTCATCAGAGTCCTTGTTATATCGGAGTTTCTGTGTCAATCGGAGGATGCATTGAGGTTACATCAGAGCTTCTAAGAGTACTGGTATTTTTGATCATCAGAGTTGAGTCCAGTGGAAGTTTAGAGCTTCAGGTATTCTGCTGTCCTGTTTTGCTCAGGATCAGAACTTCTAAAGCGCACTTCTTTTTCAGATGCTTCTGATATTCTAGTAATTTGTATCTGATCAAAGTTTGTTTTTGATAAAGCGATCAGATTCCTTTGTTCTTGTTCAGAGTCCTGCACACTTAGAAAAATTTCGTTAGGGTGCCATTTTTTGTTTCATCCTTTGTTATCATCAAAATCCTGGAATCTATTGTAGAACTAATTTTGTTCTTACATTAGGAATAAACCTGCATAATGATTTGATATTTTGATTTTAGAGAAGTGAATTTGTGACCAAATATTATGCAGATGGACAATTATATTGTTTATTTGTGTTTTTTGTGATTACAATTTTCAGAATAAAACAAAAAGTAAAAATAAACATCAAAGATGTGGATGAATAAAATTAATTTTATTGATGATCAATTTAAAATGCCCAAACAATGTTCATTTCTCCCTTAGGCATATGAGAAGGATTTTAAAATATAAAAGAAATTACTTAGATCGATGCAAAATAACAGGAATACCAACAGCAGTCCAATTGTTGCATGTCTTTCCATGCGTTACAAAGTTGGTGCAGTCTTCCTCTTCGTCATCCTCTAGCACAGCAGCTAAGCGTTGTTCATTTCCATGAATGAACCCTCCGCTACGGAAGCTGAGTTGTATATCTTCAGATCTAACAGCTGATGAGCCTTTATGGAACCCAAAATCAGTTCTTCCTTTGTTGTCGGAGACCTCTACCATGCGCCCCCATTGATCAACATTACCTTCTTCAACAATCTTCTGAGCATCTTTAAGTGAAGACATATGTGCCCCAACTCTCTTCTCAGCAGCACTAGATAAGGCTTGGAACGGAGTTCCAACCTCATCCTCAGCTTCAAAATACGAGAAAGATGACAAATGGCTAACCAATAACGCCTTCTCTCCTCCAACAATCACTAGCTTGCCATTCTAGACAAATTTGAGCTTTTGGTGCAGAGTGGAGGTAACAACCCCTACCTCATGAATCCATGACCTTCCCAATAAACAGTTGTAGGCCGGGTGGATATCCATTACTTGAAAAGTAATATGAAAATCACTCGGACCTATCTTAACTGGAAGGTCCAGTTCACCAATCACTGTCTTGCGCGAGCCATCAAAGGCTTTGACAATTACTCCGCTATACCTCATGGGAGCTCCTTGGTAAGATAACTTCGACAAAGTTGACTTCGGAAGCACATTGAGTGACGAACCGGTGTTAACAAGCACATTTGACAAAGCATCTTCCTTGCAGTTCATCGAGATGTGCAAAGCCAAATTATGATTTCTTCCCTCTTCAGGGAGTTCTTCATCGCAAAAGCTCAAATTATTGAATGAAGTGATGTTAGCCACAATGTGATCAAATTGATCCACAGTAACATCCTGCTCTACATATGCCTGTTCGAGAACTCTCTGTAGTGCTTTTCTGTGCGCTTCAGAATTCAAAAGCAGAGACATCACGAAAATCTTTGAGGGAGTCTGGAGCAGCTGCTCAACCACATTAAATTCACTCCTTTTAATCAATCGGAGTACCTCATCATCATCATTGGCTTTCAAGTTGCTTGATTCACCCGACGTATCTTTTGAAGAACCAACTGGATCTACATTAGGCACCTCCACCTTCTTACCAACACTCGTTTCTTCTTTATTTTCCGGGAACACCGATCCAAATACTCGACCACTACAGGTCACCTTCGTAACATCGACAATGCTCACCACTGAACTGGTCGTAGCTAACGGGACCTCTTGAGCATTCTCTATCATTATAGCATTGTACTTGTACGGTACAACCTTATTAGATGAAAACGGGACTGGGCCCGCTAACCGTATTACCAACGGTGAAACTTATCTTTGACTGACATTCTTGTTGCTACTGCTATCATACTGGATTATCAACCGCTCTTGTTGCTTGAAAACAGGCACTATGACATTGATGTCGTCATCTACATGACGGGATTAAACAATCTGGATCATGCCTTCATCCATCAAACGCTGGATGTCCCTTTTCACTACATCACACCCTCTTGGGTTCACGCTACAAACAACACAACCATCATGGTCATGTTCACAGTCACTCACCAAACAGATATCTTTGTGCATCTGCACCAAAGATCTTCGGATAAACCGGACATAAAAAATGTTGAATTCTCTAGGACAGTCGTCCACCATATTCACCGAAGAGTTCCCATGAGTGGGCAAAGAGTTAGCTTTTACATTTGGCGTGCGGTTCTCAAAGGACACCATACCATCTTCATAAGCTTTTGCACCTCATATTTCAATGGATAGCAATTTTCAATATCATGTCTCAGCGCTCCTTGATGAAAAGCACAACGGAGTTCTGGTTTATACCACCAGGGAAGTGATTCTAGTATTTGTGGTGGGTTCCTCGGTTGAATCAAGTTTTTGAGGACTAGAGACGGATACAACTCTACATACGACATAGGAATCGGGTCAAAAGAGACCTTTTTCCTCTCAAAATTCTGTTGTTGATGATTGTTGTTGGTAGTGTTGTTGTTGTAGGTGTTCATTCTTTGTTGAGGTTGTTGTTGTTGTTGAATTGGTGTTGCTTGCTGATTAGAAAATACCAGAGTTACTGATGACACTTGATGATGATGATGTTGACGGGGTGGTGGATTTCTTCTGATCTGAGGCCTCCTCTGCCTCCCATTGGAAATTGCATTCTTCTCACTGTTCTTCTTCTTGCTGAAACTACTCCCATACTTCTTACTCGTCGACGCCTCATCTTTTGACAAACGTCCTACACGGACTCCCTCTTCAAGTCTCATCCCCATATTTACCATTTCGGTAAAATCACTGGGGGCATTGGCGATCATTCGTTCATAATAAAATGAACTCAGGGTTTTCAAGAAGATTTTTGTCATCTCTTTCTCCTACAAAGGAGGAGTGATCTGGGCAGCCAACTCCCTCCATCTCTGCGCGTACTCCTTTAACGTCTCTTTATCTTTCTGAGACATGGACCTCAACTGGTCTCTATCCGGCGCCATGTCCACATTGTACTTATATTGCTTCACGAAAGCCTCTCCCAAGTCATTGAAAGTGTGGATGCTTGCACTACCCAACCCCATATACCAACGAAGTGCAGCACCAGTCAAGCTATCCTAGAAGTAGTGAATAAGCAATTGGTCATTATCTATCTGAGTTGACATCTTACGGGCATACATCACAAGATGACTGAGTCGACAAGAGTTCCCCTTATATTTTTCAAAGTCAGGCACTTTGAATTTCAGCAGGATTTTAACATTGGGTACTAAGCACAAATTGGCAGCACTCTTCCCAAACAGATCTTTACCTCTCAGCGTCTTTAATTCCTTGCGCAGCTCAAGAAATTGGTCTTTCATTTCGTCCATCTTGTCATAAACATTCGGACCCTTAGACGACTCGGAATGATAGATGGTATCCTCTATGCGAGGCAAAGTTTGCACAACGGGAGGTGGCACGGACATGACCGGGCTAGATGCCGGCATAGAAGCAAAAGTTGGTGCAAAGCCTTCTGGCACAAAGTTGGGCGGCATTCCCCACGGGAATCTTGCAGGCAGGTTCGGTGCAAAGTGGGCGACAACAGTAGGCACGACAGAGGTAACCATTTCTGAGATAACAACCCTCGCGGGCGGAGTTGCAGGTGTTGGAGAAGCTTGACTCTGAGCAGCAAGAACTGACTCCATCATGGTAGTCAGGTGGGAGATCTCGTCCTTCAGCTCTTTGTTCTCTTGCTCTAGATGCTCTATAATTCTCAGATGATTGGCTCTGGTAATATACCGGTGAGTCAGCTTGGCTTCAACAAAGAAGAAACACCAAACACACACTTGGCAAAAACCTGCTTATGCAAATGATGCATGAAATGCAATGCTTGATTTTTTTTATTTCCAAGGAACTTACTATATCATTTGCAAACATATAATACTTAAATGGTAATTGCAACAATTTGATATGACCAAAAATCTCTTTTTATTTATATATAAATTGGAAGGATTACACTTAGTACAATTTCAGAATACAAAATAAAAGATACAAGAGAAAAGGAGACTAGTCATCCTAAGGATCACTAACAACAATGTCAGAAGATCTGGCTGAAGGCGCGTACTTCCTTGGAATGAGACGGATCTCGGTCTCAAAAGAAGCCTTCATCCGAGTCTTCTCGAGGACAAGCTGGTCAACAATCTTCTTCCAAGCAACAGAAGGCTGAGGCATGCTAGAAGATGAAACCTCTGGCTCTCTCTGTCTCTTCGTCACTCGGTCTTCAAGTAGCTCAATCAGTGCATCTTTGTCCTTAGACTCCAATTGCAACTCTTCATGCTTCTTGCTCAAACCATGGAAACGCTCTTCCCACATATCCTTTTCTTGCTTCATCTTGATGAGCGCGTCTTCAAACTCCTCTACATCTTGGTTAGGGAGATTGAATGGCTCAACCACAACCATAGACATAGGTCTTTCACAAGGATAATTCATCTTCAACTCCAAATCTCTCTTTTTCACCCAAAGAGTGTAAGCTTCCAAAGCTACACAATTGCGTGGACAAAGCTCGGATCTTCCTTTCCTATGCACTTTATGCCAAGCATGCACAATCTTTTGCTTCAAATGTTGGGGATCTTTATCCTCTTAATAGGAAAGACCTTCTAACAACATGTTATTAGGTTTGTCTCTCAAGGGGAACCCAAGTTGACGACGAGCCAAAACAGGATTGTAGTTAATTCCTCCTTATGTACCATTGAGAGGCACATTGGAAAATTCACCACAAGTATCAATAATCTCCAAACTACTTAAAGATGGATCATACAAAACTATATCATCATTAGTGAGAGACATAAGTCTCTAAGACCACCATAGACATTGTTTGTTCTCCACAAAAGCAGGTGTATGAGGCAAGTGCGAAATAAACCACTTGTACAGAAGAGGAATGCAACAGACAATTCTTCCATCACCTTTAGAATTCCTTAGATGCAAAGAGAAATACATATCACCAAACAAAGTAGGCATAAGATTCCTAATCAAGAAAAGTCTAATGGCGTTAACATCAACAAAACCGTCAATGTTAGGGAACAAAGCTAATCAATAGATGAGAAACACAAAGATAGCTTCAAAAGCATCCACACTACCAGCTTGAGGAAAAGTATTAGCTTCCTTGATGAGGAAAACAGATGGCAATCCAAATAACCCTCCTTTCTTCACCCAATGAGCCTCTATCTCAGACTTCTTCAAGTGAAGAGCTTCAACAATAATACTAGATCGGGGAATCTCTTCGAATCCACTAAAAGGCACTATACTAGAAACAGGTATCCCCAAAAGATGAGAATACTCCTCCAAGGTAGGCAAAGCTGAAAATTCGGGAAAGTGAAACAATGGTAGAGAGGATCATAAAAATGCACTAGCACACTCAAGTGTCCCTCAACCACATCAGCAGACAAGATGGACATAAGCTTCCCATGATGTTGTTTGAAGTCCAAGGGATCTAATACAAAATATTCTAGCTTCCTTAACTCTTTTAAGCCGGGACATCTGAAACTTTACTTGTTAGTGTTCCTTCGTCCATAATCCATGGTCTAAAAATATTGGCAAATGATACCTTAGCTCCTTGAAATTTATGTGTGATGAATGTTATGATGCGCATGAATGCATGAATACAACAATCACAAATAAGGGATCACACACAAGGCAAACAAAGGTCAAGGGATGAATCAAGTCATTGTCAAGATCAATCATCCATTTGGTGGATTATGGTTTATAGCATATCAACACCCAATTTCCATTGATATTGACAAGACTTGATTGGATCAACCAAGAATCAAGGGCTTGTTGCAAGTCACAAGCATGAAGTCTGGGTAAGAACCATCCCAAAGGAGTGAACTAAGGATAAAAACCTGTAAATCATGTTCTAAAAAGTTCCCAGAGTCTTAATTCCATCTATCGGATATTACAGGTTAAGATGACTAACTCATCGACCCATAATATTCTCAAGAGAAACTCGTCTGAGTGTAGTATCGCGTAACAACTGTTATCAAGTCTACACTTGAACATTTTCCGCACTATGACCTAAATAGGCCAAGATGGGTTAAAGGTTCTAAGGTCCTTAACTTCTCAGACCCAATTAGAAACAGTAATGCCTAACCATAAATACTTGTGTGACATTTCCAAATCCAAAGGAGTCTCCACTGAGCAGAATGATCTTAAGCCAACACGTTAAGGAGTACTACACACAAGTCGAACATGACTATACCATCCTCCTATCTTAATTGCACTCAAGTTCGGGTTAGAACTTATCGCCCCACTCAGAGATCACCAAGCATAACAAGCATATTATATCACACATACATATATACAAACATCACATATATACAAATATATTCACACAAAAAGTAGGCTAAACCCACTGGAGACTACTCCCCAGCAGAGTCGCCACTTAATTTCTGTAGCGGGAAATTCATGATCATCAAGCTATTGACAAGCTACAGATCAATTGACAAGAGTCACCACTACGCTTTTATTGTTTCTAAAGGAAAAGGGTAAAAGTACAAACAAAACCCAAAAAAGTAAGAAGTTTTCAAATAAAAACTAGTAAAAGTCAGAGATCACAGCTAAGGGGGTTGGTTACACAGAGGGAAGGTGTTAGCACCCAAAGTGTCCTAGGTACTCCTAGGAAGCCCTTTTTGTGGGCATATGTATTTTGTACAAAGTGATGTTTACAAGCAAATAGAATGGGGGGATGAGAAAAGAATTCATTAGTTATATTTTTCTGTTTGACAAGATCTTCGGTCTTGTGCCTATGTACCAACATAAAAATGAGGGATCAAAACCTCGTAGTTTGTGATACAAATTTCAAAATGAGTGTGTTAATTTTAACAAAATTTGAGTTTGAAAGGCACAAAGGCCTAAAATGATTTGGATGAGTTAGTTCTTTTTGGCTTTTTGAAAGTTTAAGTCAAGTATAATTAAGTTTATTTATCAGTTTGATTTAAGAAAAGAAGTTTGAAAATGCAATGGCATAAGGCCAAAGTTTCTATCTTTTTGCAAAAGTAGTCAAAGTTTAGAACAAAAGTATTTCACACAAAGAAGATTTTTAAAAATTGAGGGAGAGATTTTGAAATTAGAGAAATGGGGAGAATATGAAGAGGCTATCCTATGCACAAAAATTAAAAGTTTATAGTTGAAAAGACCTGACCAAATGGGTAGCTATCCAATAGACAAGTATGTCAATAGAAACCCAGAATTCCCTTGGACATTTAGAATCAAACAACATACAAATGCACAAATATAACATCTTGAATAGCAAGGCATCAAATAAAGATGGCCTCATCCAAGCTTATCCATTTCATGATCTTCTTCAAAATAGCCCATGTAGCAGATGAATTCCACAAGTCACAGGTTCAAAATAACAGCTACATCGTGATCATGTTGTAGATGAATCTTAGAGAGATCTTCAAATATGTATTAGATGAATTTCAAATTGAGAGCACTTAGTTCTTCAACAAGTTGGCATGGGCCAAGTCCATTAGCAAAGGATGTTGCCTAAATTCTATGTCCATTTGTCCAAGATCAAGCCAACTGTCCATTCAAAAGTTTTGTAGGGTTTTTCTTATTATTATGTGCATTAATAGTCAAAGACCACACAAACAAGAAATGTATACACACAAAAAATATATCACACAATATGGTCCAAATGGACAAAATGAAAATTGCATTAACATAAACAGTTAGAATGATATGAACAATGGAAAATGAAATAGAGTGCTAAAAGTAAATTAAAATTTAATAGTTAGTAAGTTAGAAGTTAGTTTTGTTTTGCTTTTCATTTCATGACATTCTTTGGAGAACACTTAACCCACTTATTACAAGCATGGATCCTTGAACCAAAACATCTTCCAAAGGAAGGAAAGAAGGTCAAGTTTCCACACAATACCATGAAAGAGGGGAGACTTATAATCTCATTAACTAGAATGCTTATGCCTTTTATGTCACAAATTTAGCGCTATGTTAAGCAATTGTAATTGGAATTATATAGAAGTCACAACTATTTGAGGTCGGGAAATAGACTTTTGGTGTTAATGCATGTTGGAGACATAGTATTATGAACTATGCTCATGAAACATAACACACACAAAAAATATGCAAAAGGTGTGGTCTAATCTCATCCATATTCAATCAACTAGCATTAGGACTTTGAGATGTCATAGGCCAAATGGAAATGAATGGGTGAAGAAGAGGAATGAGATGAAGTGGGAAGGGGATGAATGAAATCACAAATTGGTCAAAGGAGGACTTTTACCAAATTAATACCATTCATTCATTTTGGGAGATAGAATGTACATTCCATCAATCCCCAAAATCCAATGATATTAATTTGACAAAGTCAAATCAACCTTGACCAAGGCCCAACAACAATAAGTAAACTCAAACAAGTCAATACAAATGGTCAACAAAATTTAATTGGCATTTATTCAATTAAAAATAATAAAATAGTGCATTTAAATCAAATATGTTTTGGCCAATTCCTAAAATCTCATCAAAACACCAAAGAAATGGCCATGGGATTTATTATAGGTCAAACAAGGTCAAAGGACCTTGGAGAAAAAATTTCATAATTTTTGGGCACTTAAAAATATTTTAAACAATTAAAAACAAATGCAAAATCAATTAATTCATGAAAAATATTAATAATGATCCAAAAAATAATTTTAATTCAGAATATGAAAGAGAAAAATATTTGAAATTTTTTGGTGAAAGTCCCATATTTTTTGGATCAATATTGGATTTAATATGAATTATTTAAGAAAATGAAATTAAAATAAAAATTCAGAAAATCTAAATTACGTGGACCATCAGATCTCCCTCATTAATTGAGGTGGCAAATCAGATGGTCCAAGGCGCACTATCCACCAGGGACCTTAGTCAGCGCGTGGCAAATATGGTAATCAACACCAACGATCAAGATTAAAACGTGAGGGACGGATCATGTGGTTCAAATGCTAGCCAACTCATCGCCGAAGCCAGAGCTCCGGTCATCTTCTCCGGTGGACCTCACCAGACTGGTCCACCATGAACCATCACCATACAGAAAAACAAGGACATGATCTTGAAGAAAAAATGACACTGAGCTCGAATCTGACCATCATTCACTCCAATTCCAAATATGTTGAGAGATATGTGGAATTGAAATTTGAGGTAGGTGAACTGAGTTGCTTCAATTTGACCTCAAAGCAACTCAATCTTCTTGCCTACATTGGTAGGACTTCAGACAACCAAAGAATCAATGGAATTGAGCAAGAATTTAAGAGAATCGAAGAGTTTAAAATTTCTGGAAAATACCTTAAATGAAGATCTAAATTCAATGGATCTTGATCTTGCTTGTGCTTAGACTCACTCCACTTGCTTGCAGGAGAAGGATTGAATGGTTAAAAAGCAATGGATTCCTGGAGAATTGAATTCCAAAACAGTGAAGATTCAAGCTCAAATTCAAAAGAATTTTTCAGATTTATCCTTTGAGAATTAAGGGTTTGAAGTGGGGGATCAAAGTTGGCGCCAATGTGTCTTCATTTCTGAGCAATTGAAGCTCTATTTATAGCTGAATTGGTTAATAATTGAACACTCACTTTCACTTTCCAAAATTGGCAAATGGTGATATAATGATGCATGGGCGCGCATAGGCCCATGAAATGATTGCTTGAGGTCCAAATATGCATATCAGATACTTTGAATTAAGCTTGGATAGCAAGGCAAATGTGCATTGGTGTTTGAAGCTTGACCCTTGCCAAGTGATATCACCATGTTTAAGCCATGTGCAGCCTATGCATTTCATGTCCAAAATGAATGAATTTGAGCTCTTTGGAAAGGTGAGATCTAGAGGAACAACTTTCATGTTCAACACTTTTTCATTTGGAGCTTGGAACTTGGAGAAATTTGAGGTGGAATTTTGGAAATTTTTGACATATCAAATTTTTTCTAAGTGTCAAGCCATATGTCTCAATATTCCACCTTGCTTAACTTTTTCTATGAGCTTCAAATGAGAAAAGTGTCTTCATCAAAGTTGTATCCCTCTCAAAGACCTTCAAAATGGTAACCAATTTCATGTCATTTGGGTTTGAAATGACAGAGTTATGCATTTTTGAAGTTTGGAAAAATCACTTGGTCAATGGTATAGGTCAATAGTGACCTATAATGTACCCTCATATCATATGCTTAAAAAATTTGAATTAGTTCCCACTCCAAACATAAAAATTGAGCAAGTTATGGCCTTGGGAAGTTGACTTTAAAATTAGGGTTTAGACAAAATGACCTATAATGTTTCAACATAGAAAATGATTTCCAAGCAAAACTAGATCTAGGTCTAAACATGAAAGTTGTTTAGAATGGAATTTAGAGTAAGTTTTATCTTGGAATCATTTTTATACGGTGAAAAATGAAGGAGACAGGGTCTAGGGAGACCCAGTTTTGGATAGATGAATTCATCTGGCCAACCACCATCAACCAACTTGCTAACCTTCATTTCTCTTGACTTTCTTGGCTCATGGTAGATCATATATGCATAAGATGATAAATTTTGAAGTGTCCCTTGAGAAATTTGATCAATTGGTGAGATAGCTTGTTGGAGAAGTTACTCAAGATACCTAGTCAAACTAGGGTTTCCAAGGCAAATCACCCTCAAACTCTTGAAGAAAACTTGATCAATATAACATGTAGAGAACATTGGGACTCATATTTAATATTCATAACCATTATTGAATCAATTCTTGGTTGTGCTCTTTGTTCATGAGGGTCTCAAACCCTATATGTGTACTTGATGAATCAATGAGATCATGCCCTTCCTACAAAAGAGTTAGATAAATGCAAAGACATATTTTTGGTATTTTGGTTAGTGAAATGATAAAATACAAGTATGATATAATCACAAAGTGCTTGGTGATCTCTCCCAAAACAAACCCAATGAAAGAGGGGTAAGAAGGATGCCAAGGTATGATCCCAATGCTTTATGCTTATGATGGAAATGCATGAGGGATCTTAGGGTCAAAATTGGGGTCTTACACCCTTCTTAAAATCTGGACACAGTCGAGACCCAATCTTGACTTTCTTCACATCATCCTCAGAACCCAAGTTGACAAGCTCAATCTTCTCTTAGAACGGTTGAATGGTCTTTTCATCTTGCTCAAGAAGACGAGATAATTCATCACTCACTTCTACATAAGTTTCCTCCCCGGCCTCAAACACAGGGAATTCAAAATTTGGAGAAGGAGTAGGATCATTGTATTCAATGGGGTTAGGAACCAACCTGCATAATGACTTGGTATTTTGATTTTAGAGAAGTGAATTTGTGACCAAATATTATGCAGATGGACAATTATATTGTTTATTTATACTTTTTGTGATTACCATTTTCAGAATAAAGCAAAAAGTAAAAACAAACATCATAGATGTGGATGAATATAATTAATTTTATTAATGATCAATTTGGAAATTCCCAAACAATGTTCACTTCTCCCTTAGGCATATGAGAAGGATTTTAAAAACATATAAAAGAATTTACTTAGATCGATGCAAAATAACAGGAACATCAATAGTAGTCCAATTGTTGCAAGCCTTTCCATGCATCACAAAATTTGTGCAGTGTTCCTCTTCGTCATCCTCTAGCACGACAGCTAAGTGTTATTCATTGCCATGAATAAACCCTCTACTACGGAAGCTAAGCTGCATATCTTCAGTCCTTGCAGATGATGAACCTTTCTGGAACCCCAAACCGATTATGCCTTTATTGTCGGAGACCTTTACCATGCGCCCCCACTGATCGACATTGCCTTCTTCTACAATCTTCTTTGCATCCTTCAATGAGGACATAGGTTCCCCAACTCTCTTTTCAGCAGCAATAGATAAGGCCTGGAACGGAGTTCCAACCTCATCCTCAGCTTCAACGTAAGACAAAGACGACAAATGGCTAACCAACAACGCCTTCTCTCCACCAACAATCACGAGCTTTCCATTCTTCACAAACTTGAGTTTCTGATGCAATGTGGAGGCCTTGACGATTACACCACTATACCTCATAGGCGCTCCTTGGTATAATAGCTTTGACAGAGTTGACTTCGGAAGTACATTCAGTGATGACCAGGTGTCAACAAGCACATTTGACAAAGCATCCTCTTTGTAATTCATAGAAATGTGCAAAGCCAGATTATGGTTCCTTCCCTCCTCAGGGAGTTCTTCATCACAGAAGCTAAGATTCTTGCAAGAAGTGATGTTAGCCACATATGATCGAATTGGTCCACTGTAACATCATGTTCTACAAAAGCTTGTTCTAGAACTCTCTGCAGTGCTTCTCTATGCGCTTCAGAATTCATGCGCAGAGACAACACTGAGATTTTTGAGGGGGTTTGGAGCAGGTGCTCCACCATATTGAACTCGCTCCTTTTGATCAGCCGAAGTACCTTATCATCATCGTTAGCTTTCAAATTGCTGGATTCACCAGACTTACCCTTTGAAACACCGACTATATCTTCAACAAGCACTTCCACCTTCTTACTCACAACTGATTCTTCCTTATCCTTTGGGAACACTTGCCCAAACACTCGACCACTGCGGGTCACCTTGGTAACATCAACAATGCTCACCACAGAGCTAGTCGTAGGCAACGAAACCTCTTGACCACCCTCTATCATTGTAGCATTATACTGATACGATACAACTTTATTAGATGAATACGGGACTGGGCCCGTTAAACGTATTACCAACGGTGATACTGATCTATTGCTGACATTGTTACTATTGTTGTTGTCGTACTAGATTACCAATATCTCCGGCTGCTTGAAAACGGGCACTATGACATTTACATAGTCATCTATATGACGAGATAGAACAATTTGAATCATGCCTTCATCCATCATTCACTGGATGTCCCTTTTCACAACTTCACAATCCCTCGGGTAAACACTACAAACAGCACAACCATCATGGTCATGCTCACAATCACTTACCAAACAAACATCCTTATGCATTTACACCAAGGATCTTCGGATAAAACGCACATCAAAAACTTTAAACTCGCCAAGACAACCATCCACCATATTCACAGAAGAGTTCCCATGGGCGGGAAATGGATTTGCTTTCACATTCGATGCACGGTCCTCGAAGGACACCATTCCACTCTTCATCAGCTTTTGAACCTCATACTTGAGTGGGTAGCAGTTCTCGATATCATGTTCGGGTGCTCCTTGATGAAAAGCACAACGCAGGATGGATACAATTCTGCATAATACATAGGAATCAGGTCAAAAGAGACCTTCTTCCTCTCAAAGTTTTGTTGATGATGATTGTTGGTAGTATTGTTGTTGTTGTAGGTGTTTGTTCGTTGTTGCGGTTGTTGTTGTTGACGTTGTGGTTGTTGAACTAGTGTTGATTGTTGATTAGAAAATACCGGGATAACGGAAGATACTTGATGGTGATGTTGACGGGATGTTGGATTCCTTCTGATATGGGGCCTCTTCTGCCTCCCATTGCTTATTCAATTCGCTTCATTATCCTTTTTCTTGCTGAAACTACTGCCATACCACTTACTTGTCGATGCCTCATCTTTTGACAAACGTCCCTCTCGGACTCCTTCCTCAAGCCTCATCCCCATGTTTACCATTTCGGTAAAGTCACTGGGGCACTAGCAATCATTCGGTCATAATAAAATAAACTCAGAGTTTTTAGAAAGATCTTTGTCATCTCTTTTTCCTCCAAAGGAGGAGTGATCTGGGCAGCCAATTCCCTCCATCTCTACACATACTCTTTAAATGTCTCTTTATCCCTTTGAGACATAGACCTTGGTTGGTCTGTATCAGGCGCCATGTCCACATTGTACTTATACTTCTTAACAAAAGCCTCTCCCAAGTCATTGAAAGTGCGAATGCTTGCACTATCAATCCCCATATACCAACGGAGCGCAACACCTGTCAAGTTGTCCTGGAAATAATGGATCAACAGTTGATCATTATCGGTCTGAGTAGACATCTTGGGAGCATACATCACTAGATGACTGAGCGGACAAGTATTCCCTTTATATTTTTTAAAGTCAAGCACTTTGAACTTCACTGGAATCTTGACGTTGGTCACTAAACACAACTCAGCAGCACTCTTTCCAAACAAATCATTACCCCTCAGCGTCCTCAATTCCTTGTGCAGCTCAAGAAATTGACCTTTCATTTTATCCATTTTCTCGTAGGCATTCGGACCCTCAGATGGCTCAGAGTGATAAATGGTTTCCTCTACACGAGGTAAGGTGTGCACAATGGGAGGTGGCACAAACATGACCGGGCTAGATGTCGGCATGGAAGAAAAAGTAGGCGCAAAGCCTTCAGGAATAACATTGGACGGCATTCACCACGGGAATCCAGCAGGCATAGTGGGCGTAAAATAAGCGGTAGCAGCAGGCATGGTAGAGGTAGCCACCTCTGAAATAATAGTCCTCGCAGGAGGAATTGCAGGCGTTGGAGAAGATTGACTCTGAGCAGCAAGAACTGACTCCATCATGGCAGTCAGGCGGGTGATCTCGTCCTTCAGCTCTCTATTCTCTTGCTCTATATGCTTCATAATTCTGAGATGATTGGCGCAGGTGTTGTACCAGTGATTCAGCTTGGCTAAAGCACAGAAGAAACACCAATGAGACATCTGGCGAAAGATAAACCTGCTCATGCAAATGATGCATGAAATGTAATGCTTGTTTATTTATTTTTATTTTCAAGGAACTTACTATATCATTTGCAAACATATATATCAACAATTGAAATAATTTTTATACGACAAAAAAATCTCTTTTCATTTATATAATTGGAAGGATTACACTAGGTACAATTTCAGAATACAAATGAAAAAAATACAAGAGAAAAGGAGACTTGTCATCCTAAGGATCCCTAACAACGTCAGAAGATCTGGCTGAAGGCGCGTACTTCCTTCGAATGCGACGGATCTCGGTCTCAAAAGAAGCTCTCACCCGAGTCTTCTCGAGGACAAGCTGGTCAACAATCTTCTTCCAAGCAACAAAAGGTTGAGGCATGCTAGAAGATGAAACCTCTGTATCTCTCTGTCTTTTCGTTACTCAGTCTTCAACTAGCTCAATGAGTGCATCTTTGTCCTTAGACTCCAACTGCAACTCCTCATGCTTTTTGCTCAAAGCACATAAACGCTCTTCCCACATGTCCTTCTCTTGCTTCATCTTGATGAGCGCGTCTTCCAACTCCTTTACATCTTGGCTAGGGAGATTTAATGGCTCAACCACAACCATAGACATAGGTCTTTCACAAGGATAAGGCATCTTCAACTTTCTTCTTCACCCAAAGAGTGTAAGCTTCCAAAGCCACAAAATTGCACAGACCAAGCTCGAATCTTCCTTTCCTATTCACATTATGCCAAGCATGCACAATCTTCTGCTTCAAATGTTGGGTATCTTTACCCTCTTGTTAGAAAAGACCTTATAACAAAGTGTTATTAGGTTTGTCTCTCAAGGGGAACCCAAGCTGACGACGGGCCAAAGAAGGGTTGTAGTTAATTCCTCCTTGTGTACCAATGAGAGGCATATTAGAGAATTCACCACAACTATCAATAATCTCCAAACTGCTCAAAGAAGGATCATACTAAACTATATCATCATTAGTGAGAGACATAAGTCTCTAAGACCTCCTTAGACATTGTTTGTTCTCCACAAAAGTTATTGTCTGAGGCAAGTGCGAAATCAACCACTTTTACAAAAGAGGAATGCAACAGATGACAGTTCCACCACCCTTAGAATTCCTTAGATGCAAAGAGAAATATATATCACCCAACAAAGTAGGGACAAGATTCCCAATCAAGAAAAGTCTAATGGCGTTAACATCAACAAAACCGTCAATATTAGGGAACAAAGCTAGTCCATACATGAGCAACACAAAGATAACTTCAAAAGCATCCACATTATTGGCTTGAGAAAAGGCAGTAGCTTCCTTGATGAGGAAATCAAATGGCAACCCAAACAATCCTCCCTTCTTCAGCCAATGAGCCTTTATCTCAGACTTCTTAAAGTGAAGAGCTTCAACAATAAGACTAGATCGGGGAATCTCCTCCAATCTGAAGGTGAGAAACACAAGAAAGGGGGGTTTGAATTGTTTTGGAAAATAAGTGCTTTTGCAGAATAAGAACACACAAGATTTTATACTGGTTCTCTTGTAACACAAAGCTAGTCCAGTCCACCCGGCCAAGGTGATTTCGCCTACAAAAAGGACTTAATCCACTAATCTAGAAAGATTATTACAACCAACGTCTAAGAGAAAGATCTCTTAGTCCTCCCAAGTATACAGAGTACGCAGAGTCACTTGAGGAACAAAATCAATTTAGCAAAAGAAAATTGTAATCTAAAGTGCTTCTAAGATAAACCAAATATTACAGCAATTAGAGGAAGCAAGTGATTTCACGTATGAGCAATAGCTCGTGAAAGACTAAGAGAGAGAGTAGACTTTTTTTGTGTGTTCAAGTGCATCTCTCAATGAAGTATGCCATCCTTTATATAGTGATGAAAGAACCGTTGTAGTGATGGAAGAATATTTGTCTTTGATGAGAGTTTAATGCCATATCTTCTGTGTTTCTTGCCTAAACAAATTTGTCTCCTTGAATAACTTCTTTCCAAATATATTTTCTTTCCATTTGAAGTTGTAGTTTCCGTTACTCTTTCTGGAGAAGGAGATTCTTCGTCAGAATCTGCGTTAACTCTGTTAATCTGAGATTGTGTTGAGTTTACATCAAAGCTTCAGACAGTCCTGGTCTTTTAGATCATCACGTTGATTCCAGAGGAAGTTTAGAGCTTCTGGTATTCTGCTATACCGTTTTGCTCAGAGTCAGAACTTCTAATTCGCGCTTCTTCTTCAGATGCTTCTGATCTTCTGGTACTTTGTATCTGATTCGATTTTGTATCTGATAAAGCGATCAGATTCCTTTGTTCTTGTTCAGAGTCCTGCACACTTAGAGAAATTTCGTTAGAGTGCCATTTTTGGTTTCATCCGTTGTTATCATCAACATCCTGGAATCTGTTGTAGAACAATTTTTCTTCTTACAATCTCCCCCTTTTTGATGATGACAAAACAACCTTAAATAATAGATGAAACATAAGAATTTATCAGATCAGATAGAAGTGAGCTCCCCCTGAGATAAGCTAGGGAGTTCAGAGGTTCTTACCAGAGCTTCCAAGCAATGAAGTTTCTAGATACCCTTCTGTAACTTTCTAAGTCAAAGAGTGTTAGATAGATTTTTATTGAATAGTATGTTTGTAGAGTACTTAAGGAATTAGATAATTTTTCATCAGAGCTGTTTGATTTCTCCCCCTTTTTGTCAGAATCAAAAAGACTTAGTAAAAAAAATAATAAGCAGGAAGAAAATATATATATATAATATATAATATATATATATAATATATATATATATATAATATATATATATATATATATATATATATATATATATTAATATATATATATATATATATATATATCCATATAAGAGCATAAACATCAGAGACAAAAACAAGAAGCAACAAGCAAGAAAAACATCCTAGATGCCTAAGGGTTGGGAGGAGGAGGCATCCTCTGAAGCAGTTGGGTCAGCAGATTCTGGATGTTGGCGCTGACTGTGTCCTGTTGATCCAATCTGGCTCGGACTTCCTTCTGCTCTTTCTGAAGCTCCTCAAGGGTCTTGAGAACCAGAGGGGAAAATGTAGAGGACTCCCCCTGAGTCAGAGCATTCTGTTCTTCAGCGCGGAGAATTTCAGCATCAGCAGCGGCTTTAGCTTCAGCTTCACCAGCAGCTTTTGCTTCAGCTTCAGCAGTAGCAGCGTCAACTAGAGCTTTGGCTTCAGCTTCCTTAACCCTTTGAATTTCTTCTTGTCTTGCTCTTTCTTCTGCTTCCCTTCTGGCCTGTTCCTCAGCTTCTCTGGCTAAGCGCTCCTGTAGTCTTGCCTCAGCGTCTCTGATGAAGTCGTTTCTGACTTGCTCAGAGAGGGTTTTCAGCTTAAAGGCCTCAGATGTCATCCACCCAATAACTCTGTTCCACTGTGTCCTAACAGAGGAAGGATCATCACTGATGCCAGAGTTGATGGCCAGAGACTTGACCTTTTCAACTGATGCTCCTGCAAACAGCATAATTGCTTCCTCTAGGGTTGGCAGGGAGTTTTCTGGTTCATATGGTAGAGGTGAAGAATTTGGAGGGCTTAGGTTGAGAGTTTGAGGTTCAGCGGAAGTGTTTGGAGGGGTAATGTCAGAGGTGTTGGGGTTAGAGGGTTGAACGTCAGATGGAGTGATGTTTGGTTGTTCTGTGGATGGTGAGGTTACTTTAGGTTCAGGTGGAGGTTGTTGTGGTTGTTGTGAGGCAAGGTTCTGAGTCTGAAGTTGGGCTAGAATGGGAGAAGAGGGGTCAGAGAGTTCTGTGTCAGATGAGATGACAAAGTAAGGAGGTGATTTTGGGGCTGAAGATGAGGAGGTGGTTTCATTCATTTTTTCAGCTTCAGATAGGGGTAAGGAGGTAGAGGTAAGATTGAATTTTGGGAGTGGTTGAGATGTTCTGGTGGTTGAAGGAGGGGTTTCATATGGAGTGTATAGAGGTGTTTGTAGAGGGATAGAAGAAGCAAGTTGATGTGTTTGTGCAGAGGGAGCAGGAGAGACAGACTTACCAGAAGACTCATGCAGAGGTGCTAGAGGTCTTGATCCAAAGGATTCTCCTAGCTTTGCTTTCTTCACATGTGATGTCTTCTCAGATGGACCTCTTTTATGCCTCATGAAGTTGGGAGCTTTATCTGGCATATCGTTCAAATTGAAATCTGAGATATCCACTCCTTCATCCTTCAGACCTTGTAGATAGAGGAGGATTGCCTCTTTAGGTTCTTCCTTGGAGAACAGATATAGGCCATGGGGAATTTTCCTCTGATCTTTCAAGGCTTCCCAGGAAGTGTCCAGAGTAGGTCTAACATTGACCTTATCCAGAATCCCCATGATCTTCAGATTCTTTGAGTTCAGAGGCTTTCCAGTGTCGATTGCCATGTCTTCCATGAGCCTGAGCCTTACCAGATGGTCCACGAGACCACTTTCTATCAGTACATCTGAGATGAGCCTTCCCAAAGGAATGTAAGTTCTGGGCTTCATGTGATTTCTGGTTTCTCGTACAGAGTCTCTGAGGTACTTGAAGAGAAGTGTTGGGAGGCATAGCTTCAGACCTTTGTGAATGCAGTACAAAATACATTTCTGATCTGTATTGATGTAGTATGGGGAGTTTGACGCTGGGCGATGATGAATGGTACCCAGAATGATCTTCAGCCAAACTCGGAGGTTCTGAAGTAATTCCTTATTCTTGGAGGGATTTCCTTTTGCGTTTTGCTTAAAGATTGTTGGATTGATTTCTTGAGATATGTATTTAGCCATGGGATTGATGTTGTAGATTCTTCTGCCTCCATCTTTCTCCATGTTCAGAAGAGCAGCGATGGACTTCTTAGTAATCACCATCTTGACTCCCAGTACATAGGAGACAATGAAGTGATCGTCTGCATCAGCAAATCTCCAGAATTCTTTCACAAGATTTGGGTAAACTGGACCGTAGAGGCGTTGAAAGTAGTTTCCCCAACCTTGTTTGTGAAGTTCTTCAGTGAGGTCTACGCCATTTCTTTTCATATTATCAAAATCCACCAAGGATTCACATAAAACTTCCAGTTTGTCAAAGGGCGTTGCAAGATAAATATGGGGCTCACGATCGAGAATGTGAGGCTCCTTGTAGATTGGTGTTGTAACTACGCCTGTAACCGTTGGAGTAGGGTTTCTTGTGCTTTGAGCTTGATCACTTGTACTCATTTGCTGAGAGTAGTTGAACACAGCATGTTGTTGAGCATCCATGATGTTGATGAAGAACTGCGATGAAGATGAAGAACTGCTTGCAGAAATGCCTTGAGAGAACTAAGGTTTAAAGAGTGAGTGAGAGTGAAATGTGTGCAAAGTGAGAGATGAGTGTTTAAATACCCAAATTAGGGCGCATGCAAAACGACACACAATTTAGAGTTTAGCACAAAAACCAAGTTAGCACGAGTGGGGGGAAAACATGATTACAGCTCATAAATGATGTCTAATCCCAACAGCTGGTACACTGCTCGAGGAGATTTCAAGAGACTGTTCCTTGATTACTGCTGGACAGCTGTCTAGAAGTTCCAAGGTCAGACGCAAGGTACTCCACGTGTTTTGATTTATCTGATCTTCAGGAATACCAAAGGGTTGTTTCCTGGAGATTTCTAACTCAGATAACTTCTAACTAGGTAGAAGTCTTAGAGTCAGAGACAGAATCCATTTGTTTATATCAGAGTCTCATTTAACAACCTCAGAGGCACATTTTATTCAGGGCAGTTTTGAATGTTCAGATTTTCTAAGATAAAGAGGAATCTATCTTCAACTAAGGGTTTAGTAAAGATATCTGCCCATTGATGATCTGTATCAATGAACTTCAATGTTACTATCCCTTTCTGAACATAGTCTCTGATAAAATGATGTTTCATTTCAATGTGTTTAGCTCTGGAATGTAAAATGGGATTCTTACTTAAACAGATGGCAGCAGTATTATCACAAAAGATAGGAATGTTACTCTCGAATATTTGCAGTTCTTCTAACTGATTCTTCATCCAGAACACCTGAGTAGTGCACAGTGATACTGAGATGTATTCTGCTTCTGTCGTGGACAGGGCGATAGTTGATTGTATTTTGCTGGCCTAGGATATCAGATTGTTTCCCAAGAGCTGACAGTTTCCAGATGTGCTTTTTCGTTCCAATCTATCTCCTGCGTAATCTGCATCACAATAACCAGAAAGTCTATAATCTGATGTTTTCTCATACATCAGGCCCAGGTTAGGAGTTCCTCTCAGATATTTGAAAATTCTATTAATTGCAGTTAAGTGGGTTTCTCTAGGATCTGATTGGAATTTGGCACAGAGACAAACACTAAAGAGAATATCAGGTCGAGTAGCAGTCAGATAAAGAAGAGAGCCTATCATACCACGATAGAGCTTCTGACAAACCTTTTTACTGACTTCTTCCTTTTCAAGATTGCAGGTTGGATGCATGGGAGTCTTTGCCGGGTTGCATTCAGCCATGTCAAATTTCTTTAAAACATCTTTTATGTATTTGCTTTGACGAACGTACGTGACTTCTGAAGTTTGGTTAATTTGAATTCCTAGAAAGAACTTTAGTTCTTGCATTAAGCTCATTTCAAATTCTGCCTGCATTAACTTAGAGAATTCTTGACATACAGAGGCGTTAGCTGAACCAAAAATGATATCATCAACGTATATCTGGCATATCATGAGATCATTTTTAAGGTTTTTACAAAAGAGTGTGGAGTCAACTTTCCCTCTGATAAAATTATGTTCCAGAAGAAAATTGCTTAATCGTTCATACCAAGCTATGGGAGCTTGTTTAAGTCCATATAAGGATTTTTTAAGTTTAAAAACATGTTCTGGATAATTTGGATTTTCAAAACCTGGAGGTTGTTTGACATACACTTCTTCTGATATATAACCATTAAGGAATGCGCTCTTGACATCCATTTGATACAGTTTAATAGAATGATTTATAGCGAATGATACAAGAAGACGAATAGATTCTAACCTGGCGACTGGAGCAAAGGTTTCATTGTAGTCAATACCTTCTTGTTGACTGTAACCTTGAGCCACCAGTCGAGCTTTGTTTCTGACGACTTCTCCTTTCTCATTCAGCTTGTTTCTGAATATCCATCTGGTTCCGATAACATGAGTGCCTCTGGGCTTAGGAACAACATCCCAGACATCGTTCTTTGTGAATTGATCTAGCTCTTCTTGCATGGCTAGAACCCAGTCGTTATCTTGAAGTGCCTCATCATAGGTCGTAGGCTCGATCAGAGATACTAGTCCCAGAGGAGTTTCTTCAGAGGTCTTGAAGGTAGACCTGGTTCTGACAGGTTCGTCCTAGTTACCCAGAATCAACTCTTCAGATATGTTAGGGCGACTTTTATCTTTCTTTGGGATTAATGGGAAGTTAATTTCTTCAGGAGTTTGAATGACAGTTGCTTCTGGAGCTTTGTCAGATCCTGCAAGAGTGATTTCCAAATCTGCAGAATTCTCAACTAGCTTTGACTTTTCAGGGTCAAGCTTATCATCAAATCTGACATGAATTGATTCTTACACAATTTTGGTTTCTGTACTGTATACTCTGTAGCCTTTAGAGCGTTCTGAGTATCCTAACATAATACCTTTTTGTGCTTTGGAATCAAACTTGTTCAGATGTTCTTTACTATTTAAAATAAAACAGGAACATCCAAAAGGATGAAAATATGAAATGTTTGGTTTTCTTCCTTTACACAGTTCATAGGGAGTCTTTTCCAGAATAGGTCTTATGGAGATTCTATTCTGAATATAACATGTTGTATTTACAGCTTCGGCCCAAAAGTGCTTAGCCAGATTTGTTTCATTGATCATAGTTCTGACCATCTCTTGAAGTGTCCTATTCTTCCTCTCTACAACTCCATTTTGTTGTGGAGTTCTAGGGCAGGAGAAATCATGGGATAATCTATTAGAGTCAAATAATTCCTCAATTTTTTTTTTTCAAATTCCCCACCATGATCACTTCTGACTCTTACAATTCTAGAGACAAATTCTTTTTGCACTTTGGAACAGAAGCTAGTGAATACAGAGTGAGACTCACTCTTGTGCTTTAGGAATTTCACCCATGTCCAGCGCCTGAAATCATCAACAATGACTAGTCCACACTTCTTTCCATTGACTAATGCAGTTTTCTAGAGGCTTAGAGGTAGTAACAATAGTTTTCTTTTTGAAAGATGTTTTTGAAAGTTTTCCTTTCTGACATGCTTCACATAGAGCATCTGAAGAGAACTTCAGTTTGGGTAGGCCTCTGACTAACTCGAGTTTATTTAGCTGGAATAACTTCCTCATGCTAATGTGGCCCAAGCGTCTATGCCATACCCATTGCTCTTCGTGAACGGACATCAGACACTTCACATTTTGTTCTTTTAAATCAGATAGATTTATTTTATAAATATTGTTTTTCCTCTTGCCTGTGAATAGGACAAAACCATTGTTTTGATTTATGGCTTTACATGTTTTTTGATTAAAGATTACATCATAACCGTTATCACTTAATTGACTTATGGATAACAGGTTATGCATTAATCCTTCTTGTAGCACCTCAAATTTGCACCCCCATTCATTCATTTCATTTTTAGGTCATTGACATTACATTAACATTGCATAATACATTGCATCTCATCAGTCAAGACTGGCATCAGGAGAATCACCAGTGCAAGAAACCAAGCATTTCCTTGAGGTGAAAGCCACATGAATATTCTACAGAGCTTACAATGAACCAAAGTTCATTTTGAAGCAACTTGACCAAGTACTAGAGGCTCAAAGTCCACAGTGCAGTTTCAGGTCATCTAGGGCCCATAAAAGTCAACTGCAAGTCAACTGAGGGCTAGGAGGTGGAGAAATGGTTTGAGACACCTCATTCATGTCCCAAAGAGGTTTATTCAACATGTCAAACATCTACCTTGAAGATTTTGAAGCTAGATCAAAAGTTTCCCAAAATGGAAAATGACCTGTAATTTCAAGTTTCCAAAAATGGCATGTATTTAGACCAAATTCAACTTGACTTTCCAACATCAAAGATGCTTCAAATGAAATTTTTTCCAACATGAAAGTTGAACATCATTCTCTTCCATTTCCAAAAAGTCCAAGATCATGAATTTATGATGAATGGTCAAAGAGTTATGATCAAATCATTGCAAAGTGTGCTTGAAACTTCAAATGGCCACATCTTTTGAGCCAAGACTCCAATTTGAGTGCTCCTTTTTGCACAATTCTCCTCATGACATAAATTTTCCAAATACCTCATCACATGGCATGAAATTTGAACATATGATCATTTGCCTATTCATGCAGTTTTTGAAGGAAAATTGCCAAAATCAAAATTGGTTGATCACATGCATATAATTCCAATTCTAATGTGTGCATGGGCTGATTTTTAGTGATTTTGGGCCTTCATTATGCATTGTTCACGTGGCCATTCCATGCATGAAGTGAAAATGCAAATTGGTGCATACACCTTGTATTCTCCTAATCTCAATTAACCATGGCTTAAATTTAATTTCAGATTAATTAAGAGGAGGTATATAAGGTTAATTGCAATTGTATTGAAGAGGATACACAGTTTTAGATCTAGTTTTTGAGTTTCGATCCAAAATTTCTCTCACAAAGAACTTCAAAATTCCTCACATAAGCACCATTTCTCTTGGTGAATTGTTGATCGTGGTGAAGTTTAGAGTGTGATTCAACGTGCATTTTGTGGATTTCCGCAAAAAATCGTGCATACCACAAGCTTGAAGGTGATGATGGAAATTCAAAATTGAGCTGGAATCAAGAGGAATCAAGCATCCATACCTACACAAAGCTTCATATTAGAGTTGATAGAGTGGATCTGGGCGTGAATGAGGACCTGAACCTACTGTTTCTTCACATTGATCTTCAAGAAGGTGAAAATTCGATCTCAATTATTTGCCAATCCATGTACGTATTTGTGTAGATCTTTTAACCCTGAGCATTCTGAGCTAAATTTCATGAAAAATGATGCATTATTGAGTGAATTATGTGTGATTGAAGTTTTGCATTCAAGAATGTTTTGCATCGATTCTCTTTGATCTTGTGGAATTAGGCTTAGATTTGAGTTGATCTGTAATCACCATGGAAAGATCTTTGAAATGATGTAAAGATTTCGTGATTCTGGGAAATTTGTTCTTGAGCTCCACTGTTCATCTTCATCTTCGTGAAGAAGATGAAGTTTTCCATATTAGCGTCCAACTAGTGACGGATTAGCGTCCAATTTGGCTTGGTTAGGGTTTTCAGGTGAAACGGCGTCGATTCAGCATGGCTTGCGCACATTTGAATTTCTACCGGGTTCGATCCTGGCTTGCTGCGCATTTTCAAAATCACTTCAGCATTTATGCTTTCCCTCCCTTATTTTCCATGCCATGTTCATTTTGATTTTATCTTTTTTATCCAACTTCATAAATCCATAACAAATTGAAAAATGACTCAAATCATTCCCAGTTTTTTGCAAAGTGATCCTCTGCTTGTCTAGTTTTTTATGATGATGAGTTTTGAAGTTGTGCATGGCTGGATTTCTGTTTGTGTTAGAATGATTGAACATATGTGCTTTTATGACCTTGCCTTGCTCTTTCTATTGTGAAACGCTTGATTTTAATCCAAATGCTTTGAAATTTTGTATGATGTTCCTTGACATGTTGATGGATGTTTGAGACTTGGTTTGGTATTTTTCTCATTTGCCATTTCTGTTTTACACACATGTTTGTATGGTGTGACAATTTGTGTCACACATTTGGTTGTTCAACTTGTGCAATTTTATTTCCGTATCAAATGACTTCTGTTGATTCTGATTTTTTGTATGATGATCATGTTTGATGTGCTGAATGCTCATGAACTTTTCCAGAATTATTTGAATCATTTCTGTTTTGATTTGGAATTTTCTTTCTCAATGTCCAAATGTATGCTTCGAAATTGTCTTTGACTTCTCTTGCTTATTGCATGGCCTTGCTTGATGATTTTGTTTTGGTCCTTTTTAGGATATGCTATTGATTGAATAAACATGCTTTGTGTTGAATATCAAGTTCTGTTTTGGCTTTTTGATTCACTTTTGACCCTAGGCTTTGACCTAGTTGTTTGGACTTACATTTTGAGTTGTGCATTACAGGTGCAAGCGATAAGTCTTGATGGTTGATGTTGATCTCATAAATTGAGATGCAAAATGATGTGCTTCACTAACATTTGTTGTGTTGTAGGTGCCTTGGAGAGGAATTCACTTGATTCTTTGCCACTTGTTGGCTTGACTTGTTGTGTATATTAGTTGTCTGACTGTTGTTGTCTGTTGACTATTTGTCTGAGTACCATACTGATTGGTTGGCTGTTTACACAGGTACTTTAGTAGCTTTAACTCATTGCTTGAGTTGCTTAGCTTTGGTTGTGGTTGGCATACCACTGAGGTAAATTGCTATTCTTCATGTAGTCTGGAAGACCTGTCATGTTACTTTGGCAGGCACCTGTCTGAAGCCCTCCTTAAGAGGCAATGTTTGTGGTTGTTTATCTTTGTGCCTTGTACATTCAAAGACCTCCTAAGTGAAAAGGCATTGGCAGATAGAAGGGATGTGAAATCCATCCCCTGCTACTCAGTTGTGTCATTCATCTTGCTCACACCATGTGTTGATGCACTTTGAATAAAAACCCAAAATCTTGTTGTGTCAGTAATGTGGAGTAGAGTCCCACATTCTAGACTCCCACACTTTCATTGTTTCAAGCTCTCCCAGGCTAGGGATAAGAGCTGTGAGGTCTTACCCTCACTTCCCATTTCATCTGCTTCACCCTAACTCTCAATGTTAGGGTTAAGAGCTCAAAACACCCCTTTCCAGTTGGCTTGTTTGTCGAGGTTGATTTGACCCCTTGACTAAAGCCCATCCTTGTATGAGCCACCTGTTTGCATATAGTGTGTGTGCTTGCTCTCTTGTGCTTGTATTTGCTTGTTTACTTGTTTAGGCTAGCTTGCTCCCTGTGCGAGCTAGGTTAGGATTAGAGACCTCAACATAGGGATTGCATGCATGGCAACTTCTAGGCTCGAGTCGTAGTCACCCTAGTAGCTTGTTATCTCCCTTGTCTCTAGTTAGGATAGAAGTTCTTTCCCTGTTAAGGGGAACTACGTCGCCCTGATCCTCATACCAAATGAGGTACGTAGGCAGGAGATGAGCTGATCTCTCCGGGCGCCCTTTTTCTTTTTCAACCCTCTTGTTTGTTCGGAGTCTGACGTAAGTCCAGCGATTGGCAGTCGGTTTCCTGTGTGTGGTTGTTTGTTCGGAGCCTGACGTAAGTCCAGCGATTGGCAGTCGGTTTCCTATGTGTGGTTGTTTGTTCGGAGTCTGACGTAAGTCCAGCGATTGGCAGTCGGTTTCCTGTGTGTGGTTGTTTGTTCGGAGTCTGACATAAGTCCAGCGATTGACAGTCGGTTTCCTGTGTGTGGTTGTTTGTTCGGAGTCTGACATAAGTCCAGTGATTGGCAGTCGATTTCCTGTGTGTGGTTTGTTCATGTGAAGTCTGACGTAAGCCCAGCAATTAGAAGTCGGTTTCCTGTTTGTGTCTTTTTTGGCGTGTGTTAGCCGAGCTACGAGTGCTCTGATTCTTTCTCTAGTTAGAGAAGATACGTATGCATAGGATGCGACATCGTAGCGAGCACATTCCCATGTCCCCGAACTACGTCGACTCTGATGTTTGTGTCTGACAAACTACGTAGGCCCAGGATGCGATATCCTGCCGAGTCCTCTTCTTCCGTCTTTCATCTGTGTTTGATTCCAGCGTGTGTGTAGTGTTTGAGCAGTTATCTAGCAACCTTTCTTCTATTCTTTCTGAGCGTGGATCCCGTCGAGTACGACGGATGCGTAGGGGTGCTAATACCTTCCCTTCCCATAACCGACTCCCGATCCTATCAATCTCTGGTTGCAAGACCATTTCCTTTCCAGGTTTACTTCGAGCGTTTCCTTTCCCTCCTTTGGGATAAATAATGCACGGTAGCAGCTCTGTATCTTTTTCCCGCCGTTTTTTTGCGTAATGCGACAACTGGCGACTCTGCTGGAGACTAAGAGAAGTTGACCTCCTGCTGGTCCATCTTCCCTAAGCGAGTCGATCCTAGCGCTCTTTAGGATAATGTTGGTTGCTTTTACTACTTCATTTATTGCATTTATGATTATGATATGATTGTATATATGTGCATTATGTGTTTGCATGCATCATATTATCATGCTGGCTGTGTGTTTATCTGTTGGGGTGGGAGTTACCAGAGGTAAAAGGCCCAATACCCAGGCTATGAGTGAACCTTAGGACACCTAGGAATAGAGTGATTCATGGGAAGCGGGTGGTATCGCGCCACTTAGCGGAACATGGTATCACGAGCAGTTCAGATCCTGATGGGATATTATCGTTGCATACACCTGGTGTGTATATGATGATATTCTTGAAAGGGTTGTTTATCCTGTGTTTCTCTTGACCTTACCTTGGCCTAGATGACACCCGTGAGTGGGGAGGGAATGAATCATTACAGGTACAGTTGGTGACTCGATCTGTTGGTGACTCTTGGGTCCTGTTGGTGACTTGATTCTGAAGTATGGGTTCCAGATGACTTTGGGTTCCAGATGACTTTGATCTGTGGTTTCAGATGTCGAATTCATGCCGAAGCTCTGATCCTGTGCCTTGTGATGCACAACCAGCCAGTCATAGTTGCATCATTTGCATCATAGCATGTTTATTTTCAAAAGAAAGTAATGCAAAAAAAAAATGAAATGAAAAAATGAATGATGAAAAATGCAAAAAAGGAACCGTTAACCCGCATACGCATATCCTTTTTCAGGATCATTGATGATGAATAGCATACGCATCATACGCATCATATACATATCATTCTTGCATTACAGGTGTTCTTGAGGAGACTTCTCACTCGGTTCCTGTTCAGGCAAGATTGCTGATCAACGTCCGCACTGCTACGCTACGAGACTGAATCAACAAAGAAGTATGGATCAAGTTCAAGCTGAGTTGGCAGAGATGAGGGCTAACATGGCCCAATTTATGAGCATGATGCAAGGGGTCGTTCAAGGGCAAGAGGAGCTGCGAGCCTTAGCCCAGAGACAGGAAGTTGTGATTCCATCTGTCAACTGCAACTCACCAGAGGGAGTCCCCGTTAATGACAACGTTGTTGCTGCTACTATTCCCGTCAACACCTATGCCGTGGGTGATGAGTTGAGGGGTATCAGGATCAATGGACAACCTCTTGCTGCAGAGACTGTCAATGTCAGAGCAACCCGTGCTCCTATTCGCCATCCTGCTCTGTTGGTAGACAGACACGAAGACGTGTTTACTCTCCTCAGTGAGGAGGACGAAGTGGTAAGAACTGAAGAGAGGGATAGGAAAGTTGATGCCCTAGCTGAGAAAATTCGTGCCATGGAGTGTCAGAACTCTTTGGGTTTTGATGTTACCGATATGGGTTTGGTTGATGGGCTGAGGATCCCTTACAAGTTCAAGGCGCCATCCTTCGACAAATATAATGGCACTTCTTGTCCTCGCACCCATGTGCAGGCTTATTACAGAAAAATCTCCGCATACACTGACGACGAGAAGATGTGGATGTACTTTTTCCACGATAGCTTGTCTGGAGCTTCCTTGGACTGGTACATGGAGTTGAAGAGGGAATCCATTAGAAGCTGGAGGGATTTGGGTGAAGCCTTCTTGAGGCAGTACAAGCATAATATGGATATGGCTCCGAGCCGAACTCAGTTACAGAGCTTGTGTCAAAAATCTGGTGAAAGTTTCAAGGAGTACGCCCAGAGGTGGCGTGAGTTAGCTGCAAGAGTGCAACCTCCTATGCTGGAGAGAGAGCTGGCCGATATGTTTATTGGAACACTGTAGGGTGTGTTCATGGACCGGATGGGGAGCTGCCCGTTTGGTAGTTTCTCTGATGTGGTTATTTGTGGAGAGAGGACTGAGAGCCTTATTAAAGCAGGGAAGATTCCAGATGCTGGTCCCTCGTCTTCTAGTTCAAAAAAGCCATTTTCTGGGGCACCCCGAAGAGGAGAGGGTGAAACGAATGTTGTGCACCGTCGGAGGAATGTGAACAGAGGACAGTATCGTCAGGCTGCTGCTGTGACTATTCCAGCAACTCAACAACAGCAAAGAAGACCAACTCAGCAATATCAACATCAACAACATCGTCCTCAACAGCAGGCTTACCAGCCCCATAATAGTAATCAAGCCAGTACGAGTAATGAGAGGAAGAAGATCACTTTTGATCCGATCCCTATGTCGTACGCATAATTGTATCCCTCTTTGATAGAGCGGAACTTGATTACTCCCAGAGACCCGCCGGCTATACCCATCAACCCTCGGTGGTGCTTCTTCTGAGGTATTCAACGAAAGAGGGTTGTTCAAGAGTGGAGGTTTTATCCACGTCAATCAGAGTGGGGAAGCTGCTGATGCAGAGGATACTGACATTTGTCATCCCTGGCGGGATCTGTCACAATTGGGTTGCTGTGGGTGTTCCTACAGTCATTCCTAAGTCAGAGTAATAATCACTTTGTTTAAAAACCCTTCTCCCATGCCAAAAGGAGAAGTGATGACATTGTTGGCAAAATAAATACAATGATATTTTCATTCAAATAAAAGCATGTTAAACATTTGTTTTTCCATTTGTTTTCCCTTTTCTCTTTTTACATGAAATTGGTGATCACAAAAAACCCTAAAAACAAGAATAAAAGCAACCTTTTCATCTGCATAACGATTGTCTTGTTTGTTTCCCAAAAAGCTTTTATATTCAAAATCATTATGCAGGTTGATTCTTAAACCCATTGAACATAATGATCCAACGCCATCTCCCAATTTTGAATTCCCTGTATTCGAAGCAGAGGAAGATGATGTTGACGGGATTCTTGACGAGATTTCCCGACTTCTTGAGCAAGAAAATAAGATCACTCAGCTGCATCTCGAGAATCAGCAAAACAGTCCAACTGGGGCATTACAAATGTAATAAAAAAAAAAAGAGGGTGAAAATCAAAATCAAAATCAAAATCAAAAGAAAGGAAAAAAGAAAGAAAGAAACAAAAGAAAAATAGCACCCTCAAATCCCAAGTTGACTGATGCTGAATGGATTCAGAATCGTTACGACCAAATGAATCTGATCGAAAAGAAGAGATTAACTGCCATGTATCATGGTCAGTTATATCAGCAGAGAATGAAGAAAGCATTCGATAAGAAGGTCAAGCCTCGTGTGTTCCGAGAAGGCGACCTTGTGCTCAAGAAAGTCTTGTATCTCGCGCCCGATTCCAGGGGCAAGTGAACCCAAGTTATGAAGGTCCATATGTTGTCGAGAGAGCCTTTTTAGGCGGTGATTTGACACTTACAACAATGGATGGGGAGAATTTCACTCGTCCTGTGAATTCAGATGCAGTCAAGAAATACTTCGCCTAAAACAAAAAGCAGAATAGCTCGCTAAGTTGAACACCCCATAGGGCGACTTAGGCAAAAAGGAGCGTCTCGGTGGATTGAAAACCCGAAAGGGCGATCCAGGCAAAAGTTAGAGACATTGAAAAAAGAATTTGCATCCCGCTAGATTGAGTACCTCACTCTGGGGCAATCTAGGCAAAAGTTAGGGATTTGGCAAGTAACTGCATCCTGACAAGACTGTGTTCTACATCTGTCATCCGCCAAGAATTCTTGATTCGTCGTCGACTGAAGCTTCGAATACATCGAAATTCGGAACTAGTAGAGAAAAGGTCATTATGTTCAATGTAGCCCTTTCCAATATATATCACCGATTTCAAACTTGTACAGATCAATGGAGTCTTGCCATTTGCAGACTACCATTCCAACAAATCGATTTGAGCTTTTATCCAATTATTTGCACTCTTATTTGTTTCAACTCAACAAATGTTTTGCATGTTTTAATTGATAAAGTATCATTGTTTTCAAAATAAACAAAATTTTCACAAAATTGTTCTTAAACAAAGTGAACATCCACGATGATGGAAGGATACTTGGGAGATCCACAGTGCTTTCCCAAGGGTGGTATGATTTCCAACAGGGTAAGACATTTGTTCATATCTCGAGCATAACTGTATCTTTTCTTGTAGAACCTTTTCATGGTTTCTCCTCACTGAGGTTGCTCAGTGGGTGGAGTTGTTCAGCCTCATTTCCCCGGCAGTACAACATTCTTCCTCCAAGTCCCTATTAGCCCCTATTGTGATTTTGCACCCTCAGTAAACTGTTGTTTGAGCCCTATTGTGGCCCTAGTAGGTTGATGTTTGAACACTTTTGTGGGCCAGTCCCCGAGCAGAGTGTTTGTTGAAGAATTCGACTTTCTTCTCTCCAGCAAAGCAGTCTTCTCCTTTCCCCAGCATGGGTGTGTCTTTGGAAGATTCAGTATTTGGTGGTGACATCCCAGTATCCCGTCATTTCCTCGGATAGATCCCCAGCGGAGTTGTTGGCATGATAAGCTTTATCCATGCCTATCTATCCCCATCAGAGTTGGTATCTCTGATCCCCAGCATGAGTTGCTGTTGTGGCAGTGTCTGCCTGTGCTATGAACTCTTTTCTCCGGTTGTGACTGATGATCCCTCCGGAAGCTCCGTGTGGCCTTCCTCCCCTGCAAGGATGGTGTTGTCCCCTGATATCCCAGTCTCCAGCAGATCTCGTTTGCTCTCTGGTTATCTTTTGGCTTTCCCTCTGGAAGGGTAGTACCGGATGGTTGATTCCTGGACCTATGTGTGTTAGACATGTCTCTTTGTCAGCATTCATCATGCATATTGCATACGCATAATCATAACCTTCAGAATTCATGTTGCATCTTTTGCCATATATCTGTTGATTGTTGTCTCCTGCTAATTGGTGATACAGATCTCCCCAGTAGATCTCCCCAAGCAGATGTTGGTGTGTCTGATCTCTCCATATAGAGTGAGCCCCTTAAGCAGAAAGTGTCTACCATTTCCTTCTGCACTCCCCACTGAGTTATATCCTCGTGGATGACGGTTGTTTCCGTTCCCTCCCTACACACCTAACGGGATGGGTTTTCCCTATTGAGTTCTTTCCTCATTAGGATGAGTCTTGATTCAGGTCGCCTTTTTGGATCGATCCTAAATTGGCTTCCTATTTGCCGTCTCTTGTGCCTCCCGGTGGTATAAATGAATAGTTTCTCACTAACCGGCTCTCATTCATCTTATCCTCAGCGGAATTTGTTGGCTTCTACCTACTAACCGGTAGTTGTATGTCCTATCTTTACGGTTTTCTACCTACTACCCGGTAGTTATAAATCCTATTTTCTCCCATTCTGTTCCTCAGCAGATTTTTATGGTCTTCTACCTACTACCCGGTAGTTGTAAATCCGATTTTCTCCCATTCTGTTCCTCAGCAGATTTTTGTGGTCTTCTACCTACTACCCGGTAGTTGTAAATCCTATTTTCTCCCATTCTGTTCCTCAACAGATTGTTGTCGTCTTCTACCTACTAACCGGTAGATGTAATCCCCTCTTTGCGGTTATCATTATCCAGTTTTCGGTATTGATAGTCCTTTTCCCTTTTGGATATTTGCTTTGATTAAGCAATCTTATCCCCAGCGAGTCTTCCCCTTCCTTTTGGATAATTGCTCCGAGTAAGCCATTTTATCCTCGGTGGGTCCTCTTTCATTCACCGTTTACCAGTAATGTTTGTGGTTTCCCCTTTTGATTGGTCATCTTTACATACTTAGTCCGATATCCCGATGCCTTTCTTTTCGGTTGATTTATCCTTTGACAACCTGCAACCCGGTTATGGATAATCTTCCATGCGAGAGTATTATCTACGTTTTGACGGCTATAGATAATACATCTCATGCACTCTTCAGTCGAAGCCCTTCGTGTTTCCCCAGTCGAGTAAGATTCGTTGTCCCTTTGCGGAATCGAATATTCATTCTACCCTAGTTGTTTGGTGGATAATTGCCTTGTTCGCGCAATTTATCCCCAGTGAGTCATCTCTTGTCTACCCTATTGTTGTTGGTAACGATTGTTTCTCTTTTCGGTCGTTTTATCCTTTGACAACCTACAACCCGGTTATGGATAATCTTCCATGCGAGTATATTATCTATGTTTTGACGGCTATAGATAATATATCTCATGCACCCTTTGGTTGAACCCTTTGTTTGTTTCCCCAACTGAGTCAGATTCGTATTCCTTGTGGAATCGAATGTCCATCCTTTAACAAGATTGCTTTTCTAGCTCTCTTCAGGATGATGAGTGTTTTGGAACAAAAACCAATTCACGCCTTGGTCGGTCACCTGTTATATGCCTACAACCCGGTATCCTTGGTGTTCCTTCCTGTCTGCTCCCTATTGCGACCTTGGTCCCCTGTGGAGTCAGATTTTCCTGAGTCGAAATATACCTTTTCTAGGTTTTCCTCAGATGTTTTTGGTTGATTGATATATCTCACCCGTACACCGGTCTTTGATATTTATTCTTCCCGAGCTTGTTACCTACTAACCGGTAACACCTCACCCCTTTGTTACTCCCATTCATCCGTTGATGTCTGGTTGATGTTTGGTTGAGTCCTTCCTATCCGTTGATGTCTGTTTGAGTCTTTTCCATTCGTACGTTGGCGTCTGGTCGTATCCTTTCTTTGATAAAATATCAAAATCCCCAGTAGGGTCGTCGGTAAACGTCTTGTCTGGTCCGTATCAAATCCCCAGTGGAAGCTTCCATTGGTGGACATTCTTTGCTTCATCTCCTGCGGAGTGCAAATTCCAGGTTCTTTTGGTATTCAATCCCTGATTACCTTGAAAGTATGACAGCCGTTGCTCTCATCCGTTCGGGTTCTCAATTGATTGAATAGGGGCAGCTGTAGCACCTCAAATTTGCACCCCCATTCATTCATTTCATTGACATTACATTAACATTGCATAGTACATTGCATCTCATCAGTCAAGACTGGCATCAGGAGAATCACCAGTGCAAGAAACCAAGCATTTCCTTGAGGTGAAAGCCACATGAATATTCTAGAGAGCTTACAATGAACCAAAGTTCATTTTGAAGCAACTTGACCAAGTGTAGAGGCTCAAAGTCCACAGTGTAGTTTCAGGTCATCTAGGGCCCATAAAAGTCAACTGCAAGTCAACTGAGGGCTAGGAGGTGGAGAAATGGTTTGAGACACCCCATTCATGTCCCAAAGAGGTTTATTCAACATGTCAAACATCTACCTTGAAGATTTTGAAGCTAGATCAAAAGTTTCCCAAAATGGAAAATAACTTGTAATTTCAAGTTTCCAAAAATGGCAAGTTTTTAGACCAAATTCAACTTGACTTTCCAACATCAAAGAGGCTTCAAATGAAATTTTGTCCAACATAAAAGTTGAATATCATTCTCTCCCATTTCCAAAAAGTCCAAGATCATGAATTTATGATGAATGGTCAAAGAGTTATGATCAAATCATTGCAAAGTGTGCTTGAAACTTCAGATGGCCATATCTTTTGAGCGAAGACTCCAATTTGAGTGCTCCTTTTTGCACAATTCTCCTCATGACATGAATTTTCCAAATACCTCATCACATGGCATGAAATTTGAACATATGATCATTGGCTTATTCATGAAGTTTTTGAAGGAAAATTGCCAAAATCAAAATTGGTTGATCACATGCATATAATTCCAATTCTAATGTGTGCATGGGCTGATATTGAGTGATTTTGGGCCTTCATTGTGAACTGTTCACGTGGCCATTCCATGCATGAAGTGAAAATGCAAATTGGTGCATACACCTTGTATTCTCCTAATCTTAATTAACCATGGCTTAAATTTAATTTCAGATTAATTAAGAGGAGGTATATAAGGTTAATTGCAACTGTATTGAAGAGGATACACAATTTCAGATCTAGTTTTTGAGTTTTGATCCAAAATTTCTCTCACAAAGAAGTTCAAAATTCCTCACATAAGCACCATTTCTCTTGGTGAATTGTTGATCGTGGTGAAGTTTAGAGTGTGATTCAACGTGCATTTTGTGGATTTCTGCTCAAAATCGTGCATACCACAAGCTTGAAGGTGATGATGGACATTCAAAATTGAGCTGGAATCAAGAGGAATCAAGCATCCATACCTACACAAAGCTTCATATTAGAGTTGATAGAGTGGATCTGGGCGTGAATGAGGACCTGAACCTACTGTTTCTTCACATTGATCTTCAAGAAGGTGAAAATTCAATCTCAATTATTTGCCAATCGATGTACATATTTGTGTAGATCTTTTAACCATGTGTGATTGAAGTTTTGCATTCAAGAATGTTTTGCATCGATTCTCTTTGATCTTGTGGAATTAGGCTTAGATTTGAGTTGATCAGTAATCACCATGGAAAGATCTTTGAAATGATGTTAAGATTTCGTGATTCTGGGAAATTTGTTCTTGAGCTCCACTGTTCATCTTCATCTTCGTGAAGAAGATGAAGTTTTTCAGATTAGCGTCCAACTAGTGACGGATTAGCGTCCAATTTGGCTTGGTTAGGGTTTTTAGGTGAAACGGCATCGTTTCAGCATGGCGCGCGCACATTTGAATTTCTACCGGGTTCGATCCTGGCTGGCTGCGCATTGTCAAAATCACTTCAGTATTTATGCTTTCCCTCCCTTATTTTCCATGCCATGTTCATTTTGATTTTATCTTTTTTATCCAACTTCATAAATCCATAACAAATTGAAAAAGGACTCAAATCATTCCCAATTTTTTGCAAAGTGATCCTCTGCTTGTCTAGTTTTTTATGACGATGAATTTTGAAGTTGTGCATGGCTAGATTTCTGTTTGTGTTAGAATGATTGAACATATGTGCTTTTATGACCTTGCCTTGCTCTTTCTATTGTGAAATGCTTGATTTTAATCCAAATGCTTTGAAATTTTGTATGATGTTTCCTGACATGTTGATAGATGTTTTAGACTTCGTTTGGTATTTTTCTCATTTGCCATTTCTGTTTTACACACATGTTTGTATGGTGTGACAATTTGTGTCACACATTTGGTTGTTCAACTTGTGCAATTTTATTTCCATATCAAATGACTTCTGTTGATTCTGATTTTTTGTATGATGATCATGTTTGATGTGTTGAATGCTCATGAATTTTTCCAGAATTATTTGAATCATTTCTGTTTTGATTTGGAAATTTCATTCTCAATGTCCAAATGTATGCTTTGAAGTTGTCTTTGACTTCTCTTGCTTATTGCATGGCCTTGCTTGATGATTTTGTTTTGGTCCTTTTTAGGACATGCTATTGATTGAATAAACATGCTTTGTGTTGAATATCAAGTTTTGTTTTGGCTTTTTGATCCACTTTTGACCCTAGGCTTTGACCTAGTGGTTTGGACTTACATTTTGAGTTGTGCATTTCAGGTGCAAGCAATAAGTCTTAATGGTTGATGTTGATCTCATAAATTGAGATGCAAAATGATGTGCTTCACTAACATTTGTTGTGTTGTAGGTGCCTTGGAGAGGAATTCACTTGATTGTTTGCCACTTGTTGGCTTGACTTGTTGTGTATATTAGTTGTCTGACTGTTGTTGTCTGTTGACTATTTGCCTGAGTACCATACTGATTGGTTGCCTGTTTACACAGGTACTTTAGTAGCTTTAACTTATTGCTTGAGTTGCTTAGCTTTGCTTGTGGTTGGCATACCACTGAGGTAAATTCCTACTCTTCAAGTAGTCTGGAAGACCTGTCATGTTACTTTGGCAGGCACCTGTCTGAAGCCCTCCTTAAGAGGCAATGTTTGTGGTTGTTTATCTTTGTGACTTGTACATTCAAAGACCTCCTAAGTGAAGAGGCATTGGCAGATTGAAGGGATGTGAAATCCATCCCCTGCTACTCAGTTGTGTCATTCATCTTGCTCACACCATGTGTTGATGCACTTTGAATAAAAACCCAAAATCTTGTTGTGTCAGTCATGTGGAGTAGAGTCCCACATTCTGGACTCCCACACTTTCATTGTTTCAAGCTCTCCCAGGCTAGGGATAAGAGCTGTGAGGTCTTACCCTCACTTCCCATTTCATCTGCTTCACCCTAACTCTCAATGTTAGGGTTAAGAGCTCAAAACACCCCTTTCCAGTTGGCTTGTTTGTCGAGGTTGATTTGACCCCTTGACTAAAGCCCAGCCTTGTATGAGCCACCTGTTTGCATATAGTGTGTGTGCTTGCTCTCTTATGCTCTTATTTGCTTGTTTACTTGTTTAGGCTAGCTTGCTCCCTGTGCGAGCTAGGTTAGGATTAGAGACCTCAACATAGGGATCCTATGCATGACAACTTCTAGGCTCGAGTCATAGTCTCCCTAGTAGCTTGTTATCTGCCTAGTCTCTGGTTAGGATAGAAGTTCTTTCCCTGTTAAGGGGAACTACGTCGCCCTGATCCTCATACCAGATGAGGTACGTAGGCAGGAGATGAGCTGATCTCTCCGGGCGCCCTTTTTCTTTTTCAACCCTCTTGTTTGTTTGGAGTCTGACGTAAGTCCAGCGATTAGCATTCGGTTTCCTGTGTGTGGTTGTTTGATTGGAGTCTGACGTAAGTCCAGCGATTGGCAGTCGGTTTCCTGTGTGTGGTTGTTTGTTCGGAGTCTGACGTAAGTCCAGCGATTGGCAGTCGGTTTCCTGTGTGTGGTTGTTTGTTCGGAGTCTGACGTAAGTCCAGCGATTGGCAGTCGGTTTCCTGTGTGTGGTTGTTTGTTCGGAGTCTGACATAAGTCCAGCGATTGGCAGTCGGTTTCCTGTGTGTGGTTTGGTCGTGTGGAGTCTGACGTAAGCCCAGCGATTGGCATTCGGTTTCCTGTTTTTGTCTTTTTTGGCGTGTGTTAGCCGAGATACGAGTGCTCTGATTCTTTCTCTGGTTAGAGAAGATACGTATGCATAGGATGCAACATCCTAGCGAGCACATTCCCATGTCCCCGAACTACGTCAACTATGATGTTTGTGTCTGACAAACTATGTAGGCCCAGGATGCGATATCCTGCCGAGTCTTCTTCTTCCGTCTTTCATCTGTGTTTGATTCCAGCGTGTGTGTAGTGTTTGAGCAGTTATCTAGCAACCTTTCTTCTATTCTTTCTGAGCGTGGATCCCGTCGAGTACGACGGATGCGTAGGGGTGCTAATACCTTCCCTTCGCATAACCGACTCCCGATCCTATCAATCTCTGGTCGCAAGACCATTTCCTTTCCAGGTTTAATTCGAGCGTTTCCTTTCCCTCCTTTGGGATAAATAACGCACGGTGGCGGCTCTGTATCTTTTTCCCGCCGGTTTTTCGCGTAATGCGACACTTCTACGTAAAGGACATCAGATATAGAGGGAAGAGTGCCATTACCAATAGTTCTGGAGCCTCTGATCCTTCCTTTCTGATCTCCTCCGAAGCCTACGAATCCAGCGTCTTTAAGTTCCAGGCTTTGGAACATAGACTTTCTTCCCGTCATGTGTCGCGAGCATCCAGAGTCCAGGTACCATGACTGGTGTTTGAACTTTGCTGCATAAGATATCTGCAACATAAACAATCTTATCTTTTGGTACCCAGAGTCTCTTGGGTCCTTTATGATTAGTTTTCCCAGAGTTTCTTATCACTTTGGGTTTTCTAGCATTATCAAATTTTTGCTCTTGTGTGTGTGTATAGTGATATGAAAATGGAGATTTAGGTTGGTCACTAGTAGAAGTTTTATCTTCCTTAGGATCATACCCAATTCCTTTTCTATTGTTCTGACTGACTCCATAAATCATGGATGCCATTACACTCCTTCCTATCCCATTTTTCAGAAACTTTTGAAAGGCTTTTTCGTATTTATAAATTATCGTGTTTGAAGTTTATGGAGCTTGAGATAACGCTTCTTCCAGTTTTAAACAATTTTTCTTTGCTGCATCTCTTAGTGATGTTAAAACTTTGTTTTCTTCTTTTAGTTCTAGAATTGTTATCTCAAGTTTGCCACATTCTTCAAATTTTTCTTCAAGGCAGCCTTCTATTGCTTTAAATTTTTGTTTTAGTTTCTGATATGAGCTAAGAGTTTCAGACAAGCATGATTCTAGGTCAGATCGAGAGAGTTCAGAAAATACCTCTTCTGATTCAGATTCTTCATCAGAAGTGTTCCTGGATGTGGTAGCCATGAACGCCACATTGGCTTGTTCATCAGAGTCAGATTCTGATGAGTCAAATTCACTATCATCCCAGGTAGCCATTAATCCCTTCTTGGTTCTGAGGGAATTTTTCTTGAAGCTCTCTTTTCTGGAACTGTCTTTCTTTAACTTGGGACATTCATTCATGTAGTGACTTGTTTCTTTACATTCATAACAAGTAACATCTTTGTCAGTTTTACCTTTTGAGGTTGATTCTGATCGACCCCCTCTGGGTCTTGGTCTCCTGAAGTTATTGTTCCTCTTTTTTCCAGAGTTGTTTAACTCTTCTGGTTAGGAGGGACAATTCTTCTTCATCATCAAAATCTTCCTGTTCAGAGTCATCAGCATCTTCTGTTTTGGCCTGGAAGGCTTTGTTTCTGTCAGATTTGCGCTTTTCAGATCTGGATTTTAATGCTACACACTTGTTCTTCTTCTGAGGCTCATCTTCCTCCAGTTCTATCTCATGACTTCTGAGTGAACTAACAAGCTCTTCAAGACTGATATTGTTGAGATCCTTTGAAAGCTTTAAGGCAGTTACCATGGGTCTCCACTTCTTTGGCAAGCTTCTGACTATCTTTTTGACATGGTCTGCAGTTGTGTATCCTTTGTCTAGAACTTTGAGACCTGCAATAAGAGTTTGGAATCTAGAGAACATTACCTCTATGGCTTCGTTATCCTCCATTTTGAAGGCTTCATATTTTTGGATTAGAGCCAGGGCCTTTGTTTCTTTGACTTGAGAGTTTCCTTCATGAGTCATCCTTAGGGAGTCGAGTATGTCTTTAGCTGTTTCCCTGTTGGTGATTTTTTCATACTCGTTGTAAGATATGGCATTGAGAAGTATCATTCTGGCTTTGTGATGATTCTTGAATTCTCGCTTCTGATCGTCTAACATCTTACTCCTGGGAACTTCAACTCCAGCATCTGTTACAGGAGGTTTGTATCTATCTGTGACAATGTCCCATAGATCAGCGTCATAGCCTAGAAAGAAACTTTCAATTCTATCTTTCCAGTAATCGAATTTCTCTCCATCAAAGACAGAAGGCTTAACATTGTAACTGTCTCTTTCATTTGTGTGGGCCATAGTTTTTCTCGTTCTGGATCTCTCTACACTGTTAAGTGTTTGATTAGAAAATCAATAACAGAGCCGAAGCTCTGATACCAATTGAAGGTGAGAAGAATAAGAAAGGGGGGTTTGAATTGTTTTGGAAATAAAGTGCTTTTGCAGAATAAGAACACACAGGATTTTATACTGGTTCTCTTATAACACAAAGCTACTCCAGTCCACCCGGCCAAGATGATTTCGCCTATAAAAAGGACTTAATCCACTAATCTAGAAAGATTGTTACAACCAACTGTCGCATTACGCGAAAAACCGGCGGGAAAACGAAACAACAGAGCCGCCACCGTGCGTTATTTATCCCAAAAGAGGGAAAGGAAACGCTCGAAGTAAACCTGGAAAGAACATGGTCTCGCGACCAGAGATGCAAGGATCGGGAGTCGGTTATGCGAAGGGAAGGTATTAGCACCCCTACGCATCCTTCGTACTCGACGGGATCCACGCACAAAAGAAAGGAAAATGGTTGCTAAAACACTGCTCAAACAAACATCAAACACTGGCTGAAAGAGACACAGAAAACAAAAGAAACTAACTCGGCAGGATATCGCATCCTGGCCCTACGTAGTCTATCGGGCATAGACATCAGAGTCGACGTAGTTCGGGACAGAGGGAAACGTGCTCGCTAGGATGTCGCATCCTATGCATACGTATCTTCTCGGACTAAAGAAGAATCAGAGCACTCGTAGCTCGGCTAACGCACGCCAAACAAAACAACACAGGAAATCGACTGCCAATCGCTGGACTTACGTCAAACTCCGCACACAAAAGGCAAACCTGGAAACCGAATGTCAATCGCTGGACTTACATTAGACTCTGAACCAAACACACGCACACTGGAAACCAAATGCCAATCGCTGGACTTACATCGGACTCCAAGCACACAACAAGAGGATACGGAATTCCAATCGCTGGTCTTACATCCATCTCCTAACACACACAAAACAAAACAAAAAGAGCGCCCGGAGAGATCAGCTCATCTCCTGCCTACGTACCTCATCTGGTATGAGGATCAGGGCGACGTAGTTCCCCTACGCAGGGACAAAGGACTAGCCAAACCAGATACAAAGGGAGACACAAACTACTAGGGAGACTACGACTCGAGCCTAGAAGTTGTCATGCCTCATAGCCCTATGTTAAGGTTTCTATCTAACTTGCACAGGAAGCAAGCTAACCTAAACATGACTTGCACAGGAAGCAAGCCAAACTAATCCTAACTTGCACAGGAAGAAAGCTAAACCAAAAAAGCACAAACACACAAGCACAAATAGCACACACTATATGCAATCAGTTGGCTCAATCAAGGTTAGGTTTTAGTCGAGGGGTCAAATCGACCTCGACAAACAAACCTCTGTAGCAGGGTGATGTTAGCTCTTAACCCTAACATTGAGAGTTAGGGTGAAGCAGATGAAATAGGAAGTGAGGGGTGTGCCTCACAGCTCTTATCCCTGGCCTGGGAGAGCTTCAGACAAATGAAGGTGTGGGAGTTCAGAAAGTTGGAACTCTTCTATCCACATGACTGACACAACAAAGATCTTGGGCTATTATCCACAATGCATCAACACAAGGTGTGTGAGCAAAGTGGATGACTCACTGATTAGCAGGAGATGGACTACACATCTCTTGTATCTGCCAATGCCTCTTCACTTAGGAGGTCTTTGATATGTACAGGGGACAAAGATAAACAAACATAAGCATTGCCTCTTAAGGAGGACTTCAGACATGTGCCTGCCCAAGTAACAGGACAGGTCTTCCAGACTACATGAAGTTAGAGAAGCTATACCTCAATGCTCAAGCTATCAAGCAAAGCAAAAGCAAGTTCACAATGAACTATAACAACTAAGGTACCTGAAAACAATCCAACACAATCAGTATACAATCCAAAAGTTAAACAATTAATGGTCAACAATCAACAGACAACTCAGACAAACAAGCAAAGCAATGCATCAAGCACCAACGTGCAAGCCACAAGCTCAATTCAAATGAGCTAAAAGCAACCTACAAAACAAGTCATGGTTAGTCAAGATAAATCAAATACGTAGCTCAAGCCAATGAACCAATTCTTCAAGGCCATATGCTTCTTGTCCTGAAAACACAACTCAAACATAAGCACCAACCGCTAGGACAAGGCCTAGGGTCAAAGAGGGAGAAATAATTCAAAACAGAACATGCAAATTGACATGAATCAGCTTCAATCAATTAAGAACAATATCCAAGTGGTCCCATGTCAATAGCATCAACCAATTTCATTTCACAAAGCACATAATGCAAAGCATGCAAGTTCAAAGCTCATAGAAGCAAACAGAATGAACCAATCCACATCAACTCAAACATGATTCAATAAATCTCAAGAAAAATCATGGCTACACAACACACATCACATGATCATCATAACAAACATCAAGGCATTTGGACAAGTGGAAGCATGGCAAAGAAATTCCATAAGGCAAGGCAAGCACAAATAAGCTCAATTGAGGCACAATTTCATACATCAACTTAACACAAGCCTAAAACAGAATCCACACATGATAAATGCATCCAAACAAAGCCACAATAAACTTGAAAGTGTCTAGAATCCATGTACCAAATTTCAAGCTCATAGGATAAACATCAAGCATTTCACAAATCATTTAAATTCATGACTATCCAAAAGTCCACAAATGACAAGCCAGAAAGGAAAATCCCAAACAAATCAGAAATCAATCCAAAAATTCCATAACAATTCATGAATAATCCTAACATCCAGAAATAGCATCATGCGAAAAATCTCATCAATTGGCATTCATTTGACATGGTAAAGAAAATCCACAAGTTGAACAACCAAAGGTGTGACACACATCGTAACACCTACATTAACCAGATCATATCTCAACAACCATAAATGCTAAAAATTCAAACTCTATACCAAAATGTCAATTAGGATGTCTAGTTTGAGCATGCAAAGTTTCAAGAGCATTGGATAAAATGTCATCATTTCATGAAGCAAATGGCAAGGTAAGTCAAGAAAACACACACATACACAAACCCTAAGCCAAATTAAATTCCATCCGTGCACAATTTCTGGAAAAAATCTCATAAAATACTAGACATTATGAGGAACATCATGCAAAAAATCCCAGGTCATTTGGATCATCCATCATTGAGTTATGAATTTTTGAATGAATGGAAAAAATAAAAATCACATGGAAAGCATAGCATGAATATGTGAAGAACAAAGGAATAAAATGCAAGGCGCAATATGTGGAAATGTTCATGGCCGGAATCGAACCGAGGGAGCATTTTAAAATAAAATAGATTAATTAAATGGATTTTTAAAAATGAGGCGCCAGCACATGAAACGCAGTCGTTTCATTAATGTGCTGGCAGTCAACCGAAGTCAACTTCTCGCCTGGCCAATGATACGCGCTGCATGGAGTCCCCATGAGCCAATCAAAAACGCGTTATCCACAAACACAAACGAAACGCAGGGCAAGGGTTTTGGAAGATCAAAATGGATTTCTGGAAAATTCTTCATCAACATTCATACGAGTTCATCATGGATCATGAACAAATTTCACAGAAACATAAAACAAGCATACCATCTTGTAGATCTTGCAACACACATCCATAATCCATACATAATTTAACCTAATTCTAACTAAACAAAGCAAATCGAAGCAAGGAAAAATCACATGTCAATATTTAAAACAGCATAACTCAATCAATTTAGCATGGAAATTAATGATTCAAAGCTCAGTTTCACCAGTGTCACAAGATCTACAAACATCACATAATCAATTTAAGAAAGAAGAAACTCGAGTTCTCACCTCTTGGAGAAAACAGAATTGGAAATGATGGATTCGAGCCTTGCAATGTGCAAACAGACCTTCCCAAGTGCTTATGAAGTTAATTGGATGAAGAATGAGGGTTTAATCGTGCTTGGTTCCTTTGGAAATTACAATTGCCATTGATGTATCAAGCTTCAAACATGCTTCCACCTTGCACTGTCTCATTCAATTCCACGTACCAATTCACTCCAGAACACTTCAAATACAAAGATCAAGCACTGGAAATAGATGTTGTTTTAAGAAATTGCAAGAAAAAGTGAAAGAAAAATTTGATGAAAAACTTTTAGATCTGAAAAATGAGTCGTCCCTTGCTGAAATCTGTTAGGGTTTTTGTTTTATACCCTCTCCTAATCATTCTCTAATTATGCTTAAGCCATTTGGTAAGTGGAATTAGTGAAAACAAGTGTTTATGCAAATTGATATTTCCACCTCTATGCATGGTATGCATGCATGAACAGTACACGAATTCACCTTAAATTCACTCAAACAAGGCCCATGCAAATTTCTGAATTGGTTTTGTAAGCCCATGCTCAACCAAAATTGTTTTATGGAATTTTCTTTGCAAAATTTCATGAATGTGCACATGACCATGAAAGTGAAATTTATGTCATGTAATGGATGTTTTGGAAAGTAGAGGTTATAAGGAGAATTTTGCAAAAATAACCACTTGAATTGGAGTTTTGGTTGAGAAGTTATGCCCATTTGAATCTTCAAGTACACCTTGCCATGTTTTGATCATATCTCTCCAACCATACATGAGAAATTCATGTTCTTGGACTTTTTGGAAAGGGGAGAACAAGATCTTCAGCTTTCATGTTGGACAAAATTTCATTTGAAGCTTGCTTTATGATGTAAACTTGAGGAGAAAACCTTTCCATTTTTGGCAATTTCAAATTACAGGTCACTTACTACTTTTGGAAACTTTTCATCTGACCTCAAATTCTTCATTGTTGATGTTTGAAATGTTAAATGAGACTTGTATGGACATGAATGAGGCCTCTCTAACCATTTCCCACCTTCAAATCCATGGTTGAATGCACAGTTGACTTTGGTTGACTTTCTAGGGGTTCAGATGAATTGCATCTTGGCTGATGATCTCTGAACATCCAACCTTTGGCCAAACCACTTCAAAATGATCCCTAGGTCATATGAACTCCTTGAACCAACCCTAGGGCTTTGCTTCAATAGGAATTTCACTTGCTTGCTTGCACAACTGGATCTCCTGACCAGTCTTGACTGATGACTTCCACTTGGGCAATGGACAATGCAATGTTATGCAGTGGACAATGTAATGTTAATGACTTAAAATGAAAAATGAATGTACAGAATGGGAGGTGCAAATTTGAGGTGCTACACCAACGTCTAAGAGAAAGATCTCTTAGTCCTCCAAAGTATACAGACTACGCAGAGTCACTTGAGGAACAAAATCAATTTAGCAAAAGAAAATTGTAATCTAAAGTGCTTCTAAGATAAAGCAAATATTACAGCAATTAGAGCAAGCAAGTGATTTCACGTATGAGCAACAGCTCGTGAAAGAGTAAGAGAGAGAGTAGAGTTTTTCTTTGTGTTCAGGTGCATCTCTCAATGAAGTATGTCGTCCTTTATATAGTGATGAAAGGACCGTTGTAGTGATGGCAGAATATTTGTCTTTGATGAGAGTTTAATGCCATAACTTCTGTGTTTCTTGCCTAAATAAATTTGTCTCCCTGAATAACTTCTTTCCAAATATATTTTCTTTCCATTTGAAGTTGTAGTTTCCGTTACTCTTTCTGGATAAGGAGATTCTTCGTCAGAATCTGCGTTAACTCTGTTAATCTGAGATTGTGTTGGCATTACATCAGAGCTTCAGAGAGTCCTGGTCTTTTAGATCATCAACGTTGATTCCAGAGGATTGTGTTGAGTTTACATCTAATTCTCTATGTCGTTTTGCTTAGAGTCAGAACTTCTAATTCGCGCTTCTTCTTCAGATGATTCTGATCTTCTGGTACTTTGTATCTAATTCGATTCTGTATCTGATAAAGCGATCAGATTCCTTTGTTCTTGTTCAGAGTCCTGCACACTTAGAGAAATTTCATTAGAGTGCCATTTTTGGTTTCATCCTTTGTTATCATCAACATCCTGGAATCTGTTGTAGAACAATTTTTGTTCTTACACAATCCACTAAAAGGCACTCTACTAGAAACATTTATCCCCAAGAGATGAGAATATTCTTCCAATGTAGGCACAAGTTGAAAATCAAGGAAAGTGAAATAACGGTAGAAAGGATCATAGAACTGCACCTATACACTCAAGAGTCCTTCAACCACATCAACAGACAAGATGGAAAAAAGCTTCCCATGACGTTGTTTGAAGTCCAAGGGATCTAATACAAAAGATGCTAGCTTCCTTAACTCTTTCAAATCTGGACATCTGAAACGGTACTTCTTAGTGTTTCTTCATCCATAATCCATGGTCTAAAAATATTTGCAAATGATACCTTAGTTCCTTAAAATTTTCGTGTGATGAATGTTATGATGCGCATGAATGCATGAATGCAACAATCACAAATAAGGGATCACACACAAGGCAAACAAAGGTCAAGGGATTAATCAAGTCATTGTCAAGATCGATCATCCATTTTGGTGGATTATGTTTTACACCTTATTGTAAGACCCCAATTTTGATCCTAAGATCCCTCACGCAATTCCATTATAAGCATTAGCTTTGGGATCATACCTTGGCATCCTCATTACCCCTCTTTCATTGGGTTTGTTTTGGAAGAGGTCACCAAGCACTTTGTGATTATATCATACTTGTATTTTATCATTTCACTAATCAAAATACCAAAAATATGTCTTTGCATTTGCCTAACTCTTTTGTAGGAAGGGCATGATCCTATTGATTCCTCAAGTTCACATCTAGGGTTTGAGACCCTCATGAACAAAGAGCACGACCATTGAATTGATACAAGAATGGTTATGGGCATCATATATGAGTCCCAATGTTCTCTACATTTTATATTGATCAATTTTTCTTCAAGAGTTTGAGGGTGATTTGCCTTGGAAACCCTAGTTTAACTAGGTATCTTGAGTAACTTCTCCAACAAGATATCTCACCAATTGATCAAATTTCTCAAGGGGCGCTTCAAATTTCATCATCTTATGCATATATGATCTACCATGAGCCTAAAAAGTCAAGATATTTGGAAGTTAGCAAGTTGGTTGATGGTGGTTGGCCAGATGAATTCATCTGATCAAAATTGGGTTTCCCTAGACTTACTCTCAAAAATGATTCATGTTGAGACCTAGAGCTAAATTTTCTTGGAAAATCATTTTCTATGTTGAAACATTATAGGTCATTTAGTCTAAACACTAATTTGAAAGTAAACTTTCCAAGGCCATAACTTGCTCAATTTTTATGATATGAAAGATTTCCAAGTTTCGCAATCAAATTCAATGTGCCTACTTCAACGTTGATGTTTGGAGTGGGAGCTAATTCAACTTTTTTGAGCATGTGATATGAGGTTACATTCTTGCTCAAATTTCTTCAAGTTACAAACTCCAAATGGAAAAGTGTTGAACCTGAAATTCCTTCCTATTGATCTCACATTTCCAAAGAGCTCAAATTCATTCATTTTGAAGAAGATCATGGAATGCATTGTCTGCACATGGCATGAAGATGGTGTCATCACTTTGCAAGGATTAAACTTCAAATCAAAATGTACACTTTCCTTGCAATCCAAGCTGAATTCAGATTATCTCACACTCATTTGTTGACTTATGGCAATGATTTTATGGGCCTATGCGCGCCCATACACTCATGCATCATCAATGACCAAATTTGGAAAGTGAATTCAAGTTTGCAAAAAGCAATGGATTCAGCTATAAATGGAGCCTCATATGCTCAACATTTCACACACATTTATGCTAACTTTGATCCCCTAACTCTAACCCTCACATTGCAAAGGATAAACCTGAGAAATTCACTTGAATTTGAGTTTGAATTTCCAATGTTTTGAAATTCAAATCTCCAGGAATCCGTAGCCTTTTGAGCATTCAATCCTTCCTCTGCAAGCATTTGGAGTGAGATCAAGCACGAGCAAGAACAAGATCAATTGAATCTAGACCTCCATTGAAGGTATTTTCCAGAAAATTTTGATCTCTTCGATTCTCTCTAATTCTTGCTCAATTCTATTGATTCTTTGGTTGTCTGAAGTCCTACCAATGTAGGCAAGAAGATTGAGTTGCTTAGAGGCCAAATCGAAGCAACTCAGTTCATGTACCTCAAATTTCAACTCCATGTATCTCTCAATATACTTGGAGTTAGCCTGAATCGAGGCCAGATTCGAACTCAGTGCCATTTTTACATTGAAATCATGTACTTGTTTTTAATTTTGGTGATAGTTGAAGATGGACCAGTCCGGTGAGGTCCATTGGAGAAAATGATCGGAGCTACAGTTCCGGCCATGCGCTGGCATGTCTCACAGCCACATGATCCTCTTGATTTGTTTTAATATGGAGCGTGCATTTGAATTACCAATGTTATGGCACACTGACTAATGTCCACCGTGGATAGCGCATTCTCTACCACTTGATCTGCCACCTCAATTGACGAGGGAGATCAAGTGGTCCAAGTTTTTTCTGATATTTTTATTTTTATTTTAATTGCATTATTTTCAATAATTCATATTAAATTCAATATTCATCCAAAAAATATGGGACTTTCATTAAAAAAATTCAAAATTTTTCCTCTTTCATATTTTGAATAAAAATTATTTTTTGGATCATTATTAATATTTTTCATGAATTAGATGATTTTGCATTTCTTTTTAATTGTTTAAAATTATTTTTAAATGTCCAAAAATTATGAAAAATTTTCTCCAAGGTCCTTTGACCTTGTTTGACCTATGATAAATATCATGTCCATTTCTTTGGTGTTTTGATGAGATTTTAGGAATTGGACAAACCATATTTTATTTAAATGCACTATTTTAGTATTTTAATTTGAATAAATGCCAAATAAATTTGTTGACCAATTGGGATACTTGTTTATGTTTGACTCTTGTTGTTGGGCTTTGGTCAAGGTGGATTTGAATTTGTCAAATTAATATCATTGGATTTAGGGGATTGATGGAATGTATATTCCATCTCCCAAAATAAATGGATGATATTAATTCGGTAAAAGTCCTCCTTTGACCAATTTGTGTTTTGATCGATTTCCCTCCTACTTCATCTGATTCCCTTTCTTCATTCATTCATTCCATTTGTCCTATGATATCTCATAATCCTAAGGCTAGTTGATTGAAAAATTGACATGAGTATGGATGAGATTAGGCCACATCTTTTGCATATTCTTTTTGTGTGTGGTATGTTTCATGAGCATAGTCCATTATATTATGTCTCTAACATGCCTTAACACCAAAATTTTATGCCCGGTCTCAAATAATTGTGACTTCTACATAAGTCCAATTATGATTGCTTAACATAGCGCTAAATTTGTGACATAAAAGGCATAAGCATTCTAGTTAGTGAGATTGTAAGTCTCCCATCTTTCATGGTATTATGTGGAAACTTGGCCTTCTTTCCTTTCTTTGGAAGATGTTTTAGCTCAAGGATTCATGCTTGTGATAAGTGGGTTGAGTGTTCTCCAAAGAATGACATCAATTAAAAAAGCAAAAGCAAAACAATACCAACTTCTAACCTATTAACCACTAACTCTTAATTTCAAGACCTTTACTTTAATGCCATTTAACTTTTGGCATCTTATTTCATTTGCCATTATTCATTATCATTCTAATTGTTTATGTTAATGCAATTTTCACTTTGTCCACTTGGACCATATTGTGTGATATATTTTGTTTGTGTATACTTTGCTTGTTTGTGTGGTCTTTGACGATTAATGTACATAATAACAACAAAAACCCTAAAAGAATTTTGTGTGGATTGTTGGCTTGATATTGGACAAATGGACTTAGAATCTAGGCAACCTTCCTATGCTAAAGGACTTGGCTAATGCGAACTTATTGAGAAACCAAGTGCTTGCAATCTGAAATTCGTCTGACACATCATTCAAGATCCTTTTGAGTTCATCCGCAACATGATCATTGTGAAGCTATGATTTTGAACCCGTGACTTGTAGAATTCATCTGTTGCATGGGCCATTTTGAAGAAGATCATGGAATGGATAAGTTTGGATGTGGCCATCTTTATGTGATTCCTTGCTCTTCAAGATAATAGAATTGTGCATTTGTGTGTGTAGCGGTGTATTCGTCGCTATATGATCTATCGATTAAATCATAAGCAAGAGATACATTGAAATTTCGAGTCGCCACCGCACTTTTATTTATCCAAAGGACTGGCTAAAAAGCGAACAAAAGCCTAAGAAGTTTTACACGTAGAAAACTAATAAAAAGATCAGAGAGTCTGGGTAAGGGGTAAATTACGCAATGGGAAGGTGTTAGGCACCCACTACGTCCTAGGTACTCCTAGGGAGCCCTTTTCACACTTGTTATGCAAAAATTATTATTTGTTATGACATAAAGATTGTGCAAACATGATTGGGATGGTGAGAAAAGAATATACAAGTTTATTATTATTGGGTTCGAACGGATGAACCCGTTGCCTACGTACCTTCCATCAAAGGTAAGGATCAGAACGCCGTAGTTCGGCTAAAAGATTTCCAAAAGTGGGTTAGGTTCAATTTTAAACACAAACCCTAGGTCTTACGTTATCCACGGGAGAAAACTCAACCTTATACAGACAACAACGTCCACCATGTGAGAACAGCTTCAACTGGCCAGAGAGGGGTTAACCCTATAATAGGCGAGGAAGACTTACAATTCAATCACTAAAGACAGAAGGTGAGATTAACATCAACCACTAAGATAAATCAAACCTATAGCTCATGTATGAAAAGATTAATGGACAAAGCCAAAACAAGTGAATGAGTGGAGTTACTGATTATGATTATGAAAATGGAGTCAAAGTATGATTAAGATCAATTCAAATAAGTATTATGAAACGGATTTTGAAAAAAGGTCAAGGACTTGAGTCCAAGTTTTTAGTTAGAAAACATGAAGATGTTTGCACAACACTTATGTCAAGTTTGAAAGATAAAGTGTGAAAAGGTTCTAAGACGTAATGAATGATGAATGGATGAAGGATGGATAGTAAAACTTCTTAGAAGGTTCACTTCTTGGAATCATATGGAAGATGATTCAAGTGTGTCCTTTGGAATGGCAATTAATAATAACAAACAAACAAAGCAAGCAAAAGCGGATATCGGATGCCAATCACTGGTCTTATACCAATCTCCTAAAACAAAATGGGATATCAGAAGCCACTCAATGGACTTACACTAATCTCCACAAGCAAAGAAGTAAAAGCGGATACCGGATACCAATAGATGGATTTACACCAGTCTCCTAAAACAGAACAGGATATCAGATGCCACTCAATGGACTTACACCGATCTCCTCAAAAGAAAAACAAAGATGAAATATGGAAGTTAACTGCCAATCTATCTGGACTTAGGTTAACTCCACAGTATGCTCACAGGAAATCCAATGCCACATCACAGGGACTTACAATGGATCCTCACATACAAGAACAAGAGCAACAATATGATCACAGGTATGCAAATGCCAACTTACAGGGACTTATAATTGCAACCTCACATCAACAAAGAAAACAAACTATGATCACAGGAAAGCAGATGCCAACTTACAGGGACTTATAACTGCAACCTCACATACAAATCAAACAGATCAAATTATGATCACAGGATAACAGATGCCAACTTACAGGGACTTATAACTGTATCCTCACATACAAACAGATAAACAAAAGATATGAGTGACCAATGAGGTCTTACACTCTATCCTTCCATATCATAGGAGCAAAGGCCAAAAGAGATGGACTTACAATTGTCCTCAATGGGCAAACAACAATGATAACATCACAAAACAAATGAGATGATCATGCACTAATGGCAATTGATGATGATGATAAATGCATAGCATATGGGCAAGCAAGTACATATGAAGCAATCAATCAATCAATGAATAACAAACAGCACACTCTATAGCCAAACAATGGGGGGCTCACACAAGAGGGTTTGACTTTAACAGCCCACTGTAATAGGTAAGTGTCGCTCTTAACCTGGCCATTGAGGGGCTCAGGTGAAGCAGATGAAAAGGAGATGAGGGGTGTGCCTCATTGCTTCAATCTCAGATCAGAGAGAGCATCAAAGAAAGTGTGGGAGTTCAGAAAGTAGGAACTCTCTCCACATTATTGACTCGATTAGATCTTGGGTATTTATCTCATTGCTTCAACCAGGTACTGGGAGCAAAGAGAGGACACACTGAATAGTGGGGGATAGATTGCTTATCCCTACCTTCCACCAATTGCCTTACTTGAAGGACTTTTCCTGCTTGGGACAATTTTAAACAAACACAGGCATTGCCTCTTAAGGAGGACTTCAGACAGTTTGCCCGGTCAAATAACAGACCGGGTCTCCAGACTACATGAAGAAGAAGTAATTATACCTCAAAGCAAATGCTAAAAAGCAAAGCAAGCAATCAAGTTCAAAGAACTTAGGCAACTAAAGTACCTGCAAAAGTCAAACTTATTAGCAAACAAGTCAACAGTCAAAATCAAAAGGAAATAACCCAAATAGTCACACAGAGGGACCACTTGTGCAAGGCACAAAGACTCAAGTATGAGTCACCTACAAAACAAGGGTTAGCATGTGGCAAATAATCAAATTCAATCACATTTGAATGATCCTTTAAGCATGGGTGCTCAACCTGAAACAACAGCTCAAATGTAAGCTCAGAAGACCACTGGGACTAGCCTAGGGTCAAAGATGAAAGAAAAAAGTCAAGGCAGCAAGCACTATTCAATTAAAGTCAAACTCAATCATGTAGGAAGCAAACACAATTGGATTCAAACTTATATCATGCATCAAGGTCATTTCATATGCAAAAGGATGCAAAGCATGGCAAGAGAAGCATACAAAAGTCAACAACAAAGACTTCATTCAAAAGTCAACTCAAACATTCTCAAAAATTATGAAATAAACCACACTCAATCCTAATATCTAACATGGTATACATGTCAAATTTCATGGCATTTGGATGAGAGGAAGGCAGTCAACAAAAATCATGGAGTTGAATCAAATTCAAGTAAGCATGGTGAAAGTCAACAAGCATGGGTCAACTTCAAAAAATCATATCAATTTGAAAACAGAAGAGAAATTATGAGATTAACACCATTGCAAAGCTTGAAGTGTCTAGTTATTACATATGAAATTTCATGATCATACAAAAAGATTTGAGAATTTCATAAGGGATTTGGCAAGGCATAGCACAAAAAGTCAACAAATGACCACATATGGAAGAAAATTCTCAATCAAATGGAAAACAGCAAGATTAATTCCAAGAAAATTCATACATCAATTAGACATACAAGGGATCATTCATGCAAAATTTCAAGTGATTTGGATAAGGGGAAGCATGTGAACAAAAATCATACATTTGCATATCATTGGTGTGACACAAATTGTCACACCCTAATTCAAAAATTCATATCTATCAAACCACAAATGAGAAATCCACAAACTTTATATGGAAATGAAGATCAATGTGTCTAGTTTCACCACAAAAAATTTCAAGCTCATTGGATATGTCATAAGTATTTCACAAAGAGAATGGCACAAGGTATCAATTTGGCATACATGTCAAGAAAATAATTACCATAAAAAATCCAGCCAATGGAAAAATCATTAAAAATCACAATTAAATGAAGGACACATTCATGATCATGAGGACAAAATTTCAAGATTTTTGGATAACAATTGAATTGAAAAAGAATTGTTTAAGTTGAGTGGAATTATGGGTGAAATATGAACACAAGGCATGGCATGAGTGGTCAACATAAGTCAACAAAATGGCAATTGTGTGAATAGTGCAGTCACTTAGTGAAACGACTGCGCTTCAGGGGAGAAAACGGAATGTTCTCATTGGCTCCCAGCCAATGGAACAGTGGCATGCGCAGCAACAGCCAATGGGCTTCGAGTTTTCTGGGTTCATCATAACCCTTAGGGTTTGGCAACAACAGGGCAACAGGCTCCATTTCATAATTCATCATATCATCATGAAATTCAAACAAACATGGCAATGGTGATCGACAGCAACACAAAAACTTGACTAGCATACAACAGCATTCATCATCATTCATCATTTAAATCGACAGCACGTGAACACAGCAACATTCAATAATCAAACCAACAAAATCATGAGGAAAAATCTGGACATGGTAAGTTTCGAAACAGCCAGCATAGCATCATCATCATTCGACCAAACCAAAACAAATGACAGCATGGTATTATCAACATCAGCTTGATTAATCAACCAGAAACAACAGCAAAATGTAACAATACATAGGTCAAACATCCACAACCAAATATCAATTCTGTGGATGCTGCAAGCAGGTTTAAAGGTTTCTCAAACAGCAGGGCATTGACAGCATTGGTATTCAACATTGTATCATCAACAACATCATGCAATCAACATGCAAACATAACCAATCAAAATCAACACAAAGCATGTGGAATTTCTGTTTTAGCTGGAAAATAGCAAAGTTCAACAGCATAGCAGCATGGCTCATCATCATTCAAACAGCAGACCAAACAACAGCATGGAACATGTTTCAAAAATGCAGCAGGGTTATGCAGCATCGGTATTCATCATCAACAGATCAAACAACCCAAAACAATAGCATGGCATACTCATCATCATCATGTAACAACAAAAAGCCAAACACAACAGGTGGAATTCCTGGGCAGTTCATCATAATAGCAAGCAATATCATCTTCATGTAAACAGAAATCGAAACAAGGTATCATTCAAAAGCAGCATGGTTCATGGTGTCTATCAACATCCAACCAAAATGGACAAAAGCATACAACATGTGGATTTAGCAAGCAGCAGGACACACTCATCATTCAATGAACCAAAACCAGACCAAGCATAGCATAATTAACATGGCAGCTGTAAACAATCAGCATGGTAGCTCATATATTCATCATCAATTTGCAATATGGTTAATAGCATAACAGCAAAACAACATGGACATGAAGATTTATGGACAGCTCAAACATAACAGCAATATCATGCATTCATCAACCAAATTCATCATTAAAATCAATAGCACATGAACAACAGTATTAGCCAAAAAATCGTGGCCATGAAATATCATCAGTGAGCAATATTAATCAATCAGCAAAACACACAATGGCAGGGCAAGCAGCATGATACCATCATCATTCAAACAGCAGACCAAATAACAGCATATAGCACAATCAAATGAATTTTTTAGGACAATGTTCATAAGGCTCAAAACCAGCAGGGCATGCTTCATCATCAACATACATTCTCAACCAAAATCCAAGAGACATGGCAGTTAGCAAGGCAATGTCAAAGTTCATGTAATGTCCAAAGCAGCCCTAAACCAAACATAACTAACACAGCTCACATGGATGTCTAGGCAAGGCAGGTTGCAAACAGCAGTAGTACATATTAAGCATCATCAAGATTTGACCAACAAAGCAAATAACAGCATAGCATCATAACAGCAGTAGCAACATTCATCATAACAGCAGGTTTTAGCATAACAGCACTATTAACATCATGTCATCATCATTATAACACAAAACATGAACAACAGCATACAACAGCACATAACATATTTCACATTGGATTTTCTGGACATGATATTTGGTTCAATGTAACAGTGCACTCATCATCAAGCAGTCACAATAAAATCCAACAATAACACATGGACAACATGTTACAGCAAGCAGGGTTCATTGAGTAGTTACCAACATCAAAACAAACATGACTCAACCAAACATACATCAGCATGGGATTTCATCATCAAACAGTATTTCAGCCTTCAGTTTCATCATCATGAAACAAAGTAGAGCAAGCAATCACAACAACAGGGTTTTAGCATGTTCATAAAAACATCATCAATCTACAGCAGGTCGAATTTTCAAAATGCCCTAAATCCAAAATCTAGCATACCAACAGCATCATTAACCATCAAGGAACAATAATATAGCATCACATTTTAAGGAATCACAGCAAGCAAGGTGAATCGAACAGAAATAAGTTTGGACACACAACATGAAATCCAGATTTCTTGGCCATGACATAACCATTTCAAGCAAGCCAACAATCATTTGAATCAGCATCAAACAAACTATCCAAATCACATCATGGCATGGCAAAAGAAGGGGTTCGAAAACTTACTTAGTTTTGAAGCAACTCAAGATACAGTGAGGTATTGATGGTATTGTGTTGAAACAGATGGTCCTTGAGCTTTGTAGTGCTGGATAATGATGCTTTTCTAGCTCGAGAATACTTGGAAACCTTCAAATCTCAAGTTGCCATTTCATGTACAGGAGGAAAACAGAGTGAGAAGATGGCTGTGATGGTGATGAGTAACGCTTGAATGGGCTTCCCAATACTGTCTAGGTCATGGAACAATGAAGGTTGTTCAGGATTTTTTGGTGGTTTGTGCAGGAATCTCGAAAATGCCAAAATGCAAGAAGGAATGAAGTCAGGAATTTCTGTGTGTAGGCTCTGAAAACTAGGGTTGAAATGTCAGGAAAATGCCCTTATATGTGGCTGTTAATCATCACTTAACCATGTGCTAAGCTAACTTAGTGTAAATGGTTCAATTTGCAATTTTGCTAATTGGTATGTAAGTGAACAAGGGAGGTGTGAAGTTGGTCGATTATGGGCCTGCTACAGCTGTACAGACTTTTGCCAATGCTGCTTTGGTTGTACATGAAAAGGCTGTACTGGCTTTGCTTCAATGAATCAAAAAAATGCATTTGCCAAGTTTGTATATAAGTGGAAATGGGGGTGTGTGCTGCTGCGAATTGGGCCTGAGCATGCTGCAAATGGCCAGCACAAATGCTGTCTTTGGTCTGCTAAAGGAATGCTGTACTTGCCTTTGCTCTTCTCCAACCAATTGCTAAAATTGCCAAGATTGTACTATGGTTCAAAATGGTGGTAAAATGGTGATGTGATGATGGTTTTGGACTTTGAACAAATTACAAATAATATATGAAACATTTCCCAATTGGCAAAAATGAGAAAAAAGTCCTAAATCAAAAAGTCAACTATGAGTCAAACCTTGATTTTTAAATGAAAAGGTCCAAAAATGCCATTTTGAATGGTAAGGTTTTAGGTCATGAAATTTATATTTTTGGAAAGAGGATGAAAAATGTGGTTTGTAGGAAAAAACCCCACCAAATTTGGCCTTATGGTTTGAGAGATATGGCTTGTTGAAGTTCAAAAATTGGTGAAAATGATTTGATCATATCTTGACAACCACACATGGGATTTTGATGTTCTTGGACTTTTTGAAAATGGGAAGACAAGATCTTCAACTTTCATGTTGGGCAAAAATTCATTTGAAGCTTGTATCATGATGTAAGTTTAAGATCAAGAAGTTTCCATTTTTGGCAGTTGAAATTACAGGTCCACTTTCTATTTCTGGAAAATTTTCTGATTGGCTTGATTTTCTTCCATGATGAGGCTGAACATGATATATGAGACTTATACAAGCATGAAGGAACTCCTTCAGATCAATTCTATCCATTAAATCCTTGATTAAATTCACAGTTGACCAAGTTTGACTTTTCTAGGGTTTTGAGTGACTGGACCACTTCTGATGAATTCCAAACCCTAATTCCTTGAGAACTTGACTTCAAATGATGTCTCAAGATGTATGAACTTTTGATTATGATCATGGTGCCCAAATTCTGCAAGAATGGCCACCATCCATTGCTTTGACTGACCAATGACTGTCTTTGACCTAATTGCTGATGATTGCTTCCACTGCAAGCAACAAGGTTAGACTGACAATATTTTTGTACTTTTTGAATGATAAACATATGAAAGGCAAATATATACAAATGCAAAGTATGCTTGGTGATCAAGAAACAAACCTACAAGGCAATCTACCCACTAGGAGGGGACAAAGGCATGCAATGATCCTTGAGGCCATGATATGAATGATATGGGCCATGAGGGATCTTAGGGCCCAAAATTGGGGTCTTACAGATGCCCCTATTTAAGGTCATTCTAGCCGGAGAAGTGAAGTTTAGAAATCTTCAACTCGACGCGGTAGAATGGGCTTAAATAACAGTAATGAGACAAATTTTGGTCCCTAAGAGACCTCATGATGCATATGTATGTATGCAAAAGACACAAACTCTGTGGGGAATATAATTCACACAGGAGAAAAGACGATCCATCAGAGTAGTACACTCACCAGGAACAGAGACTCTAACAAGACTCTATGGGGATAATAAAAAGAAAAAGAAATGTGTGAACAATACACGACTCCAAACTGGGGAAAAAACAAAACTGACACAACGTGATCAAAACACGACTCTGATTAGAAAAACGGAAAACAGACTGGAGAACTCACTGGGGAGTGAAGGACTCACACTGGGAAAAAGAATTCCAAATGGGAAATAAATCCATTGGAGAGACACAAGCTGACTCCTGGAGGAGAAGCAACAGAAAATTCCACTGGGGAAGCAACAAAGAAATGAGATGTTACCAGGCATACGGGTAACAAACTCAGAGAAAATCTGACTCCACAGGGGGACCGAGGTCATAATAGGGAGCAGAAAAGGAGGGAACACCAAGGATACCGGTTACTGGGTATATAATAGGTGACCGACCCAAAGCGTGAATTGGATTTCACTTCCAAAACACTCATCATCCTGAAGGGAGCTATAAAAAGCAAACTTGTTTATAGGATGGACATTCAATTCCACAAGGAAAATGAATCTTACTCTGAGGGGAAAACAATCAAAAGATCGACTCAAGAGTGAACGAGATATAATATCCATTACCGTCAGAACGTGGATAAGATACTCGCATGAGATATATTATCTATTACCGTCAGAACGTAGATAATAAACTCACATGGTAAAGAACCACAGAGATACCGGTTACTGGGTATATAATAGGTGATCTACCGAAAACGTGAATTGGATTTCACTTCCAAAACACTCCTCATCCAAAACACAAACTGGTTAAAGGATGGCTATTCGATTCTACAAAGAATACGAATCCTGCTCAGTTGGGGAAAGTCAACAAAGGATTCCAACTAAAGAGCGCATGAGACATATTATTCATTACCGGCAGACCGTGAATAATACACTCGAAAGGAAAAGACACCAGAGATACCGGTTACTGGGTATATAATAGGTGACTAACCAAAAAGAGAGACAATCGATACCAAGCATACGGGTAAACGAAGGACAACTCAAAGGGATAAATTGCAAGCATCCGGCAATTATCCAACAACAAGAATATTCGACTCCACAAAGGGAACTAACGAATCTTACTCGACTGGGGAAACACAAAAGGCTTCGACTGAAGAGCGCATGAGATATACTATTCATTACCGGCAGACCGTGAATAATATACTCGCATGGAAGACTATCCACAACCGGTTACTGGGTTAACAAAGGATAAATCAACCGACCAGAAAGGCATCGGGATACCAAACTAGGTATATAATGATAACCAATCAAAAGGGAGCAACAAACATTACCAACAGAAGGGTAAATGAAAGGCGATCTGCTGAGGATAAATTGCAAGCATCCGGCAATTATCGACAGAAAACTAGCTGGGGATGCATTGGTATACAACCAATGATCCGGGGAACAAATCACGAGCATACGGTGAAAAGACCCACTGGGGATAAAATTGCTAGCATACGGCAATCATCCACAAAAGACTTGCTAAGGATATAAGTGCTGATCTGAGCAACTTATACAAGCAAAGGAAAATCAACATCAAGAACTAGATGAAGATAACCACAAAATTAGGGTTTACATCTACCGAATACGGGATAGAAGACCAAGAACTCCGCGTGGGGATAGAACAAATCACAAATCCGCACGGGAAACCAAAATAGGGTTTATAACAAACCACAAACTGCTGAAGAGCAGAAAAAAAGGGTTTACAACTACCGGGTAGTAGGTAGAAGACCAAAAACTTTGGCTGGAGAATAAAAGGTGTATAACCACAAATTCTGTTAAGAAAGCCAGGAAAGATAGGACTTACAACTGCTGGTTTGTAGGCAGAGGCCCAAAAACATTCTACTGGGGAACAACCCACTGGGAAGCACAAGACATCTGACAAATAGCCAATTCGGGAATGATCCGAAAAGACAGACTGAATAAAGACACGTCCTAATGAGGATGTAACTCAAATAGGAAAATCCATCCCAATATATGTGTTGGGAGGAAACGGAAGAAACCGTCATCCACGAGGATATATCTCAGTGGGGAACTGCAGAAGGAAAGACAACCATTTTCTGCTTATGGGGTTGACTCTATATGGAGAGATTTTAAACACCCAACATCTGCTTGGGGGGATCTGTAAAGAGATCTATATCACCATAGCAGGAGACACGACAAACAAAAGATATATGGCAAGAAATGCAACATGAATATCTGAATGTTTATGAATATGCATGAATATGCGTAATTTATGTTTGATGAATGCTGACAAAACAGACAATTCTAACACAAACAGGTTCAGGAACCAAACGTCCGATATTATACTTCCAGGGGAAAAAACAGCTGGAGAGCCAATCTGCGGAGATCCACATGCTGAGAAGCAAAGATCTGCAAGTACTGCTGAAGAAGCAGAGAATCATAAATATCAGGAAACAACCCAATCAGGGTACAGAAAGTCACAACGGGCAAAGCAGCCACCAAGACAAATCTGTAGGGGAACAAGAGAAATCCCAAAGTATCTGCAGGGGATCCCAGTGTCGACTGAGAAATAAAAAGTGCGTTGCACAAGCACAAACTGCTGTAGAAGCAGATCCACACAACTCCACCGGGGAACAACCCACTGCGGGAGAAAGATATCATCCAAGTAGAGTGTAACTGCACAAGCAACTCTATTGGGGAAAACTGTCGGCTACTCTCTTGGGAACAAACCACTGAGGGAGGACAGATCAAACAAATAGATTCTGCAATAAACCACTCCACTTGGGGAGAATACACAGCAAATTGATCACAACAAGTAGATTCTGCAATACAAGCCACTCTACTAGGGATCTCAAACAGTCAGGAAACAAATCCGTTCACTGGAGGCAAAAGCCATCATCCGACCATATTGGGGATTGACGGAGTATTCAACAGGCGAAACTGCCACGACAAACAATCTGCAGACTAAGCTGAGGGAAAGATGGTTGCAATACTGGGATGTCAACCCAAATCAAAACTGCTCAGGAAAATAAATCCTGCTCTGCTGAAGAGAATAACTCTGATGGAGAGAGAGCAACAATTCCACAGACGACTTTGCCGGGGAAAGGGTAAAGTACCGGGTATCAAACCACTGACTTACCGAGTCTTCAAAAGAAAGCAACCGTGCTGAGGAAACAGACAAATCCTGCTGGCACACCGCATGGGGAAAAAGCGGTAACAACTTCACTTACAACCCTGGTGGGGATATTAATAACAGCTCTACTCGCGACTCCGAAGGGAGTATCAATCAACAGCTACACTCATGACTGTGCTGAGGAGACAAATAAAGTCTGGGGATATGACCCACTGGATAAAGGGACGGGGCACCAAGATGACAAACCATCAACCGCCGAAACTTCTACAAGGAAAACACCCATGCTAGGGAAAAAACTGCTGCTGGAGAGAACGAAGTCTTCAACAACAAATCACTTGCGACTGTACTGGGGAACACCCCAACAACAACTCTGTCTGAGGAACAGCCTCAACAAAGATCTGAAGAAAGAAGATACCACCAAACCAGGAATATGAACGAATGTCTTACCTGTTGGGAATCATGCCACCCTCGGGAGAGCACTGAGATATTCTTGAGTATCCTTTCAATCTTGTGAATGTTCACTTTGTTTAAAACAAATAATTTTGAAAAATTTGATTTGTTTAAAACAATGACATTTATCAATTTAAAACATGCAAAACATTTGTTGAATTGAAACAAATAAGAGTGCAAATAATTGGATAAAAAGCTCAAATTGATTTGATAGAATGGTAGTCTGCAAATGGCAAGACTCCATAGATCTGTACAAATTTGAAATCAGTGATATATATTGGAAGAGGGCTACATTGAACATAATGATCCTTTCTCTACCAATTTGAATCTCGATGTATCCGAAGCTTCGGTTGACGACGAATCGAGAATCTTCTGACGAAATGACGACTGATGAACCAGAAAGTCTTGTCAGGATGCAGTTACTTGCCAAATCCCTAATTTTTGCCTAGATTGCCCCAGAGTGAGGTACTCAATCTAGCGGGATGCAAATATATATTTTTTTTCAAGTCTCTAATTTTTGCCTGGATTACCCTTGCGGGTTCTCCACCGAGACGCTCATTTTTGCCTAAGCCGCCCTTTCGGGTTTTCAACTTAGCGAGCTATTCTGTTTTTTCATTTCATTTTTTCATTTGCATATACTTTTTTTTTTTTTTTTTTTTTTTTTTTTTTTTTTTTTTAGGCAAAGTATCTCTTAACTGCATCTGAATTCACAGGACGAGTGAAATCCTCCCCATCCATTGTTGTAAGCATCAAAGCTCCGCCTGAAAAGGCTCTCTTAACAACATATGGACCCTCGTAGTTTGGAGTCCACTTGCCCCTGGAATCGGGCGCGAAAGACAAAACTTTCTTGAGCACAAGGTCACCTTCTCGGAACACACGAGGCTTGACCTTCTTGTCGAATGCTTTCTTCATCCTCTTTGATACAACTGACCATGGCACATGGCAGTTAATCTCTTTTCTTCAATCAAATTCAACTGGTCAAAACGACTCTGAATCCATTCAGCATCAGTCAACTTGGCTTCCATCAAGACTCGCATTGATGGGATCTCCACCTCTACTGGGAGAACGGCTTCCATGCCATAAACAAGAGAAAGGGGTTGCCCTGTTGAAGTGCGTACAGACGTACGGTATCCATGCAAAGCAAATGGCAGCATCTCATGCCAATCTTTGTAGGTGACAGTCATCTTCTGTAATTCTCTTGATATTCTTGTTAGCAGCTTCAACAGCCCCATTCATCTTAGGTCTGTAAGGAGAGGAATTATGGTGTGCAATCTTAATTCAGCGCACAATTCATCCATCATCTTGTTATTCAGATTGGATCCATTATCAGTAATGATCCTCTCTGGCACACCATAACGGCAAATCAGCTGGTTCTTGATAAACTTCACAACCACCTGTCTGGTTACATTCGCGTACGACGCGGCTTCAACCCATTTGGTGAAGTAGTCAATTGCTACGAGAATAAACCGATGTCCGTTGGACGCTTTCGGCTCAATCATACCGATCATGTCGATTCCCCACATAGAGAAAGGCCATGGTGACGAAATCACATTCAGGAGTGTCGGAGGAATATGAATCTTATCCGCATAAATTTGACACTTGTGACATTTCTTCACATACTTGCAACAGTCAGACTCCATTGTCAGCCAATAATAGCCTGCTCTCAACATTTTCTTAGCCATGGCATGTCCATTGGAATGAGTACCAAATGAACCCTCATGGACCTCAGTCATCAATAGGTTTGCTTCGTGTCTATCCACGCATCTGAGCAAAACCATATCAAAATTTCTCTTGTACAGCACTTCTCCACTGAGGTAGAAACTGCCTGACAACCTTCTCAAAGTTTTCCTATCTTTTTGATGCCCCAGGCGGGTAGACCTGGTTCTGGAGGAAATTCTTGATATCAAAATACCAAGGCTTGTCATCTTTCACGTCTTCAATTGCAAATATGTGAGCGGGTCTGTCCAAGCGCATCACAGTAATGTTGGGAACATCATTCCACCATCTGACAACTATCATGGAAGCAAGCGTAGCAAGGGCATCTGCCATCCGATTATCCTCTCGAGGAATATGATAAAATTCAACTTCTGTGAAGAAAGTTGAAATTCTCCTTGCATAATCTCTGTATGGGATGAGACCTGGTTGATTCGTCTCCCATTCACCCTTGATCTGATTGACAACCAAAGCTGAATCACCATAGACATCAAGATACTTGATTCTTAAATCAATGCATTCTTCAAGTCCCATAATACAGGCTTCATACTCCGCCATGTTATTCGTGCATTTGAAGGTTAGCCTTGCTGTAAATGGAATGTGCGATCCCTGGGGATTAACAATTACTGCCCCAATTCCATTTCCATATTGATTAACAGCGCCATCAAACACCATCGTCCATCTGGAACCAGGTTCTGGACCTTCATCAAGTGTAGGCTCATCGCAATCTTTCATCTTCAAATACAGAATTTCCTCGTCCGGGAAGTCATACTGAACAGACTGATGATCTTCAATTGGCTGGTGCGCTAGATGGTCAGCCAAGATACTACCTTTGATAGCTTTCTGAGCTCGATACTCAATATCATACTCAGACAACAGCATCTGCCAACGGGCAATCCTCCCAGTTAAAGCAGGCTTCTCGAAGATATACTTAATTGGATCCATTCTGGATATCAACCAAGTTGTATGATTTATCATGTACTGGCGCAAACGCTTAGCTGCCCAAGCTAAAGCACAGCACGTCTTCTCAAGCATAGAGTACCGAGACTCACAATCAGTAAACTTCTTACTGAGGTAGTAGATAGCAAACTCCTTCTTCCCTGATTCATCTTGTTGACCGAGTACACAACCCATCGAGTCTTCAAGAACTGTCAAGTACATAATCAGAGGTCTTCCTTCCACAGGCGGAGACAAAATCGGAGGTTCGGACAGATAATCTTTGATACTGTCGAAAGCTTTCTGGCAATCCTCGGTCCAATCATGAGACTGATCTTTCCGGAGGAGCTTGAATATCGGCGCACATGTGGCAGTCATGTGGGATATAAATCTGGAAATGTAGTCAAGCGGCCAAGAAAAACCTCGGACTTGCTTCTCAGTTTTGGGTGCGGGCATCTCTTGTATTGCTTTGACCTTTGCAGGATCAACCTCAATACCTCTTTCACTTACCACAAAACCCAACAACTTGCCGGAACGGACTCCAAAAGTACATTTGTTCGGATTCAGGCGAAGTTTGAACTTCCTCAAACGCTGAAAAAGCTTCAACAAATGCTCAATATGCTCAACTTCCGTTCGGGACTTAGCAATCATATCATCAACATAGACTTCTATCTCCTTGTGCATCATATCATGAAACAAGGTAGTCATAGCTCGTTGATACGTGGCTCCGGCGTTCTTCAAACCGAAGGGCATCACTCGATAACAGAATGTTCCCCAAGGTGTGATGAATGTTGTCTTCTCCATATCCTCTGGTGCCATCTTGATTTGATTATATCCGGAAATCCGTCCATAAAGGAAAAGACTTTGAATTTAGCTGTATTGTCTACCAACATGTCAATGTGTGGTAGAGGAAAATCATCTTTTGGGCTAGCTTTATTCAAATCTCTGTAATCAACGCACATACGGACTTTTCCGTCCTTCTTAGGAACAGGCACAATATTGGCCACCCATAGAGGATATGTCGAAGTCACCAGAAACCCCGCATCAATTTGCTTCTGAACTTCCTCTTTGATCTTCACTGCCATATCTGGATGAGTTCTTCTGAGCTTCTGCTTCACAGGCACGCACTCAGGCTTCAAAGGCAGGAAATGTTGCACAATATCTGTATCTAAACCCGGCATGTCTTCATAGGACCAAGCAAAGATATCTGAATATTCTCGTAGCAAGCTGATCAAATCTTCCTTAACAGACCCTTCAAGAAGTGCCCCAATCTTCACCAGGCGCTCACAATCTTCAGATCCCAAGTTGACTGTTTCCAAGTCTTCGAGATGCGGCTGAATGATCTTCTCTTCGTGCTCAAGGAGACGGGTGATCTCATCAGGATCTCTTCAACGTCATCTTCTTCTGCCTCAAATACAGGGAATTCAAAGTGGGAGATGGCGTTGGATCATTATGTTCAATGGGTTTTAGGATCAACCTGCATAATGATTTTGGTTAAGAAAAATTCAGAATTTAACAAGCAAATCATTATGCAGATGAAAAATGTTGCTTTTATAGCTTTTATTTTTGTTTTTATGGTTTTTTTGTGATCACTGATTTCATAAAGAAAAGCAAAAAGTGAAAACAAAGGAAAACAAATGTTTTGACAATGCAAAAATTGAATGAAAATATCATTGTATATATGCTTTGCCAACAATGTCATCACTTCTCCTTTTGGCATGGGAGAAGGGTTTAAACAAAATGAACAATTACTCTGATCTATGGATAACTGTAGGAACATCCACAGCGACCCAATTGTGGCAGACACCACCAGGAATAACAAAATTGTTCAAGTCTTCTGCATCTTCTTCTTCAATGATAGCAGCAGCTTCCTCTTCTGCAGGTTGATCAGCATGGATGAATCCTCCACTGGTGAACAGACCTTGCTCATTGCATGCCCCAGAACCAAAGCCAATGCCAGCCCGGGATCGATTATCTTCAAGTTCAAGCACTTTCCCTAATCCAGCGACTGCACCACATTCAATGGCCAGCTTTGCATCACGGTAGGAAGTGAATGAAGGAGACTTCTTCTCGATTGGTTTATCAATAGATAAAGCTTGGAACTGAGTTCCAACTTCATCCTCTGCATCAATGTACGAGAAAGAAGACAGATTACTGACCAGGAGAGCCTTTTCTCCCCCTACTACAACCAATTTCTTTTTTTCACAAACTTCAGCTTTTGGTGTAGGGTGGATGTCACGGCGCCAGCCTCGTGAATCCATGGTCTGCCCAAGAGACAGCTGTATGATGGGTGAATATCCATTACTTGAAAAGTGATCTGGAAATCACTTGGTCCAATCTTGATTGGGAGATCAACTTCCCCAATCACGGTCTTGCGCGACCCATCAAAAGCTTTAACAACAACCCCACTCTGCCTCATAGGAGGACCTTGATATGACAAACGAGAGAGTGTGGATTTTGGCAATACGTTCAGAGATGATCCAGTGTCCACCAGTACATTGGACATTGCATCAGATTTGCAATTCATAGATATGTGTAAAGCCATGTTGTGGTCTCTTCCCTCCTCAGGGAGATCAGCGTCACAAAAGCTCAGAGTGTTGCAAGCGGTAATGTTTGCAACAATGCTATCAAATTGTTCCAGGGTGACGTCGTGATCGACATACGCCAGGTCCAAGACTTTCTGCAGAGATTCCCGATGAGGCTCTGAGTTCAGCAATAGAGAAAGAATGGAAATCTTGGAGGGCGTGTGTAGAAGCTGGTCTACACTATTGTACTCACTCTTTCTGATGAGCCTCAGCATCTCATCAGATTCTTCATCAACAATGCCACTCGGGCCATCTGAAGAAACAGGAGTCTTTTGTACAGACGAGGAGGGTTTGGCAACATCAAGTGCCGGATTCTGAACATTCACAGCATTCCCTACGGGATGTACAACAGATTCAGAAGCAACAGCCTTAGCAGGCGCAGAAAAGACACGACCACTGCGGGTCAATCCACTAACATCAGCAATAGTGGTTACAGAAGTGGACGGCAGAGGCACTCAACTCCATCCTGGACAGCCACAGGATTGTACCGGAACGGTACGGCTTTATCAGATGAATACGGCACAGGGCCAGCTGGTTTGATGATCAAAGCAGGGGATGCCTTAGGCTTGTTGCTATTATAGCGAATAACAACGGGCTCAGGCAATTTGAACACCGGGGAGATGACACTCACTTCGGGCTCAACAACATCCACATTGCGATTCTGGAGAATCTCAATGGTACCTTCATTCAACACATTTGCAATTCGCGGCGAACCTGGTCACAACCCAAGCGATTAACAGAACAGACGGGCACTTATCGTGGTTATGCTCCAAATAGCTGTGCTGGCACAGCATTTTATGTAAATAAACCAACGACTGCCGGATATGGCTGACATACTTCACCTTGTACTTCCCCAGGTCTTCCTGGATCATATTCACAGACTTCCCATGCGAAGGCAATGGGTTCCTGTGACATTAGGGTTGAGTCAAACCAACAGATTCCACTTCTCATAAGGCTTGAACCTTATTCTTCAGCGGGAAACAGTTCTCAACGTTGTGGCCCGAGCACCGGAATGGTGGAGCACAATGCTGGTCTGGTTTGTACCACCATTGCGGGTTGGCAGGAATAGCAGGAGGATCCCTGGGGAAACCAACTTCCTCTCCAACAAGGAGGGATAAAGCTCTGTATATGTCATCGGAATAGGGTCGAAGCTGACCTTCTTCCTATCATAGCTCACATTTGCTTGATTGGTTGTACTTCCACGAGGCTGGTAAGCCTGTTGCTGTGGACGTTGCTGTTGCTGTTGATACGCGGCTGGATATTGCTGCTGATGCTGATACTGCTGAGCATTATCCTTGAATACAGGTGCCACACTAGCCACCTGATGCTGATGTCTGGAATGATGTGCAGGCTTCCTCTGAACAGAGGGTCTTCTATGCTTGGGCTGAGACTGCACATCATGCGCTTCACCTTCTTTCCTCTTAAACGCTCCATACCGTTTAGAGGAAGAACCATCATCTTTTGACAACCGTCCTTCGCGGACGCCTTCTTCAAGTCGCATCCCCATGTTCACCATCTCGGTGAAATCAGAGGGAGCGCTAGCCACCATTCTCTCATAATAGAATGACCCAAGAGTCTTCAGAAAGATCTTGGTCATCTCCTTCTCTTCTAATGGTGGAGTGATTTGAGCTGCCAGCTCACGCCATCTCTGGGCGTACTCCTTGAACGATTCTTTGTCCTTTTGTGACATAGACCTGAGTTGATCTCTGTCAGGCGCCATGTCAACATTGTATTTATATTGCTTGACGAAAGCTTCGCCAAGGTCATTGAAAGAGCGGATGTTGGCACTGTCCAGACTCATGTACCAACGGAGAGCAGCACCAGACAAGCTGTCTTGAAAGTAGTGGATCAAGAGTTGATCGTTGTCTGTCTGCGTGGACATCTTTCTGGCATACATAACCAAGTGTGCCAAAGGACAAGTGTTCCCTTTATACTTTCAAAGTCTGGGACCTTGAATTTAACTGGTATTTTCACACCGGGAACTAGACAAAGTTCGGCTGCTGACTTGCCGAAGAGATCTTTGCCACGGAGAGTTCTCAATTCCTTCCTCAGCTCAAGGAATTGGTCGTTCATTGCATCCATTTTCTCATGCACATCTGAGCCTTCAGAAGCTTCAGAATGATAAATGGTGTCGTCTACCCTAGGCATGGTATGCACGACAGGAGGCACAGGAATAGGGACCGGCTAGATGCCGGCATTTGAGCGAATGTAGGAGCTGGCAGATCAGGCATGAAGCCAGGAGGCATCCCCCAAGGAAAACCGGGAGGCATGGCGTTTGGCTGCGGGCACTAACGGGCACCGTTGAGGTAGCTATCTCAGATATGACTGTCCGCTGAACCGGAGTTGCTGGCTGTTGGGGAGCGGCTGATTCTGGGCAGCAAGAAGTTGCTCCATCAATGCGCCAAGTCTGGCGACTTCATCCCTCAGAGTCTGATTCTCTTGTTCCAATTGCTCCATAATCCTTGCAGAGTTGACCCTCGTATAATACCGGTGAGTCAGCTTGTCTTCAAAATAAATGAAGAGCAGATGTTAGAACCGGAAGACCAGAAAATGGGTACCTGCTTATGCAAGAATGATGCATGCAATGCTTGTGCAAATGCTTTAATTTTCAAGGAACCCTCAGGGTATTTGTTTGCAATATTTCGAATATTTAAACATTTTGATTGTTCATGGAAAATATTTCATTCAAAATATTAAGACAAAGGAGTACAGCATTCTTTTAAATATTACAAAGAGAAAAGGTAAATAACATCCTATGGATCCCTATTAGCTCGGGATGCTGGAAGACGAGAAGTGTACAACTTCTTGATCTCTCTCTCATAGGCGGCCTCCATATCAGCTTTCTCCTTTGCAAGTTGATCATACTTCCTTTTCCAGAATTTGGATGACTGAGGAAGCAGAGAAGTCCAAGTGTCGTTCGGATCATCGATCACTCGGTGCTCGAGAAATTCAATCATAGCATCCTTCTCCTTGAGCTGCTGCAGCAATTCCTCTCTCTCGCGGATCCAGGCACGCGAAAGGTCTTCTTCTCTCAACTCCTCTACACGTTGGGTAGGGAGGGTTGAAGGCCCAACCGCATCCAACAGTGTAGGTCTTGGATGATCATATGGCATCAGGTAGGTAGCAGCCCTCTGTCTGACCCAAGAGGTGTATGGCTCCAAAGCAATGCAGTTCTTTGGACCCAATTCATTCCTACCCTTTATGCGAATATTGCGCCAAGCGCGGACAAATCTGGCTTTCAGGCCTTGGGGATCTTTACCCTCCTGAAAGAATACACCTTCTAACAGAATGTTATGGGGTTTATCCTTTAGGGGAACCCAAGCTGACGACGTGCAAGCGTAGGGTTGTAGGTAATCCCACCACATGTACCAAGAAGAGGCACATTGGGGAATTCACCACAAGAATTAATGATCTGGACGGTATCATACACGCGATCATACCAGGTGATATCATCATTGGTGAGAGACATGAGTCTCTGAGACCACCGTAGACATCCCTTGTTCTCCTTGAAAGCAACTGTCTGCGGCAAGTGCGAAATAAACCACTTGTACAGCAGGGGTAAACAGCAGACAATGACTCCTCCATTCTTCATATTCCTCAAATGCATAGAGACATATGCATCACCCAACAAGGTCGGAACCGGATTAAGGACTGAAAAAATCCTAATGGCATTCATATCGACGAACTTGTCAAAGTTGGGAAACAGCACCAATCCATAGATAAGCAATACGAATAGAGCCTCAAAGGCATCCTCACTCATGGCCTTCCCATAAAAGGTAGCTTGGGCAATGAGGAATTCGGAAGGAAAACCCTGAATTCCGCCTTTGGTAGTCAGATTAGCTCTAATCAGATCTTCATCTATGTGCAACAGACTGGAAATCTCTCGAGCAGATGGAATACTCTCTAAGCCACTGAACGGCACTTGATCCAGAATCGGAATCCCAATAAGGTGAGAGTATTCTTCCAAAGTCGGCAATAACTGGAAGTCCGGAAATAAGAAGCAATGATAGAGCGGATCATAGAACTGAGCCAGAGTGCTCATCAATCCCTCATCCACCTGAGTAGTCAGCAACGGCAGAAGCTTCCCATATCGAGCCTTGAAACCCAAGGGATCTAATACATATGATGTCAGATTCCTTAACTCTTTTACATCAGGCTGCTTAAAGTTGTACTTCTTTGTATGCCTTTTCGGTCTTTCCATGTCTGAAAATTTTGCAAATAACCCTTTAAGTTCCTTGAAAATTTTCTCTTTTTTGATGACATGAATGCGGATGAATGCGTGAATGCATGAATGCAACAAACACACTCAAGGATCAAACAAAGCACACCAAACAAAGGTCGTGGGAAAGCTCTATGTATCCTTAATATCAATCATCCATTTTGGTGGATTTAGGTTTTCACCTTATCGACACCCAAGTTCCATTGATATTAACGGTACATGAACCGGTTCAAACATTCTTAATATCAACCAGCCGCTTTGATGGATTTTAGGTTTTACACCTGATCCGGGATCCATTGATATTAACAATGCTTTGAACGACTCAACCACGAATCACGGGTTTGTTGAGAGTCACGAGCATGGAGTCTCGGTTAAGAACCACCCAAAGGGAGTGTACTAGGGTTTAAACCTGCCAGACATGTTCTATCAGAGGTTCCCATAATCATCGTTCCATCTTTCGAATATTATCGGAGGAACGAATACTCGTATTCCAAGAATATTCTCAAGAGAAACTCTTATGAGTGTAGTATCGCGTAACAATCGCATCAGAACTGACATCTGAACGACCTCCGCACTACAGTCCTAAAAATAGGCCAAGATGGGTTTGGTAAACTAAGGTCCTTGGCTTCTGCGGCACATGATTGAAAGAATAATGCCTAACCACAAATAACTTGTGTGACATTATTAGTTCAACATGACCTCCACCAAGTGAATGGACTCGCAAGTCAACTGGCTAAGGACTACTCCACACCAGTCGACAAGACTATGCCATTCTCCTATCCTAGAGTGCACTCGAGTTCGGGTATAGAACTCATCTCACAGATCACCAAAGCAAACAGCAAATGTATATCAAGCAATTCACACATTACAATCAATACATTCATCCCAAATTGTACAAAAATATGTCAGATAAAGAATAATAACATATATCACAACAAGGGTGAAAAGTAGGCAATACAACCAGAGATTCTGGTGAGAGTTTCCCCAGCAGAGTCGCCACTTTTCTGTAGCGGTGTATTCGTCGCTATATGATCTATCGATTAAATCATAAGCAAGAGATACATTGAAATTTCGAGTCGCCACCGCACTTTTATTTATCCAAAGGACTGGCTAAAAAGCGAACAAAAGCCTAAGAAGTTTTACACGTAGAAAACTAATAAAAAGATCAGAGAGTCTGGGTAAGGGGTAAATTACGCAATGGGAAGGTGTTAGGCACCCACTACGTCCTAGGTACTCCTAGGGAGCCCTTTTCACACTTGTTATGCAAAAATTATTATTTGTTATGACATAAAGATTGTGCAAACATGATTGGGATGGTGAGAAAAGAATATACAAGTTTATTATTATTGGGTTCGAACGGATGAACCCGTTGCCTACGTACCTTCCATCAAAGGTAAGGATCAGAACGCCGTAGTTCGGCTAAAAGATTTCCAAAAGTGGGTTAGGTTCAATTTTAAACACAAACCCTAGGTCTTACGTTATCCACGGGAGAAAACTCAACCTTATACAGACAACAACGTCCACCATGTGAGAACAGCTTCAACTGGCCAGAGAGGGGTTAACCCTATAATAGGCGAGGAAGACTTACAATTCAATCACTAAAGACAGAAGGTGAGATTAACATCAACCACTAAGATAAATCAAACCTATAGCTCATGTATGAAAAGATTAATGGACAAAGCCAAAACAAGTGAATGAGTGGAGTTACTGATTATGATTATGAAAATGGAGTCAAAGTATGATTAAGATCAATTCAAATAAGTATTATGAAACGGATTTTGAAAAAAGGTCAAGGACTTGAGTCCAAGTTTTTAGTTAGAAAACATGAAGATGTTTGCACAACACTTATGTCAAGTTTGAAAGATAAAGTGTGAAAAGGTTCTAAGACGTAATGAATGATGAATGGATGAAGGATGGATAGTAAAACTTCTTAGAAGGTTCACTTCTTGGAATCATATGGAAGATGATTCAAGTGTGTCCTTTGGAATGGCAATTAATAATAACAAACAAACAAAGCAAGCAAAAGCGGATATCGGATGCCAATCACTGGTCTTATACCAATCTCCTAAAACAAAATGGGATATCAGAAGCCACTCAATGGACTTACACTAATCTCCACAAGCAAAGAAGTAAAAGCGGATACCGGATACCAATAGATGGATTTACACCAGTCTCCTAAAACAGAACAGGATATCAGATGCCACTCAATGGACTTACACCGATCTCCTCAAAAGAAAAACAAAGATGAAATATGGAAGTTAACTGCCAATCTATCTGGACTTAGGTTAACTCCACAGTATGCTCACAGGAAATCCAATGCCACATCACAGGGACTTACAATGGATCCTCACATACAAGAACAAGAGCAACAATATGATCACAGGTATGCAAATGCCAACTTACAGGGACTTATAATTGCAACCTCACATCAACAAAGAAAACAAACTATGATCACAGGAAAGCAGATGCCAACTTACAGGGACTTATAACTGCAACCTCACATACAAATCAAACAGATCAAATTATGATCACAGGATAACAGATGCCAACTTACAGGGACTTATAACTGTATCCTCACATACAAACAGATAAACAAAAGATATGAGTGACCAATGAGGTCTTACACTCTATCCTTCCATATCATAGGAGCAAAGGCCAAAAGAGATGGACTTACAATTGTCCTCAATGGGCAAACAACAATGATAACATCACAAAACAAATGAGATGATCATGCACTAATGGCAATTGATGATGATGATAAATGCATAGCATATGGGCAAGCAAGTACATATGAAGCAATCAATCAATCAATGAATAACAAACAGCACACTCTATAGCCAAACAATGGGGGGCTCACACAAGAGGGTTTGACTTTAACAGCCCACTGTAATAGGTAAGTGTCGCTCTTAACCTGGCCATTGAGGGGCTCAGGTGAAGCAGATGAAAAGGAGATGAGGGGTGTGCCTCATTGCTTCAATCTCAGATCAGAGAGAGCATCAAAGAAAGTGTGGGAGTTCAGAAAGTAGGAACTCTCTCCACATTATTGACTCGATTAGATCATGGGTATTTATCTCATTGCTTCAACCAGGTACTGGGAGCAAAGAGAGGACACACTGAATAGTGGGGGATAGATTGCTTATCCCTACCTTCCACCAATTGCCTTACTTGAAGGACTTTTCCTGCTTGGGACAATTTTAAACAAACACAGGCATTGCCTCTTAAGGAGGACTTCAGACAGTTTGCCCGGTCAAATAACAGACCGGGTCTCCAGACTACATGAAGAAGAAGTAATTATACCTCAAAGCAAATGCTAAAAAGCAAAGCAAGCAATCAAGTTCAAAGAACTTAGGCAACTAAAGTACCTGCAAAAGTCAAACTTATTAGCAAACAAGTCAACAGTCAAAATCAAAAGGAAAAACCCAAATAGTCACACAGAGGGACCACTTGTGCAAGGCACAAAGACTCAAGTATGAGTCACCTACAAAACAAGGGTTAGCATGTGGCAAATAATCAAATTCAATCACATTTGAATGATCCTTTAAGCATGGGTGCTCAACCTGAAACAACAGCTCAAATGTAAGCTCAGAAGACCACTAGGACTAGCCTAGGGTCAAAGATGAAAGAAAAAAGTCAAGGCAGCAAGCACTATTCAATTAAAGTCAAACTCAATCATGTAGGAAGCAAACACAATTGGATTCAAACTTATATCATGCATCAAGGTCATTTCATATGCAAAAGGATGCAAAGCATGGCAAGAGAAGCATACAAAAGTCAACAACAAAGACTTCATTCAAAAGTCAACTCAAACATTCTCAAAAATTATGAAATAAACCACACTCAATCCTAATATCTAACATGGTATACATGTCAAATTTCATGGCATTTGGATGAGAGGAAGGCAGTCAACAAAAATCATGGAGTTGAATCAAATTCAAGTAAGCATGGTGAAAGTCAACAAGCATGGGTCAACTTCAAAAAATCATATCAATTTGAAAACAGAAGAGAAATTAATGAGATTAACACCATTGCAAAGCTTGAAGTGTCTAGTTATTACATATGAAATTTCATGATCATACAAAAAGATTTGAGAATTTCATAAGGGATTTGGCAAGGCATAGCACAAAAAGTCAACAAATGACCACATATGGAAGAAAATTCTCAATCAAATGGAAAACAGCAAGATTAATTCCAAGAAAATTCATACATCAATTAGACATACAAGGGATCATTCATGCAAAATTTCAAGTGATTTGGATAAGGGGAAGCATGTGAACAAAAATCATACATTTGCATATCATTGGTGTGACACAAATTGTCACACCCTAATTCAAAAATTCATATCTATCAAACCACAAATGAGAAATCCACAAACTTTATATGGAAATGAAGATCAATGTGTCTAGTTTCACCACAAAAAATTTCAAGCTCATTGGATATGTCATAAGTATTTCACAAAGAGAATGGCACAAGGTATCAATTTGGCATACATGTCAAGAAAATAATTACCATAAAAAATCCAGCCAATGGAAAAATCATTAAAAATCACAATTAAATGAAGGACACATTCATGATCATGAGGACAAAATTTCAAGATTTTTGGATAACAATTGAATTGAAAAAGAATTGTTTAAGTTGAGTGGAATTATGGGTGAAATATGAACACAAGGCATGGCATGAGTGGTCAACATAAGTCAACAAAATGGCAATTGTGTGAATAGTGCAGTCACTTAGTGAAACGACTGCGCTTCAGGGGAGAAAACGGAATGTTCTCATTGGCTCCCAGCCAATGGAACAGTGGCATGCGCAGCAACAGCCAATGGGCTTCGAGTTTTCTGGGTTCATCATAACCCTTAGGGTTTGGCAACAACAGGGCAACAGGCTCCATTTCATAATTCATCATATCATCATGAAATTCAAACAAACATGGCAATGGTGATCGACAGCAACACAAAAACTTGACTAGCATACAACAGCATTCATCATCATTCATCATTTAAATCGACAGCACGTGAACACAGCAACATTCAATAATCAAACCAACAAAATCATGAGGAAAAATCTGGACATGGTAAGTTTCGAAACAGCCAGCATAGCATCATCATCATTCGACCAAACCAAAACAAATGACAGCATGGTATTATCAACATCAGCTTGATTAATCAACCAGAAACAACAGCAAAATGTAACAATACATAGGTCAAACATCCACAACCAAATATCAATTCTGTGGATGCTGCAAGCAGGTTTAAAGGTTTCTCAAACAGCAGGGCATTGACAGCATTGGTATTCAACATTGTATCATCAACAACATCATGCAATCAACATGCAAACATAACCAATCAAAATCAACACAAAGCATGTGGAATTTCTGTTTTAGCTGGAAAATAGCAAAGTTCAACAGCATAGCAGCATGGCTCATCATCATTCAAACAGCAGACCAAACAACAGCATGGAACATGTTTCAAAAATGCAGCAGGGTTATGCAGCATCGGTATTCATCATCAACAGATCAAACAACCCAAAACAATAGCATGGCATACTCATCATCATCATGTAACAACAAAAAGCCAAACACAACAGGTGGAATTCCTGGGCAGTTCATCATAATAGCAAGCAATATCATCTTCATGTAAACAGAAATCGAAACAAGGTATCATTCAAAAGCAGCATGGTTCATGGTGTCTATCAACATCCAACCAAAATGGACAAAAGCATACAACATGTGGATTTAGCAAGCAGCAGGACACACTCATCATTCAATGAACCAAAACCAGACCAAGCATAGCATAATTAACATGGCAGCTGTAAACAATCAGCATGGTAGCTCATATATTCATCATCAATTTGCAATATGGTTAATAGCATAACAGCAAAACAACATGGACATGAAGATTTATGGACAGCTCAAACATAACAGCAATATCATGCATTCATCAACCAAATTCATCATTAAAATCAATAGCACATGAACAACAGTATTAGCCAAAAATCGTGGCCATGAAATATCATCAGTGAGCAATATTAATCAATCAGCAAAACACACAATGGCAGGGCAAGCAGCATGATACCATCATCATTCAAACAGCAGACCAAATAACAGCATATAGCACAATCAAATGAATTTTTTTAGGACAATGTTCATAAGGCTCAAAACCAGCAGGGCATGCTTCATCATCAACATACATTCTCAACCAAAATCCAAGAGACATGGCAGTTAGCAAGGCAATGTCAAAGTTCATGTAATGTCCAAAGCAGCCCTAAACCAAACATAACTAACACAGCTCACATGGATGTCTAGGCAAGGCAGGTTGCAAACAGCAGTAGTACATATTAAGCATCATCAAGATTTGACCAACAAAGCAAATAACAGCATAGCATCATAACAGCAGTAGCAACATTCATCATAACAGCAGGTTTTAGCATAACAGCACTATTAACATCATGTCATCATCATTATAACACAAAACATGAACAACAGCATACAACAGCACATAACATATTTCACATTGGATTTTCTGGACATGATATTTGGTTCAATGTAACAGTGCACTCATCATCAAGCAGTCACAATAAAATCCAACAATAACACATGGACAACATGTTACAGCAAGCAGGGTTCATTGAGTAGTTACCAACATCAAAACAAACATGACTCAACCAAACATACATCAGCATGGGATTTCATCATCAAACAGTATTTCAGCCTTCAGTTTCATCATCATGAAACAAAGTAGAGCAAGCAATCACAACAACAGGGTTTTAGCATGTTCATAAAAACATCATCAATCTACAGCAGGTCGAATTTTCAAAATGCCCTAAATCCAAAATCTAGCATACCAACAGCATCATTAACCATCAAGGAACAATAATATAGCATCACATTTTAAGGAATCACAGCAAGCAAGGTGAATCGAACAGAAATAAGTTTGGACACACAACATGAAATCCAGATTTCTTGGCCATGACATAACCATTTCAAGCAAGCCAACAATCATTTGAATCAGCATCAAACAAACTATCCAAATCACATCATGGCATGGCAAAAGAAGGGGTTCGAAAACTTACTTAGTTTTGAAGCAACTCAAGATACAGTGAGGTATTGATGGTATTGTGTTGAAACAGATGGTCCTTGAGCTTTGTAGTGCTGGATAATGATGCTTTTCTAGCTCGAGAATACTTGGAAACCTTCAAATCTCAAGTTGCCATTTCATGTACAGGAGGAAAACAGAGTGAGAAGATGGCTGTGATGGTGATGAGTAACGCTTGAATGGGCTTCCCAATACTGTCTAGGTCATGGAACAATGAAGGTTGTTCAGGATTTTTTGGTGGTTTGTGCAGGAATCTCGAAAATGCCAAAATGCAAGAAGGAATGAAGTCAGGAATTTCTGTGTGTAGGCTCTGAAAACTAGGGTTGAAATGTCAGGAAAATGCCCTTATATGTGGCTGTTAATCATCACTTAACCATGTGCTAAGCTAACTTAGTGTAAATGGTTCAATTTGCAATTTTGCTAATTGGTATGTAAGTGAACAAGGGAGGTGTGAAGTTGGTCGATTATGGGCCTGCTACAGCTGTACAGACTTTTGCCAATGCTGCTTTGGTTGTACATGAAAAGGCTGTACTGGCTTTGCTTCAATGAATCAAAAAATGCATTTGCCAAGTTTGTATATAAGTGGAAATGGGGGGTGTGTGCTGCTGCGAATTGGGCCTGAGCATGCTGCAAATGGCCAGCACAAATGCTGTCTTTGGTCTGCTAAAGGAATGCTGTACTTGCCTTTGCTCTTCTCCAACCAATTGCTAAAATTGCCAAGATTGTACTATGGTTCAAAATGGTGGTAAAATGGTGATGTGATGATGGTTTTGGACTTTGAACAAATTACAAATAATATATGAAACATTTCCCAATTGGCAAAAATGAGAAAAAAGTCCTAAATCAAAAAGTCAACTATGAGTCAAACCTTGATTTTTAAATGAAAAGGTCCAAAAATGCCATTTTGAATGGTAAGGTTTTAGGTCATGAAATTTATATTTTTGGAAAGAGGATGAAAAATGTGGTTTGTAGGAAAAAACCCCACCAAATTTGGCCTTATGGTTTGAGAGATATGGCTTGTTGAAGTTCAAAAATTGGTGAAAATGATTTGATCATATCATGACAACCACACATGGGATTTTGATGTTCTTGGACTTTTTGAAAATGGGAAGACAAGATCTTCAACTTTCATGTTGGGCAAAAATTCATTTGAAGCTTGTATCATGATGTAAGTTTAAGATCAAGAAGTTTCCATTTTTGGCAGTTGAAATTACAGGTCCACTTTCTATTTCTGGAAAATTTTCTGATTGGCTTGATTTTCTTCCATGATGAGGCTGAACATGATATATGAGACTTATACAAGCATGAAGGAACTCCTTCAGATCAATTCTATCCATTAAATCCTTGATTAAATTCACAGTTGACCAAGTTTGACTTTTCTAGGGTTTTGAGTGACTGGACCACTTCTGATGAATTCCAAACCCTAATTCCTTGAGAACTTGACTTCAAATGATGTCTCAAGATGTATGAACTTTTGATTATGATCATGGTGCCCAAATTCTGCAAGAATGGCCACCATCCATTGCTTTGACTGACCAATGACTGTCTTTGACCTAATTGCTGATGATTGCTTCCACTGCAAGCAACAAGGTTAGACTGACAATATTTTTGTACTTTTTGAATGATAAACATATGAAAGGCAAATATATACAAATGCAAAGTATGCTTGGTGATCAAGAAACAAACCTACAAGGCAATCTACCCACTAGGAGGGGACAAAGGCATGCAATGATCCTTGAGGCCATGATATGAATGATATGGGCCATGAGGGATCTTAGGGCCCAAAATTGGGGTCTTACAGTGTGTTGCTTGATTCTAAAAGTCTAAGGGAATTCTAGGTTTCTATTGACATTTTTGTCTATTGGATTGCTGATGCGGTGTTTCGCAAGTATACGAACGCGTCATAGTAATATAAAAGATTGTCGAATCCACAGAGACCAAGTGTCAATCTATCGTTATCTATTGTTATGGTGTTTATCAAAGGCAATCAAAATAGGTGTTTTTAGAGTGTGCAATGAAAAGTAAAGTGTTGAATAAAGATTAATTAATAAAGACAGGGTCGAATTTAATTCACGTAATCGATTGATAATCCAAGTACTTGCTAGTAGAGCTACTTATGGGCAATGTTTCCTACTTTGAAAAGAACTAATTTAACAGGAAATATCGCTTTCGCGTATTCAAAACCGAGTTGTACTCCCTAATCAAACCCTCTTATTGTCACTTATAAAAAGGCGCGCATTGCGTTAGAGTAGTAAACTTATTTTTAAGAAATATAGTATCTTAACTAAGTTGAAAAGTATTATAACCTGGATTTCTTAACCAAAAGAGGTTCTTACGAACCAGACTCTAAACTTATAAACGCGTACGAAAATAGTTTTAAAATCCCTTTTCTTCTTAATGTTAAAAACTCCCAATGAACTAGATAAAGCGCTTTCGCTGTTTTTGAAATAGTTAAAAACTATTAAGTTTAAAAAGACGTTGGACGGCTTTCGGTCTTACCCAACGGAATTGAAGTGCGGGAAAACTTAAGTTGAAAGTTAAAATAGCCCTTAAGTGTTTCTACGAACAATTGTACGGATTATCGGTTCAATTATGATCCTTACATTCTAACCTTATAAATTTAGCTAGACAAGGTAGAGTAAAAGTGCATTAGAATAAATAAAAGTAGTGCGAGTGCGGAAAGTAAATAAAAGTAGTGCGAGTGTGGAAAGTAAATAAAAGTAAAGCGAGTGCGAGAAATAAATAAAGTAAAGCGAGTGCGAGGAAATAAATAATTTAAAGCGAGTGCGAGGAAATAAATAATTTAAAGCGAGTACGAGGAACTAAAATAATTTAAAGCGAGTGCGAGGAAATAAATAAAAGTAAAGCGAGTGCGAGGAAATAAATAAAAGTAAAGCGAGTACGGGAAAATAAATAAGATAAGGACAAGTAATAAAAACCTGCTCCAATCGGAGGGTTGAATAAATTGCAAAGCGGAAATGAAAATGGCGGATGGATTAACTTCCTTCCACAGTGCTCCAAACTCGATTACAAACTCTATCACAGACTCGATTACACAATTGTGGTAACACTCCAATGCGAAGCGATTACCACTTTATAATACTGAATATATGCCTAAGTGAAACAAAGTTGCTCTGAGTTTGCCTCTGCTCTAAGTTTGGATGATTGTAAAAGTGAATTCGAGTTTCTATTTATAAGCAGTAAAAAGATGGAAATGACTTGGATGCCCTTCAACATGAAAATGGGAGGGAAACTATTTTCCTCTTGTGGCGCCCGCCACAAGCACAAAATGAGGCGCCTTAGTGGAAGTAGTGGCGAACGTGGAAGTTAAGGGAAGTTGAGCTTGGACACGTCATGGCAGGGTCTATGGCGCCAGCCATGGGGTAGGCCACAAGAACAAAATGCTGAATTTTAGGGTTTTTGGCTCTTTTTCGCTCCTTTTCTCGATCGGGGCTCCGATTAAAGTAAAAACCTGAAAACAAAGAAAAACATAGCAATAACACAACAAAATGATAATAAAACAACTAGAATGCATGTGAAATCGGAGTCGAAAATACGGTAAATTTTAGTTTTATCAAACTCTCCCACACTTAAACCTTTGCTTGTCCTCAAGCAAAACATTAAAAAGCTGATAAAAGAAAATTTGTGTAAACGAGTGCTTCAGGTAAAAATTCTAAGTTCAAGTCGGGATGAAGTGATAGGTACTAACTGAGTGAACTAAGGGTATCATGATGACACTAATCCGCAAATACGGACATAAACTTCATTCCTATATTAATCAACCCATATTATCCCACAATACCTAGGCCTGCCTCTTCATCACTTTTTGTGTCCTTTTCATTCAGGCGCAATCACATTAAGCCCGTTATCCGTACATGCTTCATAGTAGAGTGGCCTGTTAGTGATTTTGATCTGAGCATGGGTTTTCTGGCACATAAATATGTGTAAACCCTTTTATTGGACCCAACTGTAGTTGTGGGGGATCGGATCGTAATCCGCCCTACCAAGTTCAGTGCCAGATACCTCTGAACCAACTAACAGTGGGTACGTTTTTCTTTTTCTTTTTCTTTTTATTTTTCTTTTTGTAGCAAATTTTTACAATTCTTTGGTTTAAATGACTTTGTGAGGGTCACCTATACCGGAGTTGCCTTTTTGATTTCTTTTACTTTTTTTGTTTTTCTGGATCATTCACTTATTTGCATCGGTCCCCTACCTAGAGGATGCGTAGGCCGGAGCTGACTGCTGAGATAAACTGCTGAGGACTTATACGGAAATGATGATTAAGGCCATGGTATATAGGGTTTCGGGAATGATTCCTATATTTACGAAGTCTATGGTGCTAAAATAATACTGATGTTTCGCAAAGTTCTCCCAAGTCACCGCATCCTTACTCCAAACATGTCTTTAAAACCTGAAAACTTTCGGAATAAAACTATTTTCTTTTGCAAAAAAAAAATTCCGGTGGGGCTAAAGGTATGGGGAAGTAGGATTGTACTAAAGATCTACTATATTTGGTGACTCATCAAACTCATGCATTATACTAAAAAGCAAAATAAACAACTAAAAGGAAATAACAATAAATAAACTATCTAAAAACAGCAAAGAAAAAGCGATAAAGGAAAAACAAGAAAAGCAATAAAGAAGAGACGATATAGTCTCCTCCCACACTTAAATCGAACATTGTCCCCAATGTTTCGAAATAAGATAAGGGAAGAGTTACCTGACAACCTATTGCTGACAACTAGTGCCCTCGCCATCCTGAGGTGGACGACGGGATCGGGTCCGACGATGGTCTCTCTGATCCATCCTCGCCTGCAGGGCATCCTGAGTGGTCCTCACCTCCATACAGTGCTGATCAGGATAATGTGTGGGTGCCATAGGGCGCTGATACAAAGAAATGTAGCGCTCCCTCTGAGCATTATCTCTATTGGCCACGTGCATGTCATCAAAATCCTGCATCCTGTAAAAGTTAAGAAAGTGATCCTGAAAATACAAACCATTCAAATTTTAGTCTCAATGCAAAATATGATAAAATAAAATAAATTAAAATTAAATAAATGTGAAAAAGTAAAATGAAAGAAAAACCATGGGTTGCCTCCCACGCAGCGCTTGTTTAACGTCATTAGCTTGACAATTAGAATTTATACACCTGTAGTAGTAGGAATCGGTGGATCAATCAGGGTGTGGCTCGAGTAGTATGCTAGAATGTCTCCTCCTTCGTAGAGCTTCAGTCTTTGTCCATTTACAATGAATGGGCTATAGGTTTCGTTCTTGTTTTCTACGGCTCCGGATCTCAGAATCTTGGATACTTCGAAAGGACCAGTCCATCTTGAACGTAGCTTTCCAGGGAAGAGTCGTAACCTAGTGTTGAAAAGGAGAACAGGATCGCCTATATTGAAGTTTTTCTTTACTATTCTTTTGTCGTGATAGGCTTTTGTCCTGTCTTTATATATTTTTGCATTCTCGTAGGCAGATTTCCTAAGTTCTTCTAATTTATGAATGTCCAGGGTACGCTTTTCTCCAGCGGCTAGGTAGTCTAAATTCAAAGTTTTAATGGCCCAATAGGCCTTATGCTCTAATTCAAATGATAAGTGATAGGATTTTCCATAAACTAGTTGATAAGGAGTAGTTCCTATAGGGGTTTTGAAAGCGGTTCTATAGGCCCATAATGCTTCTTGAAGCTTCTGAGACCAGTCTCTCCTAGAAATAGAAACAGTTTTCTCTAGGATTTGTTTTATCTCTCTATTAGATACTTCTACTTGGCCACTAGTCTGTGGGTGGTATGGTGTTGCTACCCTATGCCTAACTCCATATTTTCTTAAGAGTTTGTCAAATATTCTCGATATAAAGTGTGATCCTCCATCACTTATGACTAAACGTGGTGTTCCAAATCTAGGGAATATATAGTTTTTAAATAGTTTGATTACTACCCTAGTGTCATTTATGGGTGCAACTATAGCTTCAATCCACTTAGACACATAGTCTACAACTACTAAGATATACCTATTTCCTAAGGATGGTGGGAAAGGTCCCATGAAACCTATACCCCATACGTCAAAGAGTTCTACTTCCTGAATGTTTCTTAGAGGCATTTCATCACGCCTTGAAATGTTTCCAGTGCGTTGGCATCTATCACATTTGACAATGCAAGCATAGACATCGCGCCACATGGTAGGCCAGAATAGGCCAGCTTGAAGAATCTTGGCGTATGTCTTAGAGGTGCTCGCATGTCCACCATAGGGTGCAGAATGACAATGCTCGATAATATTATTTACCTCTTCTTCTAGAACGCAACGGCGAAAAATGCCATCTTTACCCCTTTTGAAAAGGAGCGGTTCGTCCCAATAGAAGTTTCTCACATCGTGGAAGAATTTCTTCTTGTGGTGGTAGTCAAGATCAGGGGGGTACTATATCAGCAGTTAGGTAATTAACGAAGTCTGCATACCAGGGTACGTTACTTATTGCTAAGGAATTTTGGGAATGCTTGTAAGGATCAAGGTTATTATCTTCAATGGTTTCTACTATAGCGATCGGTCTATCATAGGCGAAATCATCATTTATGGGTACTAGTTCTGGTTTTAATGTTCTAGCCTAGAAAGGTGATCGGCTACTGCATTTTCCGTGCCTTTTTTATCTCTTATGCCTAAATCAAACTCTTGTAGTAATAGAATCCATCGGAGTAATTTGGGCTTGGCATCTTTTTTACTTAATAGGTAACGAATGGCAGCATGATCGGTGTAAACTATAATTTTTGCTCCTACTAGATAAGATCTAAATTTGTCTATAGCGAAAACTACAGCGAGTAATTATTTTTCAATTGTTGCGTGGTTAAGTTGGGCAGCATCTAGGGTTCTACTGGCATAATAAATGGCATGTAATTTTTTATCTTTCCTTTGTCCTAGAACAGCTCCAACTGCATAATCACTAGTATCGCACATTATCTCAAAAGGTTCTGACTAATCAGGTGGTTTCATAATGGGTGTCGATACTAATGCTTGCTTTAAAAGATAAAATGCGTCATTACATTTTTCATCAAAAATGAATTCAGCATCTTTCATTAAAAGTCCGGTTAAAGGTTTAGTTATTTTGGAGAAGTCTTTAATGAAACGCCGGTAGAATCCAGCGTGTCCAAGGAAGCTTCGGACTTCTCTGATGGTTTTTGGTGGTTTTAGGTTTTCTATAACTTCTATTTTGGCTTTATCTACCTCTATACCTTTTTCGGAAACTATATGTCCTAAAACTATTCCTTCGGTCACCATGAAATGACATTTTTCCCAGTTTAGAACGAGGTTCACCTCCACGCATCTCTCCAGGATTTTCTCAAGGTTAGCAAGACAATTGTGGAAATCAAATCCGTAAACCGAGAAATCATCCATAAACACTTCCATGATACCGTCTAGGTAATCTGCAAAGAGTGACATCATGCAGCGTTGGAAAGTAGCTGGGGCATTACAGAGGCCGAACGACATTCATCTGTAGGCAAAAGTTCCATAAGGGCATGTAAAGGTAGTTTTTTCTTGATCTTCGGGGTGGATAGGTATTTGGAAGAATCTAGAGTATCCATCTAGATAGCATAAGTAAGAGTGTCTGGCTAGACGCTCCAACATTTGGTCTATAAATGGTAAAGGGAAATGGTCCTTCCTAGTTGCTTTATTTAATTTTCTATAATCTATACACATCCGACATCCTTCTTATAAACGTTTTGCTACATGTTTGCCTTTATCGTTTTGCACGACTGTGATGCCTCCCTTTTTAGGTACTACATGCACAGGGCTCACCCACTTTCTATCCGAGATCTGGTAGATTATACCTGCCTCAAGTAACTTAAGAACTTCCTTTTTAACAACATCACTCATTATAAGGTTTATTCTTATCTGAGGTTCCCTAGAGGGTTTTGAATCTTCTTCTAGCGAAATCCGATGCATGCATACGGATGAGCTTATACCTTTCAGGTCAGAGATATTATATCCTAAGGCTGAGGGATATCTTCGTAAGACGTCTAAAAGTTGGTTCGTTTCCTCTTGGCTCAAGGTAGCACTAACTATAACTGGACGGTTCATCTTTTCATCGAGGAACTCATATCTCAGGTTCTTAGGCAGTTCCCTAAGTTCTAAGGTTGGTTTCTTAGGGTATGGCATAGGATCTGGGGTAAGGGATAAACATTCGTAAAGGTTATCATCGATGTTGGGTTTCTTAAAGTCATCATCTTCCCTTATGAGAGTTGATGGTAACTTAATTATTTTTATAATTTCTTTTTGTTCTAATTCTCTAACACATTCATCAATGATATCTAAGGCATAACACGATTCTCCCATCACAGGTGCCATAAGAAATTTCGAAAGTATAAATTCTATTTTCTCGTCACCTACCTCAAATGTCAACTTTCCTTTCTTGACATCTATTATGGCTCTTAGAGTCGATAAGAATGGTCTACCTAGAAAGATTGGTATATCATTGTCCTCTTTGATGTCCATGACAACAAAATCAGTAGGGATAAATAACTGACCTATCCTAACAGGAACATCTTCTAAAATGCCTATCGGATATTTAACAGATCTATCAGCTAACTGTAGTGACATCTTAATGGGCTGTAATTCTCCTAAGTTTAACCTCTCACAAACTGCTAAAGGCATCAAGCTCACACTAGCTCCTAAGTCTAGAAAAGCTTTTTCGATGACATGATTACCCAAAAGGCAAGGAATGGAGAAATTTCCAGGATCTTTATCTTTCTTTGCTAATTTGTCCTTGGAAATAGCATTACATTCCAAAGGCTTTGGATCGTCAAGTCTACGTTTGTTGGTAAGGATGTCTTTGAGAAACTTTGCATAAGAAGGTATTTGGGTGATGGCTTCTGTGAAAGGGATTTCTACATGAAGTTTTTCTATAACTTTAATAAATTTTTGATACTGTTTATTGATCTGGGTTTGTTTGAGTCTTTGCGGATATGGTATAAGTGGTTTATATGGAGGGAGTGGTACGTAAGTTTTATCTTTAGGTTCATCTCCTTTATCTCGACCTTCCTGGTTTTCATGTTCCTCTGGTTCCTTTACTTCGTCCGAGGGCTTGGTACATTCCTTGGAAGTTTCGGGTTCACTCAATCTAGGGTTTGGTGGCTCATCATAAGCGTTCCCACTTCGGAGGGTAATGGCATTGGCTTGTCCTCTCGGGTTTTGTTGAGGTTGTCCAGGGAATTGTCCTCCAGGTGTAGTCTAAGGGGCTTGATTTAAAGTTACCTGAGAGATCTGGGTTTCAAGCATCTTGGTGTGAGTAACTATTTGGTCAACCTTGGTTCCTAACTGAGTAATCAATTCGTTAACATGAATGTTTTGGTTCATGAACTCCTTGTTTTGTTGGGTTTGAGCGGTGATAAAATTTTCCATGATTTTCTCAAGGCTCGGCTTTGGTGGCACAGGTTGCATAGGTTGATTTGATCTTGGGGCTTGATAACTAGGTCTCGGAGGTGCATTATTTTGAATAGGGTTATTGTTTTTATAGGAGTAGTTCGGGTGATTCCTCCATCCAGGGTTATAGGTATTCAAATATGGGTTCCCTTGGGTGTAGTTCACTTGCTCAGAGTGGGTTTTGTTTAATAGACTGCATTCTGCAGATTGGTGTCCTTTGGTTCCACATATCTCACAATCCGACGAAACTGCGACTACAGTATTCGGGTTTATGCACATATGCTCGACTTTGAGGGCTAATGCGTCCATTTTAGCTTGCATCATGTCTATAGAGCTTAGTTCATGCACTTCTCCTTGGGCTTCCTTCTTCTCAACTGTCGCTCGTTCGACTCCCCATGATTGATGGTTTTTAGCCATATCTTCGATGAGGGCACTAGCTTCAGGATAAGGTTTGTTCATCAGAGCACCGTCTACGGCAGCGTCGATGGTCATCTTTGTGTTGTAATGAAGTCCATCATAGAAGGTTTGAATGATTAACCAATTTTCTAAACCATGATGTGGGCATGCTCGTAACAACTCTTTATATCTCTCCCAAGCTTCGAACAACGATTCTCCTTGGTTTTGGGTAAATCTAGTTATATGGTTTCGAAGAACGGCGGTCTTACTCGTGGGAAAATATCTAGCAAGAAAAGCTCTTCTAAGGTTATCCCAAGTCGTAATGGAATTGGGTGGAAGGGAATCTAACCATGATAGGGCTTTATCTTTGAGGGAAAAAGGAAATAATCTTAAACGTATTTCCTCAGGAGAAGCTCCATTGGTTTTAAAAGTGTCAGCTAATTAAAGAAATATTTTTAAATGTTGGTTTGGGTTCTCAGTAGCGAGACCTGCGAATTGTCTCTGTTGCACTAGTTGCAACAGGGATGGTTTAAGTTCAAAATTATTAGCTGGGATGGTTGGGTTTACTATACTAGAACTAGGTTCTTCATTAGATGGTTGAGCGAAATCTTTAAGAGGTCTTTGGTTTTGATCTTCGGCCATAGCTCTCTTAATTCTATGAAAGATTAAACGTGCGTGAGCGTAACGTTCAGGTTTCGCCAGAGGGTATACTAAGCTTAAACTTCTGGTGCTGCGAGTTCTTCGCATTAACCGGCGGCAAATAGCCTAAGTCTAAATGATATAACAACAGGAAAATGAAATTTGACGAAATTGGTCCCCGGCAACGGCGCCAAAAACTTGATGCGGTGTTTCGCAAGTATACGAACGCGTCAGAGTAATATAAAAGATTATTGAATCCACAGAGAGCAACTGTCAATCTATCGTTATCTATTGTTATGGTGTTTATCAAAGGCAATCAAAATAGGTGTTTTTAGAGTGTGCAATGAAAAGTAAAGTGTTGAATCAAGATAAATTAATAAAGACAGGGTCGAATGTAATTCACGTAATCGATTGATAATCCAAGTACTTGCTAGTAGAGCTACTTATGGGCAATGTTTCCTACTTTGAAAAGAACTAATTTAACAGGAACTGTCGCTTTCGCGTATTCAGAACCAAGTTATACTCCCTAATAAAACCCTCTAATTGTCACTTATAAAAAGGTGCGCATTGCGTTAGAGTAGTAAACCTATTTTTATGAAATATAGTATCTTAACTAAGTTGAAAAGTATTATAACCTGGATTTCTTAACCAAAAGAGGTTCTTACGAACCAGACTCTAAACTTATAAACGCGTCCGAAAATAGTTTTAAAATCTCTTTTCTTCTTAATGTTAAAAACTCCTAATGAACTAGACAAAGTGCTTTCGCTATTTTTGAAATAGTTAAAAACAATTAAGTTTAAAAAGACGTTGGACGGCTTTCGATCTTACCCAACGGAATTGAAGTGCGGGAAAACTTAAGTTGAAAGTTAAAATAGCCCTTAAGTGTTTCTACGAACAATTGTATGGATTATCGGGTCAATTATGATCCTTACATTCTAACCTTATAAATTTAGATAGACATGGTAAAGTAAAAGTGCATCAAAATAAATAAAAGTAGTGCGAGTGCGGAAAGTAAATAAAAGTAGTGCGAGTGCAGAAAGTAAATAAAAGTAAAGCGAGTGCGAGAAATAAATAAAGTAAAGCGAGTGCGAGGAAATAAATAATTTAAAGCGAGTGCGAGGAAATAAATAATTAAAAGCGAGTGCGAGGAAATAAATAATTTAAAGCGAGTGCGAGGAAATAAATAAAAGTAAAGCGAGTGCGAGGAAATAAATAAAAGTAAAGCGAGTGCGAGGAAATAAAAAAAAGTAAAGCGAGTGCGGGAAAATAAATAGGATAAAGACAAGTAATAAAAACCTGCTCCAATCGGAGGGTTGAATAAATTACAAAGCGGAAATGAAAATGGCGGCAGGATTAACTTCCTTCCAAAGTGCTCCAAACTTGATTACAGACTCTATCACAGACTCGATTACACAATTGTGGTAACACTCCAATGCGAAGCGATTACCACTTTCTAATACTGAATATATGCCTAAGTGAAACAAAGTTGCTCTGAGTTTGCCTCTTCTCTAAGTTTGGATGATTGTAAAAGTGAATTCGAGTTTCTATTTATAAGCAAGTAAAAAGATGGAAATGACTTGGATGCCCTTCAACTTGAAAATGGGAGGGAAACTATTTTCCTCTTGTGGTGCCCTTCACAAGCACAAAATGAGGCGCCTTAGTGGAAGTAGTGGGGAACGTGGAAGTTGAGGGAAGTTGAGCTTGGACACGTCATGGCAGGGTCTATGGCGCCAGCCATGGGGTAGGCCACAAGAACAAAATGCTGAATTTTTGGGTTTTTGGCTCTTTTTCGCTCCTTTTCTCGATCGGGGCTCCGATTAAAGTAAAAATCTGAAAACAAAGAAAAACATAGCAATAACACAACAAAATGATAATAAAACAACTAGAATGCATGTGAAATCGGAGTCGAAAATACGGTAAATTTTAGTGTTATCAATTGCTACCCATTTGGTCAGATCTTTTCAACTCTAATCTTTAAATTTGTACATAGGGTAGTCTCTTCAGCTTCTCCCCATTTCTTTAATTTCAAAATCTCTCCCTCCCTTTTTAAAATCTTCTTTGATTGAACTTATTTTGTTCTAAACTTTGACCTCTTTTTGCAAAAAGATAGAAACTTTGGCCTTATGCCATTGCATTTTTAAACTTCTTTTCTTTAATCAAACTTGTAAATAAACTTAACTATACTTGACCTAAACTTTCAAAAAGCCAAAAAGAACTAACTCATTCAAACCATTTTTAGGCCTTTGTGCCTTTCAAACTTAATTTTTATTAAAAGTAATGCATCCACTTTGAAATTTGTATCACGAACTACGAGGTTTTGATCCCTCAATTTTTATATTGGTACGTAGGCACAAGACCGAAGGTCTTGTCAAACAGAAAAATGTAATTAATGAATTCTTTTCTCATCCCCCCATTCTATTTGTTTGTAAACATCACTTTATACCAAGTACATATGCACACAAAAAGGGCTCCCTAGGAGTACCTAGGACACTTTGGGTGCTAACACCTTCCCTCTGTGTAATCAACCCCCTTACCTGTAATCTCTGATATTTTATTTGTTTTGATTTGAAAACTTACTTTTTTTGGTTTTGTTCGTACTTTTTCCCTTTTCCTTTGGAAACAATAAAAGCGCGGTGGCGACTCTTGTTATTTGATCTCTAGCTTATCCATAGCTTTATGATCATGAATTTCCTGCTACAAAAATTAAGTGGCGACTCTGCTGGGGAGTAGTCTCCAGTGGGTTTAGCCTACTTTTTGTGTGTATATATTTGTATATATGTGATGTTTGTATATATGTATGTGTGATATAATATGCTTGTTGTGCTTGGTGATCTCTGAGTGGTGAGATAAGTTCTAACCCGAACTTGAGTGCAATTAAGATAGGAGGATGGTATAGTCATGTTTGACTTGTGTGGAGTAGTCCTTAACAAGTTGGCTTGAGATTTATCCGCTCAGTGGAGACTCCTTTGGATTTGGAAATGTCACACAAGTATTTATGGTTAGGCATTACTATTTCTAATTGGGTTCGAGAAGCTGAGGACCTTAGAACATTTAACCCATCTTGCCCTATTTAGGACGTAGTGCGGAAACTGTTCAAGTGTATACTTGATAAAAGTTGTTACACGATACTACACTCAGACGAGTTTCTTTTCAGAATATTATGGGTCGATGAGTTAGTCATCTTAACCTGTAATATCCGATAGATGGAATTAAGACTCCGGGAACTTTTTAGAATGGTTCTTACCCAGACTCCATGATCGTGACTTGCAACAAACCCTTGATTCTTGGTTGATCCAATCAAGTCTTGTCAATATCAATGGAACTTGGGTGTTGATAAGGTGTAAACCATAATCCACCAAAATGGATTATTGATCTTGACAATGACTTGATTCATCCCTTGACCTTTGTTAGCCTTGTGTGTGATCCCATATTTGTGATTGTTGCATTCATGCATTCATGCGCATCATAACATTCATCACACGAAAACTTCAAGGAACTGAGGTATCATTTGCAAATATTTTCAGACCATGGATTATAGATGAAGGAACACTAAGAAGTAAAGTTTCAGATGTCCCGACTTAAAAGAGTTAAGGAAGCTAGCATCTTTTGTATTAGATCCCTTGGACTTCAAACAAATTCATGGGAAGCTTCTATCCATCTTGTATGCTGATGTGGTTGAAGGACTCTTGAGTGTGCTAGTGCAGTTCTACGATCCTCTCTACCATTGTTTCACTTTCCCAGATTTTCAGCTTGTGCCTACCTTGGAGGAGTATTCTCATCTTTTGGGGATAACTATTTCTAGTAGAGTGCCTTTTAGTGGATTGGAGGAGATTCCCCGATCTAGTATTATTGTTGAAGCTCTTCACTTGAAGAAGTATGAGATAGAGGCTCATTGGGTGAAGAAAGGAGGGTTATTTGGGTTGCCATCTGTTTTCCTCATCAAGGAAGCTACTACTTTTGCTCAAGTTGGTAGTGTGGACACTTTTCAAGCTATCTTTGTGTTGCTCATCTATGGATTAACTTTGTTCCCTAACATTGAGGGTTTTGTTGATGTTAACGCCATTAGACTTTTCTTGATTGGGAATCATGTTTTTACTTTGTTGGGTGATATGTATTTCTCTTTGCATCTAAGGAATTCTAAAGGTGGTGGAACGATTTTCTGTTGTATTTCTCTTCTGTACAAGTGGTTTATTTCGCACTTGCCTCATACACCTACTTTTGTGGAGAACAAACAATGTCTGAGGTGGTTTCAGAGACTTATGTCTCTCACTAATGATGATATAGTTTGGTATGATCCGTCTTTGAGCAGTTTGGAGATTATTGATAGTTGTGGTGAATTCTCTAACATGCCTCTTGTAGCGGGGTATTCGTTACCTTTAGGTTTATTGACTAAACAAAAAGTAAACATATAATTCGAGTCGCCACTGCACTTTTATTTGTCCAAAGCAAAGTCTAAAAACCGAACAAAAGCCAAGTAAGAAGTTTTATCAAATCAAAAACTAATAAAAATATCACAGATCTAGGTAAGGGGGTTGGTTTTGAGATGGGAATGTTTTAAGCACCTAAAACATCCTTAGTACTCTAAGGGAACCTCTTTTTGCAAAATATGTGTTTTAGGTTGGTATTTGTGAAAATATGTGCAAAATATTGGAGGGATGAGAAAAGAATAGATTATATTTACAATTTTGTTGTTTGAATGGATGAACCCATAGCCTACGTACCATCACAAAGGTAGGATCAAAACCTCATAGTTCGGGGTAAAAATCTCAAAAGATTGGTGAATTGATTTGATCAAAAGCCTTAAGGTCTTTTGTTATCAAAGGGAGAAAACTCAACCTAAACCAACAATCCACCATGTGAGGAAGGCTTCAACATACTAGTGAGGGGTTAACCCTATAATAAGTATGGAAGACTTATAATCCAATCACTAAGGATAAGGTGAGGTTTACATCAATCATTATGATAACTCAAACTTATGGCTAATGTTTATGAAAAAGGTTTTAAAAAAGGTGGCCATTGGAACCACAAAAACAACTTGAAGTGAGTTGTATTTACAAGTTAGGCTTATTTACAAAATGAATTCAAAGTTGAATTAAGATTCATTCCCAATGAGTATTAAGGAAAAGATTTTGAAAAGTCAAAGGCAGAAGGCCTAGGTTTTTAATTTGAAAATAATTTTAAAGTTTGCACAAAAAGAGTTTGGCTTGGGTTAGAGTGAGGAGAAGAAGAGAAAGGTTAGTCCTAAAGCATACAAAGATAAAGAGAGAGGATAAAACCCTTGGAGTTCCTTTTCTTGAAATCATAGAGATGATTCAAGATGCTCCTTTACTTTGGACTTAGAAAACAACAAGCAATCACACAATATTTGGATTTAAGCTCCTAGGATCCCCATTTAATTTGTCTATCTTAACTTGGCAACTCATGACAATGGTCCTCCTTACTATCTCAAGATGGAATCCCTATCACACAAGAGCAAACATAAAAAAGTTCATAACACAATAAGAGGAATGGACAAAGAATGAGTTTAGATTAGGGGTCCTTTGAAGTCAACTTTAAGATTTAGCATTCTAAAGGCATGAGGCCTAGTTGCTCTTCAACAAGTTTAGCATTCTAAAGGCACGAGGCCTAGTTTCTCTTGAACTCCTTTAAGCATTGGTATTGTCATAACTCTAAGTCCTTTCTCCTTTTGCATTGGGTTCACACAAACAAATGCAAAACAAACACAAGACAACAATATATTTATATACAATAATAAGCTCAAATGAGCAAAAGGAAAATGACATAAACATAAAATATATGCTCAAATGAGCAAAGGGAAAAGCAATATGAATAAATGAGCAAGAAAGTAAATTGCATTAAAGTAAATTGCAAGAAATTAAATGCTTGAATTAAAATTAGTAATTAGTAGTTATGTTAGTGTGTCATAAGACAATTTAGCGCTATGTTAAGCAATCGTAAGTGGACTAACGTAGTAGTCACACCTATCTGAGGCTGGTCAATAAAACTATAGGCAAATAAACACAAGTTAGAGGTCATGACTAGTAAGCCAAGCTCCTACAACTTACCATGCCAAAAGAAAAGAGGAAAGGCCTTGTATGGACTTTAGGTTTTTTGCTTGACCAAGAAGCAACCTATCTTGGATACAAAGCAACTCACTTGATCTTGGATCAAGTTGAGTTTGATTTGGATCAAAGAAGGTTAAACCTCTCATATGTTCAGACCAACCATAAGACATTAACTCATTGGGCAAAATAAAAAGAAATGAGATGAAGATGAAATGAAATGGACAAAGAAATAAAGTGTCAAACACAATTGGTCAAAAGTGAATCAAATTATCATCAACCAATGTTAAATAGAAGAGAAATGAAGATTAGAAGTCAACAAGTCAAACATATTTTTTGGGTATTTTTGGAATTAAAATAAATGCAAAATTAAAAAGGACAAAATATGGTCAAACCCTAAATTCAATTCAAATCAACTTAAACAAGTCCAATTAAATTCTCATAGGTCTAACATGGTCAAACAAGGTTTGACAAAATTTTTCAACAATTTTTGAAATTAGAAACTTTTTTAAAACAATTAAAAACAATAAAAATAACACAATATGAATTAAAATCTCAAATAAATCTCAAATCAATTAAGAAATTGATGAGACTATTTTTCATTGACTTATCATGATCCATATGTGTTACGAAAATATTTTTGGATTTTTCAGATATCAAAAAGTATTTAAAATGAATAAATAACTATTACAAACCAAATAATTCACAAAAAAAATTAAATGAAGTCACAAAAATAATTGAAAATCATAATATGAAACTAGATTTTCAAGAAAATTTTTGGCATTGGTCTCATATTTTTGTGACTTCAAATAAAATATTTATGAATTTTTGAAAATAAAAGGAAATAAATGAAATTAAAACAGAAAATAGAAAATAGCAAAAATGCGCTGCCATTGGATCTGTCTCATTAAGTGACGTGGCATCATCACACGGTCCAGAGGCGCTGATGCACGATGCTCCTTGGTCAAGAGCGCAACATATGTATTTAAAAGAAGTCATCCAAATGAAGGGACACGATTATAACATTTGAACATCATCCAATGGCTCTGGTGATCCCACGTGGGGATGGTGGTGGAAACCACCATCTTCTCCGGCCAGCTAACTGGTTCCGGCCATCACGCGCAGGTTTTCAAAAGTTAATGAAAATGAAAAAGTAGGTTATCAAAATGAAGTTGGGGTGATGTACATCACCCCTGTAACCTTGGATCTTCCTCAATGTTTCTATTTAGAGAGAAACAAGAGGTTGAAGATCATGGTGTTTGATATGAAATGTCATGATTCATGAAATTAAGACCACCACTGGCCTGCCTCTTGCTCGAGGACTTCAGAAAACAATTCAAACTCAAGCAACTCTCATGGTATAACAAGATCCAGATCAAAATAGTTTAGTGATATACCTCTGAAATGCAGCTTCGAACAACACGATCTCTCCAAGCTTTTGATCCAAATTTGATCTGGAGATGTAATGATGATGCAAGGCTAAGGAATTAAGACTTGAAGATCAACTAAGGATGTTGAAATTCATGCTTGAATTTGAAAATGAAAACTGATGCAATGAGGTGATTTTCTCGTGTGCATGGAACTTGGACTCTTCATGCATGGGCCTGTACAGGCGCGTGAAAAGCCCAAAAGTGGATGAAAATGCAAGCTGAACTCAAATGCAAATGGTTTGGACGTGTAATTGGAGTTGCATTGGCTTGTGCATGTAGTTATGATGTGAATTGCATAATTGAACCTAAACAGGAGCTCTTCGAAACTCATACATGAAAAATCCAAAAATGGTCATGTGAGTAATTGTTGGAAAGCTCTTGACATAAGGAACAAAATTCATGTTGGGAAAAAACTCATCTGGAGTTTGGAAATTTATGAAAACTAGATGTGAAGATTTGGGTACAAAACATGTCTTTGAAAAATTTGCCAAAACAAGCAACTTCAAGCCCTTCTGTTTCAATTATGAAAGCCTCAAATAGAAACAACTTAAATATAAAAGTTGTATATCTTTTCAAGATGATATATTTAGACTTAAATTTCGCATCATTTGGAGTTTTAGTGAGAAAGTTATGGGCACTTGAAGTTAGACATTTTTCAAATTTAATGGTTTTGGTCCAAAGTGACCTATACTGTTTTGTATTATCACATGTGTTTCTTTTAGGATTATGAAATTTTGTCCAACATAACATTTTAATTAGACATCTTAAGATTTCCAATGCAAGTGGTCTCACCTCAAAATAATAAAAATTAAGGAAGTCAAGCCTTGGGGAAGTTTACCCAAAATTAGGGTTTCAGTCAAAATGACCTATAATGTTTTGAAATGAATGATGACCTTAAAAGTTTCAAATGGATTTTTTATGAAAATGAATGTTGTTCATATGGTTCTTAAGAACAATTTTTCTCTTGGGGTCATCTTCATTTGACAAACACACCACCAGTTGTGCCTCAGTGATCCTCAGTTTAGTCAGATGACTTGACTAGTCAACTTCTCAAGGCCAAACTTCAAATCTTGATGAATAAATGATTGAGGATATTCAAATATGCTCATATACGCATAAAATAATTAATTAAAGAACTTACCTTGATTGAATTTGATCATAGGTTGAGGTTGCTTCATGAGCAAGGCACAATCAATACACAGTTGAATTAGGGTTTCCTTGGGAAACAATCCTCAAGCCCTTTGGTTTATCTTGATCAAATTGGAAAATTGAGATACTTGGGAAACATATATGATGATTAGAAACTTTGTGGACCAGTTTCATGCTTGTTCTCATCTTCATTGAGCCACTTCATTTAGCTTAGGAGCTTCCTAGGAGCATGGGCACACATGATCACTTGAGCTTCAAAACAAAAAGAGTTAGTGACATATTTTTGTGTTTTTGGTTAGTAAACAAAATAAGAAAAGCAATAATATACAATACAAGCATGCTTTGTGGTCTCAAAGCACTCACACAAGTCCCACCCTATGGTAAATGAGCCACACATGCTATGATCCTTGAGGCAATGCAATGAGCAAATGATATGGTGCCATGAGGGATATTAGGGTCAAAATTAGGGTCTTACACCTCTCATTGGTACACAAGGAGGAATTAAATACAACTCTACTTTGCCTCTTCGTCAACTTGGGTTCCCCTTGAGAGATAAACCTAATAACATGTTGTTAGAAAGTCTTTTCTATCAAGAAGGTAAAGATCCCCAACATTTGAAGCAGAAGATTGTGCATGCTTGGCATAATGTGCATAGGAAGGGAAGATCCGAGCTTGGTCCGTGCAATTGTGTAGCTTTGGAAGCTTACACTCTTTGGGTGAAGAAGAGAGCTTTGGAGTTGAAGATGCCTTATCCTTGCAAAATACCTATGTCTATTATTGTGGTTATTAACTCTCCCTAACCAAGATGTAGAGGAGTTGGAAGACGCACTCATTAAGATGAAGCAAGAGAAGGACATGTGGGAAGAGTGTTCCCTTTCTTTGAACAAGAAGCATGAAGAGTTGCAGTTGGAGTCTCAGGATAAAGATGCACTTATTGAGCTACTTGAAGACCGAGTGACGAAGAGACAGAGAGAGCCAGAGGTTTCATCTTCTAGCATGCATCAGGCTTCCGTTGCTTGGAAGAAGATTGTTGATCAGCTTGTCCTCGAGAAGACTCAGATGAAGGCTTCTTTTGAGATCAAGATCCGTCACATTCGAAGGAAGTACGCGCCTTCAGCCAGATCTTCTGACATTATTGTTAGGATCCTTAGGATGGCTAGTCTCCTTTTCTCTTGTATCCTTTTATTTTGGTTTCTGAAATTGTACTCAGTGCAATCCTTCCAATTTATATAAATAAAAAGAGATATTTGGTCATATCAAAATGTTGCAATTTCCATTTAAATATTATATATTTGCAAATGATATAGTAAGTTCCTTGAAGAATAAAAATAATCAAGCATTGCATTTTATGCATCATTTGCATAAACAGGTTTTCACCAGATGTCTGATTGGTGTTTCTTCTGTGCTTTAGCCAAGCTGACTCACCGGTACAATACCCGAGCCAATCATCTGAAAATCATGGAACATTTGGAGCAAGAGAACAGAGAGCTGAAGAACGAGATCGCCCTCCTGACTGCCATGATGGAGTCAGTTTCTGCTGCTCAGAACGAAGCTTCTCTAACACTTGCAACTCCTCCCGTGGGGACTGTTACTTCAGAGGTGACTACCTCTACCATGCCTGCTGCTACCGCTCACTTCGCGCCAAATATGCATGTCGTATTCCCGTGAGGAATGCCGCCTAACTTTGTGCCTGAAGGCTTTACGCCTAACTTTACTTCCATGGCGGCATCTAGCCCGGTCATGTCCGTGCCACCTCCCGTTGTGCACACTTTGCATCGCATAGAGGATACCATCTATCATTCTAAGCCGTCTGAGGGTCCGGATGTTTATGAGAAGATGGATAAGATGAAAGATCAATTTCTTGAGCTGCGTAAGGAATTGAAGACGCTGAGACGTAAAAATTTGTTTGAAAAGAGTGATGCTGAGTTGTGCTTAGTGCCCAACGTCAAGATCCTAGTGAAGTTCAAAGTGCCTGACTTTGAAAAGTATAAGGGGAACTCTTGTCCGCTCAGTCATCTTGTGATGTATGCCCGCAAGATGTCTACTTAGATCGACAATGATCAATTGCTTATTCACTACTTCCAAGATAGTCTGACTGGTGCTGCACTCCGCTGGTACATGGGGTTGGATAGTGCAAGTATTCGCACTTTCAACGACTTGGGAGAGGCTTTTGTGAAACAATACAAGTATAATATGGACATGCCGTCGGATAGAGACCAACTGAGGTCTATGTCTCAGAAGGACAAAGAGACATTTAAAGAGTATGCGCAAAGATGGAGGGAGTTGGCTGCCCAGATCACTCCTGCTTTGGAGGAGAAAGAAATGGAAAAAATCTTCTTGAAAAGTATGAGTTCATTTTATTATGAACGCATGATCGCTAGTGCCCCCAGTGACTTTACCGAAATGGTAAACATGGGGATGAGGCTTGAGGAAGGAGTCTGTGAGGGACGGTTGTCATGAGATGTGACATTAACAAGAAAGAGATATGGTAGCAACTTTGGTAAGAAGAAGGATAGTGAGACCAACGCAGTAATCTGTGGGAGGCAGAGGACGCCTCAGATCAGAAGGGATCAATCACCCCGTCAACATCATCATCATCAAGTGTCATCAGTAATTTCGGTATTTTCTAATCAACAAGCAACACCAATTCAACAACAACAACAACATCAACGTCAACAACAACAACCGCAACAAAGAACGAACACCTAAAACAACAACAATACCAACAACAATCATCATTAGTAGAACTTTAAGAGGAAGAAGGTCTCTTTTGACCCGATTCCTATGTCATATGCACAGTTATATCCCTTGCTAGTTCTCAAGAACTTAATTCAACCGAGGAACCCACCGCAGATCCTAGAACCACTTCCCTGGTGGTATAAACCTGAGCCCTGTTGTGCTTTTCATCAAAGAGCACCCAAAAACAATATTGAAAACTGCTATCCGTTGAAGTATGAGGTTCAAAAGCCTATGAAGAGTGGTATGGTCTCCTTTGAGGACCGCGCGCCAAATGTGAAAGCGGACCCTTTGCCCGCTCATGGGAACTCTTCAGTGAATATGGTGGACGGTTTTCCTGGAGAATTCAAGGTTTATGATGTCCAGTTTATCTGAAGATCCTTTGTGCAGATGCATAAGGATATCTGTATGGTGAGTGATTGTGAACATGACCATGATGGTTGTGTTGTTTGTAGTGTGAACCCAAGAGGGTGTGTTATAGTGAAAAGGGACATCCAACGTCTGATGGATGAAGGCATGATTCAAATTGTTCAATCTCGTCATGTAGATAACGACGTTAATGTCATAGTGCCCGTTTTCAAACAACAAGAGCGGTTGGTAATTCAATATGACAAGAACAATAATAATAATGTCAGTTAAAGATCATTATTGTTGTTGGTAATACGGTTAGCGGGCCCAGTCCCGTATTCATCTGATAAGGCTATACCGTACCAGTACAATGCTACAATGATAAAGAATGGTCAAGAGGTCCCGTTACCTACGACTAGTTCAGTAGTGAGCATTGCTGATGTTACGAAGGCGACCCAAAGTGGTCGAGTGTTTGGTTCGGTGTTCCAAGAAAACAAAGAAGAAACGACTGTTGGAAAGAAGGCGGAGGTGCCTAATGTAGATCCGGTTAGTTATTCAAAAGATAAGTCTTGTGAATCTAGCAAATTGAAAGCCAATGAGGATGATGAGGTACTCCGATTGATAAAGGAGAGTTTAATTTGGTTTAGCAGCTACTCCAAACCCCCACAAAAATCTCAGTGTTGTCTCTACTGATGAATTCCGAAGCGCATAGAGAAGCACTATAGAGAGATATTGAATAAGCATACGTAGAGCATGATGTTATTGAGGATTAGTTTGATCACATTGTGGCTAACATCACTTCATGCAATAATCTGAGCTTCTGCGATGAAGAACTCCCTGAGGAGGGAAGAAATCATAACCTGGCTTTGCATATTTCAATGAACTATAAGGAAGATGCTTTGTCAAACGTGCTTGTTGACACCGGGTCGTTGCTGAATGTGCTTCCGAAGTCAACTTTTTCAAAGCTATCTTACTAAGGAGCTCCTATGAGGATTAGCGATGTAGTTGTCAAAGCCTTTGATGGTTCACGCAAGACAATAATTGGTGAAATGGACCTTCCAGTCAAGATAGGTCCGAGTGATTTTTAGATTACTTTTCAAGTAATGGATATCCACCCGGCCTACAGTTGTTTATTAGGAAGGCCATGGATTCATGAGGCAGGGGCTGTTACCTCCACTCTGCATCAGAAATTGAAATTTGTCAAGAATGGTAAGCTTGTGATTGTTGGAGGAGAGAAGGCGTTATTGGTTAGCCACCTGTCATCTTTCTCTTATGTTGAAGCTGAGGATGAGGTTGGAACTCTATTCCAAGCCTTATCTATTACTGCTAAAAAGAGAGTTGGGGCACCTATGTCCTCGTTGAAAGATGCTCAGAAGATTGTTGAAGAAGGTACTGTTGATCAGTGGGGGCACATGGTAGAGGTCTCCGAAAACAAGGGCAGAACCGGTTTGGGGTTCTAGAAAGGCTCATCAATTGCAAGATCTAAAGATATGTAACTCAGCTTCTGTAGCAGACGGTTCATTCATGGCAATGAACAACACTTAGCTGTTGTGCTAGAGGATAGCGAAGAGGTAGACTGCACCAACTTTGTAACGCATGGAAAGACGTCCAACAAATGAAGTGGAACACCAGGCAAGCCATCTCTGCAAGACTCATATGAGCCCTCACAAAGCAAAACTCAATAAACATGTAAGAGAAACAAGATAGGGTAATCAAGAGTTGCCCCCAAATCAAAATGTAACCACATGAATCATGCCATTAAAATTCACAAAAAGCTCACAAAAAGCAACCAAGGGTAGGAGGCCTAAACCTCTTGTCAAACACATGCATCAAAAGGGTATCAAATTCACCCATAATACCTCATACATCCAAAGCATTCAAATTAAAAGCATAAAGTAATGGGAATAAGGCAAACCTGACTGGAGAGATCGAATGAAATTGAATTGCCCGGTTGGGTTTGCAAAGCAATCTGAGGGTTTATATGAGAGGGAATTGGTTATTTTCCAATGAGTTCCCTCAGTCTCTGGAGTTTGCTCTAAACTCTGTTAGCTCTTCTCTCACTATCTTTTTTCCTGCCAGGGTAATAGGAATAGAATGGAATTTTGTTTCACTGAAACTCTGAATTTATAACCTGATTTTTGTGGACCTGTGGGCTCAAATGAGAGAGGCCCAAGTCCAAAAAATTTCTGTTTTATTTTATTTATTTATTTATTTATTTACTTATTTTCGATTTTCGTTTTTTGTTTTTTTTTTGTTTTTTAAACACGTGGACTTCGCCTAGTGAGCATGACAGTTCAAGAAATTCCTCTGTGCGTAGGTGATTCTGGTGGCTTTTCTTGGGACTCGCTAGGCGACCCATTCTGCTCGCCTAGCGAGCATGACAGCTCATGAACAAACTTTTTCTCCTTCAAGATTAACGTTTTGACTGACGAATAGACCCCATTTGAACCTGTTGGAAGTATCTCAAGCCATTCCCTTGTGTTGACTGATCATCTAAATAGAACCCACAAAGTGTCTTGGATGATACTCAAGCTTCAAACAAAAGATGTTAGTGACACATTTTTGTGCTTTTGGTTAGTAAACAAAAGTAAGAGAAACAATGATGTATAATTCAAGCATGCTTGGTGATCTCAAACCAATCACAAGGAGTCCCACCCAAAGGCAAAGGGAACCAAGATGCTAAAGATCCTTGAGGCAATGCAAATGCAATGTTATGATGCCATGAGGGATCTTAGGGTCAAAATTGGGGTCTTACAATTAATAAAATTAATTATATTCATCCACATCTTTGATGTTTATTTTACTTTTTGCTTTACTCTGAAAATGGTAATCACAAAAAAACATAAATGAACGATATAATTGTCCATCTGCGTAATATTTGGTCACAAATTCACTTCTCTAAAATCAAAATACCAAATCATTATGCAGGTTGGTTTCTAACCCCATTGAATTCAATGATCCTTCTCCTTCTCCAAATTTTGAATTCCCTATGTTTGAGGCCAAGGAGGAATGTGATGTAGAAGTGAGTGATGAATTGACTCGTCTTCTTGAGCAAGATGAAAAGATTATTCAGCCGTTTGAAGAGCAAATTGAGCTACTCAAGTTGGGTTCCGAAGATTATGTGAAGGAAGTCAATATTGGGTCTCGACTGTGTCTAGATGTCAAAAGGGGTTGATTGATCTTCTTCGAGAGTATTCAAATGTGTTTGCTTGGTCCTATCAAGACATGCCTGCTTTGGATTATGAGATTGTGGAGCATAGATTTCCGTTGAAGCTAGAATGCCCGCTAGTCAAGCAGAAGTTGAGAAGAACGCATCCTGATATGGCTGTGAAAATCCATGAGGAAGTGCAGAAGCAGATTGATTCCGGTTTCCTTGTTGCCGCTAAGTATCTGCAATGGGTGGCCAATATTGTGCCTGTGCCGAAGAAATATGGAAAAGTCCGCATGTGTGTCGATTATAGAGATTTGAATAAAGCCAGTCCGAAAGATGATTTCCCTCTGCCACACATTGATATGTTGGTAGACAATACTGCTAAATTCAAAGTCTTTTCGTTTATGGATGGATTTTCCGGATATAATCAAATCAAGATGGAACCTGAATATATGGAGAAGACCATATTGATTATACCCTTGGGAACATTTTGTTATAGAGTGATGCCTTTCGGTCTAAAGAATGTTGGTGCGACTTACCAGAGAGCAATGACTATTCTTTTTTATGATATGATGCATAAAGAGATTGAAGTTTATGACGATGACATGATTTCTAAATCAATTGATGAAGAGGAACATGTTGAGCATTTGTTGAAGCTATTCCAGGGTTTGAGGAAGTATAAACTCCGCTTGAATACCAATAAGTTTACTTTTGGTGTTCGTTTTGGTAAGTTATTGGGCTCTATTGTCAGTAAGAAGGGTATTGAAGTTGATCCTGCCAAGGTCAAAGCAATACAAGAGATGCCTGCGCCCAAAACTGAGAAGCAAGTCAAACGCTTTCTCGACCGCTTCAATTATATTTCCAGATTCATTTCCCAGATGTTTGTCACATGTGCACCTATATTCAAGCTTTTGACAGTATTAAAGAATATTTCCTTGAACCTCTGATTTTGTCTCCCCCTGTTGAAGGAAGACCGTTGATCATGTATTTGACTGTACTCGAAGATAGTATGTGTTGTGTTCTTGGTCAACAAGATGAGACTGGAAAGAAAGAATTTGCAATTTACTACCTCAGTAAGAAGTTCACTGACTGTGAGACTCGGTATTCATTGCTTGAGAAGACTTGTTACACATTGGTTTGGGCTACTAAGCTTCTGCGTCAGTATATGTTGAATCATACCACTTGTGTGATCTCTAAATGGATCCAATCAAGTATATATTTGAGAAGCCTGCTTTAACTGGGAGGATTTCCCGTTGGCAGATGTTGTTATCAGAGTATGATATCGAATGTCAATCTCAGAAAGCGATCAAAGGTATATCTTGGCTGACCATTTGGCTCACCAACCCATTGAAGATTATCAGTCAGTGCAATACGATATCCCCGTTGAAGAGATTTTGTACTTGAAAATGAAAGATTGTGATGAACCATTGCTTAAAGAAGGGCCAGAACCTGGTTCCCGTTGGGGCATGGTATTTGATGGAGCTGTTAATCAATATGGAAATGGCATTGGGGCAGTGATTATTACTCCTCAAGGCATGCACCTACCATTTACATCTAGATTGACTTTCAAGTGTACAAACAACATGGCAGAATATGAAGCTTGCATTATGGGGCTTGAAGAGGCCATGAATCTCAGAATCAAGTATTTGGATGTCTTCGGTGATTCGGCTTTGGTTGTGTATCAGATCAAAGGAGAATGGGAGACAAATCAACCCGGTTTGATACCATATAAAGATTATGCGAGGAGGATTTCAACTTTCTTTACAAAGGTTGAGTTCCATCATATCCCTCGCGATGAAAACCGGATGGCAGATGCTCTTGCAACATTGGCGTCAATGATTGTAGTGAAGTATTGGAATGAAGTTCCCAATTTGTCTGTAATGCGTCTTGATAGGCCAACTCATGTGTTTGCTGTTGAAGAGATTAAAGATGAGAAGTCGTGGTATTACGATATCAAATGTTTCCTCCAAAGTCAGATTTACCCACCTGGGGCATCTTTGAAAGATAAGAAGACTTTGAGAAGATTAGCCAATAATTTCTACTTGAATGGTGATATACTGTACAAGAGAAACTTTGACATGGTTTTGCTCAGATGCGTGGATAGACACGAAGAAGACATGTTGATGATTGAAGTGCATGAAGGTTCCTTTGGTACTTATTCCAATGGAAATGCAATGGCAAAGAAGATGTTGCGAGCAGGTTACTATTGGTTGACAATGGAATCTGACTGTTGCAAGTTTGCGAACAAGTGCTACAAGTGTCAAATTTATGCTGATAAGATTCATGTTCCTCCAACACTATTGAATGTTATCTCTTCCCCATGGCCCTTCTCCATGTGGGGAATTGATGTGATTGGGATGATTGATCCCAAAGCTTCGAATGGACATCATTTCATTTTAGTGGAAATTGACTACTTCACGAAATGCGTTGTAGTGGAATCGTATGCAAATGTGACCAAGCAAGTTGTTGTAAGGTTTATCATGAATCAGATCATATGCCGTTATGGTGTGCCAAGTAAGATCATTACTGATAATGGATCGAACTTGAATAAGAATATGGTGGAAAGTCTTTGCAAAGACTTCAAGATTGCACATCATAATTCTTCTCCCTACAAACCCAAGATGAATGGAGATGTTGAGGCTGCAAATAAGAACATCAAGAAGATTATCCAGAAGATGGTTGTCACATATAAGGATTGGCATGAGATGCTCCCATTTTCTTTGCATGGGTATCGTACATCCATCTGCACTTCAACAGGGGCAACCCATTTCTCACTTGTGTATGGTATGGAAGCAGTGCTCCCAGTAGAGGTTGGGATTCCTTCATTACATGTGCTCATGGAAGCCAAGTTGACTGAGGCTGAATGGTGTCAGACCAGGTTTGATCAGCTGAATTTGATTGAAGAGAAAGGATTGACTACCATGTATCATGGTCAGTTGTATCAGCAAAGGATGAAGAAAGCTTTTGATAAGAAGGCCAGACCTTGAGTATTCAGAGAAGGTGACCTTGTGCTCAAGAAGATTTTATCGTTCAAGCCAGATTCCAGAGGAAAATGGAATCCTAATTATGAAGGCCCATATGTTGTTAAGAGAGCCTTTTCAAGCGGCGCACTGATTCTTACAACAATGGAGAGTGAAGAGTTCACTCGTCCTGTGAACGCATATGCAGTCAAGAAATACTTCGCCTAGAAAAATAAAAGAACAACTTGCTAAGTTGAAAACCCGAAAGGGCGACTTAGGCAAAAATGAGCATCTCGTGTGATTGAAAACACGAAAGGGCGATCCAGGCAAAAATTAGAGACATAAAACAGAAAGAATTTCCCGATAAATTGAGTACCTCACCTTGGGGCAGCTTATGCAAAAATTAGGGATTATGGCAAGTAACTGCGTTTTGCCGATCTTCAGTGTTTTGAAGGTTTGTTTGAGCACAAGGGTTGACATCAGTTCATCCCCATCATTGGTTAAGAGCACAACGAATATCGAAAGTTGGTAGAAGGATTAAGGATCATTTGTATTCAATGTAACCCTTTTCCATGTAAATTACCATTTTCAACTTTGTAAAAATCTATGGAGTCTTGTCATTTACAGACTACCATTTCATCAAATAAAGTTGAGCTTTTATCCAATTATTTCTACTCTTATTTACTTCACTCAATAGTTTTAAATTTTATTATGATCATTTTGATATTAAATTTTCTTAATCAAAAAACCAAGTTTTTTTTAAATATATAAAGCAAGAATTTTTCAAAGCAAGTAAAAGGAATATCAATAACATTTCAATGGATAGAAAGTCCTTAAGTGAGAAACATCAGAGGTTCCCCAAACAGTTAACCCTTCGGGTATCCCTATTGTGTTGATTCAGTTCCTCAGCGGAGTGTTTAACCCGAATCCCTTTCCTTGTCCACGGCTGATTTGGTTGATTCAGATACCCTGTGGCGTGTTGTTTTCCCCGATAGAGTTTCGGCCTTCCCCAAAGAAATTCGTATTTCCTCAGCAGGGTTAATCTTCAGAGATGGTTGATCTTCCCTAATAGATTGCATTGGTTTCCCCACCAATCGCCATTCAACGTGCTCCCAGTCAGAGTTTCCTCCTGGTTTCTGAGCAGCTTTTGTTATGATTATTCTTTGTAGGGTTGTCTCCCATTTTTATGGTGTTGACCTAAAATTCCCCACAGATTGGATGTTCTGTCCTCAGCAGATCTCCTCCTTCCCCAGTTAGGTTTGAACCTTTGGGATGTCGATCTCTTTTTTCTCCAACAAATGTCTCCATATTTTGCAGATTGAGGGAGGATTGTACTGGTGGTTCGAATTCTTTGAGGCACCTTTATATCCTTTATGATCATTTTGTCAGCATAATCATCATATATACATATACATACACATTCATATAATTTCATAATTTGTATATCCTGCATCCTCATATTTGATTGGTTTGAGATTCTTATTCTCTGTTATGGTGGTATTTTATCCCCATACCAAATCAGGTGTATGTCCTCCTTCAATTGTAAAGTGTCAGCCCCTTAAGCAGAACGACTTTAACCTTTTTCCATTTCCCCACTGAGTTTGTTTCCTCGTGGATGGTTGTTATTTCAGTTTCCTCTCTAGTGGATTTTCTGGATGGAATTACTCCCATTGAGTTATGTCCTCATTGGGTTGAGTCTTGATTGACCGTTTTATTTCTAGCTCTTACCTAGACAGATACTTTGGTCCCCTAAGAGTCTATTACCCAGTAATTGGTAATATTCTTCTTAGTTTGTAGTTTGTTACTTCTTGCCCAATACCTCCAAAAGTACCCTTAATTTTCTTCTCAGTAGAGTCCCCAGTGGATCTATTCCCCAGGAAGTATATCCTTGATATGTTCATCCTAACCGGTGACGGATATCTTTCTTTCCCCTGTTGAGTTTATCCTTGATATGTTCACTTTAACTAGTGACGCATATTCTCATTCTTTTGGTATTCTATCCAGTAAAAAGGTAGTTGTAATCCCTATTTTGTTCCCCAGAGAGTTAATCCTTGATATGTTCATCTTAACCGATGACGGGTTTTCTTCTCCTGTGGTATTCTACCCAGTAAAAAGATAGTTGTAATCCCTATTTTGTTCCCCAGAGAGTTAATCCTTGATATGTTCATCTTAACCGATGACGAGTTTTATTCTCCTTGTGGTATTCTACCCAATAAAAAGCTAGGTTTAATCCCTATTTTGTTCCTCAGAGAGTTAATCATTGATATGTTCATCTTAACCGATAACGGGTTTTCTTCTCCTTGTGGTTTTCTACCCAGTAACCGGTAGTTGTAAATCCTATTATTCCCCTGTGCGGAGTCTATCCTTGATATGTTCATCCTAACCGGTGACGAATTTTCTCTTCTATGGTATTCTATCCAGTAACTGATAGATATAATCCCTATTTTTTCTCTTCATCAGAGTCGATCCTTCATATGTTCATCCTAATCGATGACAGGTCTTCTCTTTGATTGGGTTTCTACCCAGTAACCGATAGTTGTAAATCCTACTTTGTCCCCCCGCAGAGTCTATCCTTGATATGTTCATCCTAACCGGTGACGGACTTTCTCTCCGCGGTTCTCTATCCAACTTTCGATAGATGTAATTCCCGCCCTTTTTGTTCAGTTGGTATATCCATGATATGTTCATCGTAACCGATGTCGGATATCCTCCTTGGCATTTCCAGACAAGTCTATCCTTGATATGTTCATCTTAACCAGTGACGGATTTTCTTCCCTGCCGATTTTATCCTTAATATGTTCATTCTAACCGATGACGAATACTCTCACCCTTGGTCTTCTGCCCAATAACTGGTAGTTGTAAATCCTATCTTTTATGAATTTTTCCTAGCAAGGTTATTCTTACCCAGTAACTGGTAATGAATACTCTCTCCTGGAATCCTCAGCGAGTCATCCTAAATATGTTCATCTTAATCAGAGACGGATGTCCTCTCTGTCAGATCTTTATTACCTCCTTACCTAGTAAGAGGTAGTAAATAATAGATTTCTGCTCCTCCTGTGTTGAAGTTTATTTTCTCCCAAGTTAAGTTGAGTGCATATTTCCTTAGTGAAATCGCTTTTCCCTGCATGATTCAAGTATTTCAATTTTATCCTGACTTACTCGTATCCCCTGCAGATGTTGTTAGTTCCCCGAATGAGTCTTTTTCATGTTTGTATGGAATCCCTCTAGACCCCCAGTAGTTTTAAGTCGTAGCTTGGCATACACATAACTCCATTTTTCCCCAGAGTCTCGGTCTTCCCATTGAGTTTTCCTTATGGAAATTCATTATACTCCCGCGAATTTTCGGTCTCTCTGATCTCTTTTCCTTTGTGGCAATATTTCCCCATAGAGCATTGACTTTTGGATGCATATCATTTGCATCATTAGGTCTTTTAGGGACCAAAATTTGTCTCTGTGTTAGCCCATTCTACTGAGTCGACATGAAGATTTTAACCTTTGCCTCCTTAGTTAGAATGTCCTTGACAAGGGGCAGCTGTAAGACCCCAATTTTGACCCTAAGATCCCTCATGCAATTCCATCATAAGCATTAGCATTGGGATCATACCTTGGCATCCTCCTTACCCCTCTTTCATTGGGTTTGTTTTGGGAGAGGTCACCAAGCACTTTGTGATTATATCATACTTGTATTTTATCATTTCACTAACCAAAATACCAAAAATATGTCTTTGCATTTGCTTAACTCTTTTGTAGGAAGGGCATGATCCTATTGATTCATCAAGTTCACATCTAGGGCTTGAGACCGTCATGAACAAAGAGCACAACCATTGAATTTGATACAAGAATGGTTATGGCCATCATATATGAGTCCCAATGTTCTCTACATGTTATATTGATCAAGTTTTCTTCAAGATTTTGAGGGTGATTTGCCTTGGAAACCCTAGTTTAACTGGGTATGTTGAGTAACTTCTCCAACAAGCTATCTCACCAATTGATCAAATTTCTCAATGGGCACTTCAAATTTCATCATGTTGTGCATATATGATCTACCATGAGCCTAAAAAGTCAAGAGAATTGGAAGTTAGCAAGTTGGTTGATGGTGGTTGGACAAATGAATTGATCTGATCAAAATTGAGTCTCCCTAGACTCTACCTACTACAATTTTCACGATATGAAAATGATTCCAAGAGCAAACCTACTCTAAAGAACATTTCAAACAACTTTCATGTTTAGACCTAGATCTAGTTTTGCTTGGAAAGTCATTTTCTATGTTGAAACATTATGGGTCATTTTGTCTAAACCCTAATTTGAAAGTCAACTTTCCAAGGAAATAACTTGTCGAATGTTTATGAGATGAAAGATTTCCAAGTTGCAAAATCAAATTCAATGTGTCTACTTAAACTTTGATGTTTGTAGTGGGAGCTAATTCAACTTTTTTGAGCATGTGATATGAGGTTACATTATAGGTCACTTTTGACCTATACCTTTGATCAAGTGATTTTTCCATACTTCAAAAATGCATAACTCTATCATTTCAAATCCAAATGACATGAAATTGCTGACTATTTTAATGTTCTTTGAGAGAACTACAACATTTATGAAGACACTTGTCTCATTTGAAGCTCATACAAAAAGTTAAGCAAGGTGGAATATTGAGAGATATGGCTTGACACTTAGAAAACTTTTGATATGTCAAAAATTTCCAAACTTCCAACTCAAATTTCTTCAAGTTACAAACTCCAAATGGAAAAGTGTTGAACATGAAAGTTATTCCTCTTGATCAAACCTTTCCGAAGAGCTCAAATTCATTTATTTTGGACAAGGAATGCATAGGCGTGCATGGCATGAACATGGTGTCATCACTTGGCAAGGATCAAATTTCAAATCAAAATGTACATTGGCCTTGCAATCCAAGTTGAATTCAGGTCATCTCGTACTCATTTAAGGACTTATGGCAATGATTTTATGGGCCTATGTGCGCCTATGCACCCATGCATCATCAATGGCCAAATTTGGAAAGTGAATTCAAGTGTGCAAAAAGCAATGGATTCATCTATAAATAGAGCCTCATATGCTCATCATTTCACACACGCTTGCGCCAGCTTTGATCCCCTAACTCTAACCCTCACATTGTAAAGTATAAACCTGATAAATTCACTTGAATTTGGGTTTGAAATTCCACTATTTTGAAATTCAAATCTCCAGGAATCCACAACCTTTTGAGGTATTTTCCAGAAATTGAATCTATGATTCCATGAGCAAGAACAAGATCAATTGAATCTAGACCTCCATTGAAGGTATTTTCCAGAAATTTTGATCTCTTCGATTCTCTCGAATTCTTGCTCAATTCTATTGATTCTTTGGTTGTCTGAAGTCCTACAAATATAGGCAAGAAGATTGAGTTGCTTAGAGGCAAAATCGAAGCAACTCAGTTCATGTACCTTAAATTTCAACTCCATGTATCTCTCAATATACTTGGAGTTAGAGTGAATTAAGGCCAGATTCAAACTCAGTTCCATTTTTACTTTGAAATCATGTCCTTATTTTTAATTTTGGCGATGGTTGAAGGTTGACCAGTCTGGTGAGGTCCACCGAAGAAGAAGACCGGAACTACAACTCCGGCCATGCGCTGGCATGTCTCACATCCACATGATCCTCTTGATTTATTTTAATCTGGAGCGTGCATTTGAATTACCAATGTTATGGCGCGCTTACTAATGTCCATCGTGGATAGCGCATTCTCCACCACTTGATCTACCACCTCAATTAATGAGGGAGATCAAGTGGTCCACGTTTTTTCTGATATTTTAATTTTGATTTTAATTGCATTATTTTCAATAATTTATATTATATTCAATATTGATTCAAAAAATATGGGACTTTCACCAAAAAAAATCAAATATTTTCCTCTTTCATATTCTGATATTTTTGGATCATTATTAATATTTTTCATGAATTAATTGATTTTGCATTTGTTTTTAATTGTTTAAAAATATTTTTTCTCCAAGGTCCTTTGACCTTGTTTAACCTATTATAAATCTCATTGCAATTCTTTGGTGTTTTGATGAGATTTTAGGAATTGGACAAACCATATTTAATTTAAATGCACTATTTTAGTATTTTAATTTGAATAAATGCCAAATAAATTTGTTGACCAATTGTGATGACTTGTTTATCTTTGACTCTTGTTGTTGGGCCTTGGTCAAGGTTGATTTGACTTTGTCAAATTAATATCATTGGATTGAGGGGATTGATGGATAGTACATTCCATCTCCAAAAATGAATGGATGATATTAATTTGGTAAAAGTCCTCCTTTGACCAATTTGTGTTTTGATCCATTCCCCTCCCACTTCATCTTATTCCCTTTCTTTATTCATTCATTCTATTTGTCCTATGATATCTCATAATCCTAAGGCTAGTTGATTGAAAAATTGACATGAGTATGGATGGGATTAGGCCACATCTTTTGCATATTCTTTTTGTGTGTGGTATGTTTCATGAGCATAGTCCATTATACTATGTCTCTAACATGCATTAACACCAAAATTTTATTGCCCGACCTCAAATAGTTGTGACTCTACATAAGTCCAATTACGATTGCTTAACATAGCGCTAAATTTGTGACATAAAAGGCATAAGCATTCTAGTTAGTGAGATTGTAAGTCTCCCCTCTTTCATGGTATTGTGTGGAAACTTGGCCTTCTTTCCTTCCTATGGAAGATGTTTTGACTCAAGGATTCATGCTTGTGATAAGTGGGTTGAGTGTTCTCTAAAGAATGACTTCAATTAAAAAAGAAAAAGAAAAACTGTAAGACCCCAATTTTGGGCCCTAAGATCCCTCATGGCCCATATCATCTCATATCATGGCCTCAAGGATCACTGCATGCCCTAGTTTCCCTCCTAGTGGGTGGGTTGCCTTGTGAGTTGGTTCTTTATCACCAAGCATACTTTGCATTTGTATATCTTTGCTTTTCATATGTTTACTAACCAAAAAGTACAAAAATATTGTCATCTAACCATGTTACTTGTAGCTGAAGCAATCATCAGCAATTAGGTCAAATTCAGTCAAAGTCAGTCATTGCAGTGCCTGGTGGCCATTCTTGCAGAATTTGGGCACCATGATCAATAATCAAGAGTTCATATGACTTGGGACATCATTTGGAATCAAGGTCTCAAGGAATTAGGGTTTGGAATTCATCAGAAGTGGTTCAGTCACCCAAAACCCTAGAAAAGTCAACTGAAGTCAAACTTGGTCAACTGTCCATTTAATCAGTGATTTGATGGATAGAATTGATTTGAAGGAGTTCATTCATACCTATATAAGCCTCATATATCATGTCCAACCTCATCATGGAAGAATTTGAAGTCAAACAGAAAATTTCCAGAAATAGAAAGTTGACCTGTAATTTTAACTGCCAAAAATGGAAACTTCTTGATCCTCAACTTACATCATGATACAAGCTTCAAATGAATTTTTTCCCAACATGAAAGTTGAAGATCTTGTTCTCCCATTTTCAAAAAGTCCAAGAACACCCAAATCCCATGTGTGGTTGTCAAGATATGATCAATTCATTTTCACATTTTCATGAACTTCAAAGGGCCATATCTCATGAACCACTCGGCCAATTTTGGTGGGGTTTTTTCCTACAAGTCCTATTTAATCCCCTCTTTCCAAAAATGCATTCATCATGTGCCAAAACCTTACCATGCAAAATGCCATTTTTGGACTTGACTTTATTAATTTCAAGTGGTGCAAAAAGTTGACTTTGTGAATTATGCATTTTTAACACTTGTGACCAATTGGGAATTGTTTAGAATGGTATTTGCAACTTGTACAAGGCCCAAACTCGGCCAGATTACACACCCTCCATGTGTACATGTGCAAAATTAGCAAAATGCAAAGTTGGTTCATTTGGGATAAACCTTGCTTAACACTTCCATTAACAAAGTTAAACAGCCCATATATAAACCATTTTCTGTGAGATTCAACCCTAGCTGCAGCCTCTAACACAACAGAAAAGCTCTCATTCTCTCAATTTGGCATTTTCACGATTTGCATTTTCTGGCCAAAATCTCCAAAACCCTCGAGCAACCATTAGTATTTTCATCATCTACCAACAATCTTGAGCTGGTTTGGAGCACTGTTTCCTTGCTGTAACATCGTTTCATGCTGCTGCTACATGAATCCACAACAATGGTGAAAGTCAATCTGAGTGTTTTCAAGCATCATTGAGCTAAAGGGTTTCAAGCATCCATCATTTCCAACCCTAATCTTCATCTGTTTCAAGCTAAGGCACTCAAAACAACACTGTTTCACGAGTTTCTTCAAAATCAAGTAAGTAATCAAATCTCTAGTTTCTTAAAGTGATGCTATGCTTTGTGTAAATCTCTTCTTGCTGGTCATTCTGAAACTCGAATCACTTGATTTGGTTGAATATTTCTTGAGTTATGTTGTTTTTAAGTTTGAAAGTGAAATGATGTCTTGCTCGATTCACACTGTTTGAAGCTGATTTTGTTAAAATGAATGTTGGATTATGTTTATGCTTGGTTTGCTGAATCGATTGCCATGCTTGTTTGCTGTTTCTGGGCATGTTGGTTTTCCACGATTGTTGGAGATGATGAAGAATACTGTTCCATTCACAAACCCTAATCCATTTTCCAGAAACTTGGTTTTTCATGTTTTGCTGCGTTCTGTTTACTGTTCCATTGCCTGAGCCTGTTGCTGTTTGACACCTCACCAAATTGATACGCACCGTTTTGTTTAATGAGGCCATATTCACGAGATTGCCACTCGGTCAACTTGTTTGACTCACTAAACCATGTTGCTTTGATCATTTTATCCCAAATTGTTACTCAACTTACCAAATTCACAATTCACTCATTTCACATCCAAAAATCATGAAATTTTTTGCATCATGTTCATGAGAATGTCTACTTTTTTATCATGATTTTTAATTATTTTTTGTGTGGCTGGATTTTTTATGGCTTTAGGTTTCTTGTCATGTATGCTTATTCTATACCTTTTGCCATTTCTTTTGTGAAATTGTGATGATGTATCCAATGATTCTGAAATTTTTTGTGGTTAATCTACACTCATTCATGTTTGTTTTGATGTAGAGTTCTTGAATTTATCATATGTGGTTTGTGAGATATGAATTTTTGAAGTAGGGTGTGACAATTTGTGTCACACCAATGATATGCAATTTCATGATTTTTGTTGACATGCTTGCTGACCTTCAATTAATGTGAAATTTTGCATGAGGCATCTCTTATGTGTCTAGTTGATGTGTGAATTTTCCTGGATTTAATTGTGCCATTTCCTATTTGTTTGTGATTTTTCTTCCCTGCCTAGTCAAATGTTGACTTTGTGTGATACATCTTGCCATTTCATTTGGGAAATTTTCATATCTTATTGGATGATCATGAAATTTTACATGTGCATACTAGACATCTTGAGCTTTGCATTGGTGTTGATCCCATCCATTTCTCATCTGTTTCCATTTATTTATGATTTTTTGAAGTTGATACATGTATGTTTGACTTCTTTGTGCATACTTGGAATTGTTTTGACTTCCTGATTTTAATTGACCATCTTCCCATGATCCAATTGAGCTGAAATTTTATATGCATGTCATTATGTGGATTGTGTTTGAGCATGAATTATTTCATGATTTTTGGAATTGATTATGTTTGGGTTTGAGCCAAGTACTTCTGTTGACTTCTATGTGCTCCCTTTTGCCATGTTTTGCCTTCTTTTGTTTATAAAATGATGTTGATGCATGATATGAACTTGAGACCAATTGGTTTGGCTTCTTAAATGTTTGATTTTGTTTGTGATTGGATATTGCTTGTTGTCTTGGCTTTTATCATTTATTTTTGACCCTAGGCTTGCCCTAGTGGTCTCTTGGCTTATGTTGAGTTCATTTGTTTCAGGTTAAGCAATAATGCCTCAAAGAAACCATTGCCAATTTGATTGAGCTTGATTATATGTCATGTGCTAACCTTTGTTTTGTAGGTGGTATGACTCATATGAGTTGGGTCTTGTGCTTTTGCACTTTTGTTTATTGTTAACTGTTGATTCATTTCCTTCTGATTTAAATTGTTGAAACTGTGTACTGATTAGTTGGACTATTTCAGGTACCCTTTTAGTTGCTTAAGTTCTTTGAACTTGCTTGCTTTGCTATTTAGCAATTTGCTTTTGAGGTATAATTACTCTCTCTTCATGTAGTCTGGAGACCCGGCCTGTTATTTGGCCGGGCAAACTGTCTGAAGTCCTCCTTAAGAGGCAATGCTTGTGTGTGTTTAAAATTGTCCCAAGCAGGAAAAGTCCTTCAAGTAAGGCAATTGGTAGATCAAAGGGATAAGTAGCCTATCCCCTACTATTCAGTGAGTCCTCTCCTTGCTCCCATTACATGGTTGTAGCATTGAGATAAAAACCCAAGATCTATCGAGTCAATAATGTGGAAAGAGCTCCATCTTTCTGAGCTCCCACACTTTCTAATGCTCTCCCTGATCAGGGATAAGAGCAATGAGGCACACCCCTCATCTCTTTTCATCTGCTTCACCTTAGCCTCTCAATGGCAAGGTTAAGAGCGACATTTACCGATTACAGTGGACTTTCATAGTCAAACCCTCTTGTGTGAGCCCCCTTGTTTGGCTATAGAGTGTGCTGTTTGATATTCATTGATTGATTGATTGCTTCATATGCACATGTTTGCTTGTATGCTTCATGCATTTATCATCATCATTAATTGCTCATTAATGCCCAATCATCTCATTTGTCTTTGTGATATTGTCATTGTTGTTTACCCATTGAGGACAATTGTAAGTCCATTTCATTGGCCATTGTTCCTATGATATGGAAGGATAGAGTGTAAGACCTCATTGGTCACCCATATCTTATGTTGCTTTGATTGTATGTGAGGATGCAGTTATAAGTCCCTGTAAGTTGGCATCTGCTTTCCTGTGATCATAAGATGTTTTGTTTGATTGTATGTGAGGTTGCAGTTATAAGTCCCTGTAAGTTGGCATCTGCTTTCCTGTGATCATAAGATGTTTTGTTTGATTGTATGTGAGGTTGCAATTATAAGTCCCTGTAAGTTGGCATTTGCTTTCCTATGATCATATTGTTGCTTTTGTTCTTGTATGTGAGGATCCATTGTAAGTCCCTGTAATGTGGCATTGGATTTCCTATGAGCATATGTGGAGTTAACCTAAGTCCAGATAGATTGACAGTTGACTTCCATGTTCCATCTTTGTTTTCTTTTGAGGAGATTAGTATAAGTCCATTGAGTGGCCTCTGATATCCATTTCTGTTTTAGGAGATTGGTGTAAATCCATCTATTGGTATCCGGTATCCGCCTTTTATTTTCTTTGTTGAGGAGATTAGTGTAAGACCATTGAGTGGCCTCTGATATCCCATTCTGTTTTAGGAGATTGGTATAAGACCAGTGATTGGTATCCGATATCCGCTTTTCTTTTGCTTTGTTTGTTTGTTATTATTCATTGCCATTCCAAAGGACACACTTGAATCATCTCCTATATGATTTCAAGAGGTGAACCTTCTAAGAAGTTTTACAATCCATACTCATCCATTCATCCTCATTATGTCCTAAACCTTTTCACACTTTAATTTCAAACTTGACATAAATGTTGTGCAAACTTCTTCATGTTTTCAAACTAAAAACCTGGACCCCAAGTCCTTGACTTTTTTCAAATTCCATTTCATAATACTTCTTTGAATTAATCTTAATCATACTTTGACTCCATTTTCATAATCACAATCAATTAACTTCACTCATTCACTTGTTTTGGCTTTGTCCATTGTTAATCTTTTCATGCATTAGCCGTAGGTTTCAATTATCATTGTGGTTGATGTAAATCTTGCCTATCCTTAGTGAGTCGACTATAAGACTTCCGTACTGAAAACAGGGTTAACCCCTCTAGTGCGTCGAAGCTATCCTCACATGGTGGATGTTGGTCTTGGTCGAGTTTTCTCCCATTGATAATGAAAAGCCTCGGTGCTATTGTTTAAAATTGAATCCACCAACTTTTGGAAATCTTTTGGCCGAACTACGGCGTTTTGATCCTTACCTTTGATGGAAGGTACGTAGGCAACGGGTTCATCCGTTCAAACACAAAAATAATTAACTTGTATATTCTTTTCTCATCATCCCAATCATGTTTGCACAATACTTATGTCATAACAAATAACAATATTTTACAACAAGTGTGAAAAGCGCTCCCTAGGAGTACCTAGGACGTAGTGGGTGCCTAACACCTTCCCATTGCGTAATTTACCCCTTACCCAGACTCTCTGATCTTTTTATTAGTTTTCTACGTGTAAAACTTCTTAGGCTTTTGTTCGCTTTTTAGCCAGTCCTTTGGATAAATAAAAGTGCGGTGGCGACTCGAAATTTCATTGTATGCTTTGCTTATGGTTTAATCGATAAATCATATAGCGACGAATACACCGCTACAAAAACAATACTAACTTCTAACCTATTAACCACTAACTCTTAATTTCAAGCCCTTTACTTTAATGCCATTTAACTTTTAGCATCTTATTTCATTCGCCATTGTTCATTATCATTCTAATTGTTTATGTTAATGCATTTTTCACTTTGTCCACTTAGACCATATTGTGTGATATATTTTGTTTGGGTATACTTTGCTTGTTTGTGTGGTCTTTGACCATTAATGTACATAATAACAACAAAAACCCTAAAAGAGTTTTGTATGGACTGAGAACTTAGGAAACATTCCTATGCTAAAGGACTTGGCTAATGCCAACATATGGAGAAACCAAGTGCTTGCAATTTGAAACTTCACCTGGCACATCATTCAAGATCCCTCAGAGTTCGTCTGCAACATGATCCTTATGAAGATGTTATCTTGAACCTATGACTTGTGGAATTCATTTGTTAGATGGGCTAATTTTGAAAAAGATCATGGAGTGGCTAAAGCTTTAATGTGGCTATCTTTATTTGATGTCTTTTCTCTTAAAGATAATATAATTATGAATTTGTGTGTTGCTTGATTCTAAAAGTCCAAGGGAATTCTGGGTTTCTATTGACTTTTTTATCTATTGAATTGCTACCTATTTGGTCAGATCTTTTCAACTCTAAACTTTTAATTTTGTACATAGGGTAGTCTCTTCAGCTTCTCCCTATTTCTTTAAATTTCAAAAGCTCTCGCTCCCTTTCCACAAACTTCTTTGATTGAACTTGTTTTGTTCTAAACTTTGACCACTTTTACAAAAAGATAGAAACTTTGGCCTTATGCCATTGCATTTTTAAACTTCTTTTCTTAAATCAAACTTATAAATAAACTTAACTATACTTGACCTAAACTTTCAAAAAGCCAAAAAGAGCTAACTCATTCAAACCATTTTTAGGCCTTTGTGCCTTTCAAACTTAATTTTTGTTAAAAACAATGCATCGACTTTGAAATTTGTATCACGAACTACGAGGTTTTGATCCCTCATTTTTATATTGGTACATAGGCATAAGACCGAAGGTCTTGCCAAACACAAAAATATAATTAATAAATTCTTTTCTCATCCCCTCATTCTATTTGTTTGTAAACATCACTTTATACCAAGTACATATGCACACAAAAAGGGCTCCCTAGGAGTACCTAGGACACTTTGGGTGCTAACACCTTCCCTCTGTGTAACCAACCCCCTTACCTATAATCTCTGACATTTTATTTGTTTTGATTTGAAAACTTCTTACTTTTTTGGGTTTTGTTCGTACTTTTTCCCTTTTCCTTTAGAAACAATAAAAGCACGGTGGCGACTCTTGTTATTTGATCTCTAGCTTATCCATAGCTTGATGATCATGAATTTCCCGCTACAGAAATTAAGTGGCGACTCTGCTGGGGAGTAGTCTCCAGTGGGTTTAGCCTACTTTTTGTGTGTATATATTTGTATATATGTGATGTTTGTATATATGTATGTGTGATATAATATGCTTGTTGTGCTTGGTGATCTCTGAGTGGTGAGATAAGTTCTAACCCGAACTTGAGTGCAATTAAGATAGGAGAATGGTATAGTCATGTTTGACTTGTGTGGAGTAGTCCTTAACAAGTTGGCTTGAGATCCATCTGCTTAGTGGTCCACCTTCAACCATCTCCAAAATAAAAAAGGAGGATATGATCTGAAAGAAAAAATGGCGTAGAGCATGAATCTGACCTCAATTTCAAGTAACTCCAAATATATAAAAAGATATGAGGTGTTGAATTTTAAGGTGTGTCAACTAAGTTACTTCGATTTTACCTCTAAGAAACTCAATCTTCTTGCCTACAATGGTAGGACTTCAGACAACCAAAGATCCAAGAGAATTGAGTGAAATTGAGAGAGAATCAGAGAGATGAAATTTTCTGGAAAATACCTTCAATGTAGGTCTGGATTCACTTGTTCTTGCTTTGGCTCGTGCTTGATCTTGCTCAGGATGCTTGCATAAGTATATTAGAATGCACAAAAGGTCTTGGATCCCTGGAGTTTTGAATCTCAAAATAGTGAGATTCAAACTCAATTTCCAAAGGAAATTCTCAGGATTATCCTCTCAAATGGAAAGGTTTGGTGTTTGGGATAAAAGCTGGCGCGAAGGGGTTCTCCATTCTGAGCATATGGAGCTCTATTTATAGCTGGATCATGTGATATTTGCACCTTCCAAATGAGTTTCCAAAATTGGTAATGAGTGATGCATGTGTGCATGGGCGTGTACAGGCCCATGAGATCATTCGATTTAATCCATAATTGAGTGAGAACAAGTCTGAAATCAAATTGGAGTGCTAGGCAATTGTACGTGGAAGCTTGAAGTTTGATTTTTGACAAATGATGATGCAATGTTCATGCCATGCGCAGCCCTAGCAAATCTTGTCCAAAATGGATGAAATTGAACTTTTTGGAAAGGTTAGATCAAGAGGAACAACTTTCATGTTCAATAATTTTTCATTGGGAGCTTTAAACATGAAGATTTTTGAGGTGGAAGTTTGGAAATTTCAACATGTTGAAAATGTTTCTATGTGTCAAGCCATATATCTTAATATTCCACCATGCTTAACGTTTTATGTGAGCTTCAAATGAGAAACGTGTCTTCATAAAAGTTGTAGATATTTCAAAGAAATTCAAAATGGTCACCCATTTCATGACATTTGGATTTGGAATGATAGAGTTATACATTTTTTATGTTTGGAAAAGTCACTTGTTCACTAGTATAGGTCAAAAAGGACCTATAATGTAACCTCATATCACATGCTCAAAAAAGTTGAATTAGCTCTCACTCCGAACATCAAAGTTGAATTATAAACCTTGAATTTGATTGTGCAACTTAGAAATCTTTCATATCATAAAAATTGAGCAAGCTATGGCCTTGGGAAGTTGACTTTCAAATTAGGGTTTAGACAAAATGACCTATAATGTTTCAACATTGAAGATGATTTTCCAAGAAAAACTAGATCTAGGTCTCAACATGAAAGTTGTTTGGATTGTAATTTAGAGTAACGTTTCTCTTGGAATCATTTTCATATGGTGAAAAGTCAAGGAGATAGGGTCTAGGGAGACCCAGTTTTGATTAGATGAATTCATCTGCCAACCACCATCAACCAACTTGCTAATGCTCCCAATGTGAAGGAAGATGCCAAGGTATGATCCCAATGCTAATGCTTATGATGAAATTGCATGAGGGATCTTAGGGTCAAAATTGGGGTCTTACACCTATCAGTTCTTATTCTGTGTATCAGCCAAGCTCGAGCTAATCATTTGAGAAGAATGAAGCACTTAGAGCAAGAGAATAGAGAGCTAAAGGCTAAGATCGCCAGAATTACGACGCTGGTGGAGTCAGTCATTGCTGCTCAGAACCATCCATAACCGTCTCCTACAACTCCTCCTCCTTGGAGGACTGTGATTTATGAGATTACTTTTGTAACTATGACCGCTACCAGCCAACCCATTCTTGCTACGCCTGTTGGATTCCCTTGGGGAATGCCACCAAATTTTGTGCCAGAGGGGCATGCACCCACGTTTGTTACTCTGTCGGCATCTATCTCGATCATCTTAGTGCCTCCTCCCATCGTTCATACCCTTCCGTGTGTTGAGGAGACTATCTACCACTCTGAGCCGTCTGAAGGTCCATATGTCTATTCGAAGATGGATGAGATGAAAGATCAATTCCTTGAGTTGCGCAAAGAATTGAAGCGTCTAAGAGGGAAAGATTTGTTTGGAAAGAGTGTTGTTGGACTCTGTTTGGTTCCCAACATTAAGATTCCGGTGAAGTTCAAGGTCCCAGACTTTGAAAAATATAAAGGAAATACTTGCCCGTTGAGTCATCTTGTTATATGCCAAGAAAATGTCTACTCAAACTGATAATGATCAGCTATTGATTCACTACTTTCAAGACAATTTAATTGGAGCTGCCTTGAGATGGTACATGGGCCTAGACAATGCTAGCATTCGTACTTTCAATTACCTATGTGAGGCCTTTGTCAAGCAGTATAAGTACAACATTGATATGGCTCCATATAGAGATCAGTTGAGATTGATGTCTTAGAAGGATAAGGAGACATTCAAAGAATATGCTCAGATTTTGAGAGATCTTGCTGCTCAGATAGTCCACCTTTGGAGGAAAAAGAGATGAACAAGATTTCCCTAAAGATGCTAAATTCATTTTATTATGTACGCATGATTGCAAGTGCCCTTATTGATTTTACCAAAATGGTAAACATGGGGATGATATTAGAGGAAGGAGTCCGTGAAGGGCATCTGTCTAAAGATGAAACGTCAACCAACAAGAAGTATGGCAGCAATTTTTCTAACAAGAAAGAAGGAGAGACTAACGCAGTGTCTGCTGGGAGGAAGATGAGGCCTTATTTGATGAAAATTTCTCAATCTCGTCAACATCAACACCAAGTATCATCAGTAATTCCAGTTTTTTCACAATAATTCAACCAATCAATCAATTCCAATTTAGCAACAACAACATCAGCAACAACCACAATAAAGAACCAACTACAATCATCACCAGCAAAATTTTGAGAGGAAGAAGGTCTCTTTTGACCCTATTCCTATGATGTATGCAGAGTTGTACTTGTCTTTGGTACTCAAAAATCTCATTCAACCAAGAAACCCTCCGCAAATTCCGAAGCCACTGCCATGGTGGTTCAAACCTGATCTTCATTGTGCTTTTCACCAGGGAGCCCCTGGTCATGATAACTGTTACCCTTTAAAATACAGATTTCAAAAGCTTGTGAAGAATGGCATGGTGTCCTTTGAAGACCGAGCGCCGAATGTGCAAGCCAATCTGTTTCCTGCTCATAGTAACGCTTCTGTCAATATGGTGGACGGCTGCCCAGTGAATTTCAGATTTTTTGATGTGAGGTGTATCCTAAGATCTATGGTGGAAATTCATAGAACTTTGTGTTTGATTAGTGACTATAAAGATGACCATGAGGGTTGTGTCATTTTAGTGTGAACCCCCATGGGTGTATGATTGTTAAGAGGGATATCCAAAAGTTGATGGATGAGAATGTAATCCAGATTCAACAGTCGAGGGATATGGGAGATGATGTAAATGTCATTTTACCGGTGTTTAAAACCCCTGAGTGGGTAGTCATTCAGTTGGATAGTAGCAATAACAATAATGTCAATAGATCAGTATCACCATTAGTTATATGGTTAGTGGGCCCTGTCCCTTATACATCCGATAAATCTGTATCATATTAGTATAATGCCACAATGATTGAAAATAGTCAAGAGGTTCTTCTACCAGTTGCAGACTCAATGGTAAATATTGCAGATATTGCAAAGGTGACCCATAGTGGTTGTGTGTTTAGTCTAGTGTTCCCGAAGATTGTGGAAGATATTTCTATAGGTAAGAAGGTAGAGATTCCTGCAGTGCATTCAGTTAGTACTTCAATGTGTCAGTCTTGTGAATCCAATAAATTGAAGACTAAATATGATGATGAGGTGCTACGATTAATCAAGAGAAGTTAATTTAACATTGTAGAGCTACGGCTCTAGACACCGTCAAAAATATATGTGCTGTCATTGCTAATGAATTTTTAAGCTCACAGAGAAGCATTGCAGAGAGTGTTGGAACAGGCTTATGTTGAACACGATATTATTGTGGATCAGTTTGACCACATTGTTGCCAATATCACTTCTTGTAACAATTTGAGTTTTTGTGATGAAGAGCTTCCTGAGGAGGGAAGAAATCACAATTTGGCGTTATATATTTCAATGAATTACAAAGAGGACGCTCTGTCCAATGTGTTAGTTGACACTGGATCATCGTTGAATGTGTTACCGAAGTCAACTTTATCAAGACTCTCCTATAAAGGCGCCCTGATGAGGTATATTGGTGTAGTTGTTAAAGCGTTTGACATTCTCGTAAAACTTTTATTGGAGAAGTCGACCTTCTAGTAAAGATAAGCCCGAGTGATTTCCAAATTATTTTCCAGGTAATGGATATCCACCTGGCCCATAGCTGCTTGTTGGGAAGGCCATGGATTCATGAAGTTGGAGCTGTGACGTCTACTTTCCACCAAAGTTGAAATTTGTGAAGAACGGCAAACTTGTCATTGTTTTTGGAGAGAGGGCATGGTTGGTGAGCCATTTGTCATCTTTCACGTATGTATGCTGAGGAGGAAATCCATGTATCTTTTTGTATACTTGGAATTGGAGAAAATCGAGGCCAGATTCGTGATCCTGAGCATTTTCTCTTTGAAATAATGTCCTTGTTTTCCATTTTCTTTGAAATGAAGTTGGACCAGTCTGGTGCATCCTAACCGTCTGATCTATTTTGAATGTTTTAATCCTGGTCTTCGATTCTGATTACCACGTGTGTACACACGTTGACTGTGGTACATGATGGAGCACACGTTTTGACCATCAGATCTGCCACCTAAATTAATGAGGGAGGTCTGATGGCACTTGTTTTTTCTAGTTTTATTTTAATTTCTGATTTTATGTTTAATAATTTAATTTTGTTTAACTCAGAATAATTTCATTTTTAATCAAAAAAATATGGGACTTTCACCAAAAATATTTAAATATTTTTCTCTTTCAAATTCTGAATTAAAATGATTTTTTGGATTAATTTTGATATTTTTCATGAATTAAATGTTTTTGTGCATATTTTAAATTGTTTAAAAATACTTATGACTTTTCAAAAATCATGAAATTTTTTGTCTAAGGTGCTTTGACATTTTTTGACCTAGGATAAATCTCTTGCCCATTTATTTGGTGTTTTGAAGAGGTTTGAGGTTTTGTCCAAATTAAAGTGTATTTTAATGCATTTTAAATTGATATTTTAATTGATTAATTGTGTAAAAATTGTGTTGAGCCATTTTTATGGTCTTGTAATCTTTGACTATTTGTTTGGGCCTTGGTCAAGGTTGATTTGAATTTTGTTGGATTAAAACAATTGGATTTAGGGGTTTGATGAAATGTACATTTCATCTCCCAAAATGAATGAATGGTTTTAATTTGATAAAACTCCTCCCATAACCAATTTGTGTTTCTCTCATTCCCTTCCACCTTCATTTTCATCCCTATTCTTTCCCATTCCTTCATTTGATTAATGCAATCTCTATTGTCTTAAGGCTAATTGGTTCATCAATGACCTTGTGTTAGATGAATCAATAGAAGTATTACTAAGATAGGTCCATCTATCTTGATCCTTTCTTTTAGTGTTGGTATGTTTTAGGAGTTTGGTTCATTATAACAAATCTCTAACATGCATTAACACCAAACAATTTATTGCCCAACCTAAGATAGTTGTGATTTCTACATAAGTCTAATTACGATTGCTTAACATAAAGCTAAATTTGACACTAAAGGCATAACATTTTAGTAAGTGAGATTGTAGGTCTCCCATCCTTCATGATATTGTGTGGAAACTTGACCTTTTTTCCTTCCAATGGAAGATGTCTTAGTTTAAGGATCCATGCTTAGGAAAGGATGGTTGAGTGTTCTCCAAAGAATGACTTAATCAATTAAAAAAAACATCACTAACACTTGACTAACCTTTGACTAAAATTTGAATAAATCTTATTAATATTGCTTTACTTTCAATTCATTTACTTTATGCAATTTAAATTTTAGCCAGTTACCATTGATTGCCATTTACATTTCCATTAAAATGTTTACGTTTATGACATTTTTACTTTGCTTATTTGAGCCATATCTTGTGATTGTATATATTAGTTATGCATTTTGATTTTGTTTATGGTCATTGGACCTTAAAACACTTAATATATAACAAAAACCCCAAAAAACATTTAGTGGAATGTTGATCTTGATCTGAACTTTTCAAGTTAGGATTAGCCAACATTCCCTGTGCAAAGAGGACTTGGCCATTGCCAACATCTTGAGACCAAGTTATTATGAACTGAGCATTCATCTGATGCAAGTCTTGGGATTTATTTGAATTCACCTTCTACTTTGTCTTGGTGCTAATTGTTATTTAGATCTTTTGTCCGATGCTTTGTTCTGAGTTGATCAAGGAATATTTCATCGGCTACATGAGAAGACAAAAAAGACTGCTACCTATGGGATTTGCTTGATTGGATGTGGCTATATTTATTTGATGCCTTAATATTCTTGATGTTTGGATATTGCTAATTTTTTGTTGAGTTATTGCTTGATTCAAAGTCCAAAGGAAAAATGGGTTTTCTATATGACATTCTTCTCTGTTGGATTGCATCCCATTGTTCAGATCTTTTCAACTCTCAACTTTTAATTTTATGCTTAGGGTAGCTTCTTCATATTCTCCCACTTCTTAAATTTAAAAATCTCTCCCCCATTTCAAAAACTTTCTTTCCTTGTGATTTCAAACTTAGACCTTATTTCAAATAAAAACTTTGGCTATATGCCAATGGATTTTCAAACTTTTTTCTTAAACCAAATTTGTAAATAAACTTAATCATATTGACTTAAAATTTCAAAAGACAAAAATAACTAAGAACTTCATTCAAATTTTTGGCCCTTTATGCCCTTTTCATTTAAACCTTTGATAAAAGCAATTCACCAACTTTGAAATTGTTACCGCAAACTACGAAGTTTTTATCCCTCATTTTTATGTTGGTATGTAGGCACAAGTTCGAAGGTCTTGTCAAACACCAAAATATAAACAATAAATTATTTTCTCATCCCCACACTCTATTCATATCAAACATATTTTATACAAAACACATATGCACACATAAAAAAGGGCTCCCTAGGAGTACCTAGGACACTTTGGGTGCGAACACCTTCCCTCTATGTAACCAACCCCTTACCTGTAATCTCTGGCATTTAATTAGTTTTTCTTTGAAAAATTCTTATCTTTGGGTTTTGTTCGGAGTTTTCCCTTTTCCTTTGGAAACAATAAAAGTGCGGTGACAACTCTGGTTTTATTGATGTTAAGCTTATCCAAAGCTTGATGGTCATGAATTTACCGCTACAGAAATTAAGTGGCGACTCTGCTAGGGAGTAGTCCACAGTGGGTTTAGCCAACTTTTTTATGTGTATATAATTGTATATTTGATGTTTGCATATTTGTTTGTGTGATATAATTTTTCTGTTGTGCTTGGTGATCTCTGAGTGATGAGATAAGTTCTTACCCGAACTTGAGTGCAATTAAGATAGGAAGATGGTATAGTCATGTTCAACTTGTGTGGAGTAGTCCTTAACAAGTTGGCCTGAGACCCATCTACTCAGTGGAGACCCCTTTGGAGTTACTAATGTCACAAATTAATTTGTGGTTAGGCATTACTTTCTTTGATTTGGGGTCCGAAAAGCTGAGGATCGTAGAACATTTAACCGAACTTCGTATATTTAGGGCGCAGTGCGGAGACTGTTTAAGGTGTAGACCTGATAACAGTTGTTACACGATACTACACTTAGATGAATTTCTCTTGAGAATATTATGGGTTGATGAGTCAGTCATCCTAACTTGTAATATTCGATAGATGGGATTAAGACTCTGGGAACTTTTTAGAACATGATCTACAGGTTTTTATCCTTAGTACACTCCTTTGGGACGATTCTTAACTTGACTCCATGCTCGTGACTCACAACAAACCCTTTGATTCTTGGTTGATCCGATCAAGTATTGTGAATATCAATGGAACTTATGTGTTGATAAGGTGAAAACCATAATCCACCCAAATGGATGATTGAGCTTGATGTGGACTTGATCCATCCCTTGACCTTGTTTGTGTTTTCCTTGTGTGTGATCCATTGTTTGTGATTTTTGCATTCATGCATACATGCGCATCATAACATTCATCACAGAAAATAAATTTCAACGAACTGAGGTCTTATTTGCAAATATTTTCATACCATGGATTGTGGACGAAGGAACACTAAGAAGTACGATTTCAGATATCCTGATTTGAAATAGCTAAGGAATTTATCATCCTTTGTATTAGATCCCTTGGACTTGAAGCAACATCATGGGAAGCTTTTGTCTATATTACATGTTGATGTGGTTGAAGGACTCCTGAGTGTGGTGGTTCAGTTCTATGACCCTCTCTATCGGTGCTTCACTTTTCTTGATTATCAGCTTGTGCCTATGTTAGAAGAGTATGCCCATCTTTTGGGAATACCCGTATCTGACAAGGTACCTTTTAGTGGATTGGAAGAAATTCCCAGATCACATATCATAGTTGAAGATCTTCATTTGCAGAAATCTGAGATTGATGCTCATTTGGTAAAGAAATGAGGTATTCTTGGGTTGACTTATGAGTTCCTCATTGGTAAAGCTACTGTCTTTGCTCAAGCCGATAGTGTTGATTCTTTTGAAGCCATCTTTGTGTTACTCGTCTACGGTCTAGCTTCTTCCCTAACATTGACGAACTTGTTGATGTTAACGTCGTTAGAACTTCCTTGATTTGGAATCATGTTCCTACTCTGTTGGGTGACAAGTATTTCTCTTTGCATTTGAGAAATTCTAAAGGTGGTGGGACTATTATGTGTTGTGTTCCTCTTCTGTACAAGTAGTTTATTTTGCACTTGCCTCAGGCGCCTGTTTTTTTGGAGAACAAACAATGTCTACAATGGTCTCAGAGACTCATGTCTCTCACTAATGATGATAATGTTTAGTATGATTCCGCATTGAGTAGCGTGGATATTATTGTTAGTTGTGGTGAATTCTCTAATGTGCCTCTCATTCATACACAAGGAGGAATCAATTACAACCCTGCTTTGTCTCGTCGTCAACATAGTTAGAGGGTCTATTCCATCAAGAGGGTAAAGATCCCCAACATTTGAAACAGAGGATGATACATGCTTGGCATAATATGCATAGGAGAGGAAGATCCGAGCTTGGTCTGTGCAACTGTGTAGCTTTGGAAGCTTACATTATTTGGGTGAAGAAGAGAGCTTTGGAGCTGAGGATGTCGTATGCTTGTGAAACACCTACAGTTTTTGTTGTGGCTGAGCCATTAGCTCTCCCTAACCAAGATGTAGAGGAGTTGGAAGATGCACTCACCAAGATGAAGCAAGAGAAACATATGTGGGAAGATAGGTTACATGCTTTGAGTTGAAGGCATGAGGAGCTGTAGCTTGAGACGAAAGACAAGGATGCACTTATTAAGATTTTGGAAGACTGAGCAGTGAAGAGACAGAGAGAACCAAAAGGTCTATCTTCCTCTAGTATGCCTCAGTCTTCTGGTGCTTGGAAGAAGATTGTTAATTAGCTTGTCCTTGAGAAGGCTCAGATGAAGATATCTTTTGATTCCGATATTCGATGCATCCGAAGGAAGTACACTCCCGCCTCCAAATCATGTGATATCGTGTCTAAGGGATCCTTGGGATGATTAGTTTCCTTTTCTCTTGTATTTTTTGTACTTTTCTTTCTAAAATTGTACTCAATGTAATCCTTCCAAATTTTATGAGTAAAAGGAGATTTTATGGTTAATTAAATTGTATTATTGTTATTATTTGAATATATTTACAAATGAGACTTCATATATTCCTTGAAATTAAAAACAATCAAATACATTCCATTTCATGCATCATATGCATAGCAGGTTTTCTTCAGTCAGATGTCTTATCGGTTATTCATCTGTGCTTATGCCAAGCTTACTCACCGATACAACACTCGCGCTAATCAACCAAGGATAATGGAGCATCTAAAGCAAGAGAACACATAACTGAAGGATGAGATTTCCAGGTTAACATCATTGATGGAATCTGTCATTGCTGTACAAAACCAGTCTTCACCAACTCCTGCAACTCCTCCCTAGAGAACTGTCATTTATGAGGTTGCTACCTCAATCGTTCACGTTGTTGCTAGCCAATCCGGTTCTTCAATGCCTGATGGATTCCCTTGGGGGATGCCATCTAACTTTATACCAGAAGGGTATGCACCCACTTTTATTTCTATATCGGCATCTAGCCCGGTCATGTCAGTGCCTCCTCTAGTTGTTCACATTCTGCGTCATGTTGAGGACGCTATCTACAATTCTGAGCCATCTGATGGACCAGACGTGTATGAGAAAATGGACGAGATGAAGGATCAATTCCTCGAGTTGCATAAAGAATTGAAAACTCTGAGAGGACAGGACTTGTTTGGGAAGAGCGCTGTTGAGCTCTGCCTGGTACCCAATGTGAAGATCCCGATGAAATTCAAGGTCCCTGACTTTGAAATGTATAAAGGAAACACTTGTCCAATGAGCCACCTTGTGATGTACTCCAGAAAGATGTCTACTCATATCAGTGCCTCCTTCCAAGACAGTTTAACTGGTGCCACTTTGAGATGGTATATGGGGTTGGACAGTGCAAGCGTCTATACTTTTAATGACTTAGGAGAGGCCTTTGTCAAGTAGTGCAAGTACAACATTGATATGGAGCCCGATAGAGACCAGTTGAGGCCTATGTCTCAGAAGGATAAAGAGACGTTGAAAGAGTATGCCCAAAGATGGTGGGAGTTAGCTGCCCAAATAAGTCCACCATTGGAAGAGTAGGAGATGACGAATATCCTCTTGAAAACACTGAGTTCGTTTTACTACGAACGTATGATTTTCAGTTCCTCCAATGACTTTACTAAAATGGTAAACATGGGGATGAGGCTAGAAGAAGGACGTCTGTCTAAGGAAGAAGCATCGTCCATCCAGAAATATGGTGGGAGTTTCTCCAAGAGGAAGGAAGGAGAAACTAATTCAGTGTCAGTGGGGAGGAAGATGAGGCCTCATGTTAGAAAAAGTTCTCAACCTCGTCAACATCAACATCAAGTCTCATCAGTGATTCCTGTATTTTCCAACAATTCCAACAATCAATCAGTTTTGATTCAGCAACAACAATGTCAATAACAACCGCCACAAAGAACCAACAACAACAACAACAACAATAACCAACAAAACTTTGAGAGGAAGAAGGTCTCTTTTGACCTTATTCCTATACCGTATGCAGAATTGTACCCATCCTTGGTTCTCAAGAACCTCATTCAACCCAGAAATCCTCCACAGATGCATGAGCCACTTCCATGGTGGTATGATGTCCTTTGAGGATAGAGCACCTAATGTGAAAGCTAATCCATTTCCTACTCATGGTAATGATACTGTCAACATGGTGGACAGTTGTCCAGGGAATTTATGAGTATTCTATGTACGACGTATCCGTAGGTCGTTGGTGGAAATGCATAAAACCTTGTGTTCATTCAGTGACTGTGAACATGACCATGATGGTTGTATGATCTACAGTGTGAACCCTCGTGGGTGTATGATTGTCAAGAGAGATATCCAGAAGTTGATGGATGAGACTGTATTCCAGATTCAACAGTCGAGAGATATGGGAGATGTAAATGTAATCGTGCCTGTATTCAAGACCCCTGAGCGGGTAGTTATCCAATTTGATAGCAGTAACAACAACAATTGTTATAGATCGGTATCGTTGTTGGTTATACGGTTAGCAGGCCCTATTCCGTATACATCCGATAAAGTTGTGCCTTATAAATACAACACCACAATGATTAAAAATGGTCAAGAGATTCCTCTATCGGTTGCTGACTTTGTGGTGAACATTGTTGATATTTTGAAGGTGACCCGTAGTGGTGGTTTGTTTGGTCCGGTTTTTCCGAGAGAGGTAGAAGATGTTGTAGCAAGTAAGAAGGCAGAGATTCCAGTAGGGAATCCAGTTAGTACTTCAGTGTGTCAGTCTGGTGAATCCAGCAAACTGAAGACTAAAGATGATGATGAAATGTTGAAATTGATAGAAAGAAGTGAGTTTATTGTTATGGAGCAGCTGCTCGAAACTCCGTCCAAGATCTCCATGATGTCACTATTGATGAACTCTAAGGCACATAGGGAGGCATTGTAGAATGTGCTCGAGGAGACTTATGTTGAGTATGATGTGACTGTGGATCAGTTTGACCACATTGTTGCCAATATTACTTCTTGCAAAATCTAAGTTTTTGTGATGAAGAGCTTCCTGAGGAAGCCAGAAATCACAATTTGGTGTTGCAAATTTCAATGAATTGTAAGGAGGACACGATATCCAATGTGCTGGTTGACACTGGGTCATCATTGAATGTGCTTCCAAAATCAACTATATCAAGACTCTCTTACCAAGGCTCCCCAATGAGGTACAATGGCGTAATTGTTAAAGTGTTTGACGGTTCTCGAAAAAGTGTGATTGGCTAAGTGGACCTTCCATTGAAGATAGGTCTGAGTGATTTCAAGATTACTTTCAGGTAATAGATATCCACTGGGCCTATAGTTATCTATTGGGAAGGCCATGGATTCATGAAGTTGGAGTTGTAACGTCTACTATACACCAAAAGTTAAAATTTGTGAAGAACGACAAGCTTGTCATTGTTCGTGGAGAAAAGGCACTATTAGAAAGCCATTTATCATCTTTTTCATATGTTGAAGCTGAGGAGGAGGTTGGAACATTGTTCCAAGCCTTGTCTATTGCTGAGGAGAAGAAAACAGGTGCACCCGTGTCTTCTTTAAAAGATGCACAAAAGGCTATTGAGGTTGGTAGCATTGATCAGTGGGTCCAAATGATAAAGATCGCTGAAAAAAAGAATATGGCTGGATTGGGATTTCAACCAGGGTCGTTCAACATCAAAGATGAAGGTATGCAACCAGGTTTCTGCAGTGGAGGGTTTATTCATGGGAATGATCATCACTCAGTTGCCGTAATTGAAGACAGTGATGTTGAAGACAAAGCTTGCGCCAACTTTGCGACGCATGGCTAGACTTGCAACAATTGGGTTTCTGTTCATGTTCCTACTGGTATTCATCGCTCTAAGTAATTTGTTTTTCAATTTTAAGAAAAATCCTTTTCTACTCCTAAGGGAGAAGTGAACATTGTTGGGCATTTCTATTATCATCAATAAAATATAATTTTATTCATCCACATCTATGATGTTTTATTTTTACCTTTTGCTTTTCTGAAAATGGTAATCCCAAAAAACATGAATAAATAATAATCTTCCATATGCATAATATTTGGTCACAATTCATTTCTCTAAAATCAAAATATCAAATCATTATGCAGTTGTTTCCCAAACCCATTGAATACAATGATCTTGCTCCCTCTTCCAACATTGATTTCCATATGTTTGAATCTGAGGAAGAGACTGATGATGAAGAAGTATTTGATGAATTATCTCGTTTACTTGAGCATGAGGAAAAAGCCATTCAGCCATTTGAAGAGAAGATTGAACTTGACAACTGGGGTTCCGAGGATGATATGAATGAAGTCAAAATTGGGTCTCAGTAGTGTCAAGAAACTAAGAAGGGGTTGATTGATCTTCTTCGAGAGTATTCTGATGTTTTTTCTTGGTCATATCAAGACATGCCTTGTTTGGATTATGAGATTGTGGAGCATAGATTGCCGATGAAGCCAAAATGCCCGTCAGTCAAGCTGAAGTTGAGAAGAACTCATCCTGATATGGCAGTAAAGATCAAAGAGGAAGTGTAAAAGCAGATTAATGCTGGTTTTCTTGTTACCTCCAAATATCCTCAATGGGTGGCCAATATTATGCCTGTTCCGAAGAAAGATGGAAAAATCCGCTTGTGTGTTGATTATAGAGTTTTGAACAAAGCTAGTCCGAAAGATGATTTTCCTCTAACACACATTGACATGTTGGTAGACAGAACAAATAAATTCAAAGTCTTTTCATTTATGGCCGTGTTTTCCGGTTATAATCAGATCAAGATGGCACCTGAAGACATGGATAACACCACATTCATAACACCCTGGGGAACATTCTGTTATAGAGTGATGCATTTCGGTTTAAAGAATGTTGGTGCAACATACTAGAGAGCTATGACCACTCTTTTTCATGATATGATGCATAAAGTGATTGATGTTTATGTTGATGATATGATCGCCAAATCAAGTGATGAAGAAGAACATGTTAAGCATATGTTGAAGTTATTACAACGTTTGAGGAAGTACAAACTTCCCTTGAATCCCAATAAATGTACTTTTGGTGTTCGTTCTGGTAAGTTGTTGGGATTTATTGAAATCAAGTTATGATATTGAAATCGAGTTATGATATTTGAAAAGCCTGCTCTAACAGGAAGGATTTCCCGTTGGCAGATGTTATTATCCGAGTATGATATTGAATATCGATCTCAAAAAGCTATTAAACGTAGTGTCTTGGCTGACCGTTTGGGTCACAAAACAATTGAAGATTACCATTCAGTGCAGTATGGTTTTCCTGATGAAGAGATTTTGTACTTGAAGATGAAAGATTATGATGCACCATTGCTTGAAAAAGGGTCGGAATCTGGTTCTTGTTGGGGCATGGTATTTGATGGAGTTGATCATTCGTACGGTAATGGAATTGTGGCAGTGATTATTACTCCTCAAGGCACTCATTTTCCGTTTGCAGCTAGATTGACCTTTAAGTATACAAATAATAAGGCTAAGTATGAAGCTTGCATTATGGGGCTTGAAATGGCCATTAATCTCAGAGTCAAATATTTGGACGTCTATGGAGATTCAGCTTTGGTTGTGAATCAGATCAAAGGTGAATGGGAGACGAATCAACCCGGTTTGATATCGTATAGATATTATGCGAGGAGGATTTTAACTTTCTTTATAAAGGTTGAGTTTCATCATATCACTCGATATGAAAATCAGATGGCAGATGCTCATGGAACGTTGGCTTCCATGATTGTGGTGAAATTTTGGAATGAAGTTCCCAATTTGACTATGATGTGTCTTGATAGGCCAGCTCATGTGTTTGCTGTTGAAGAAGTCAATGATGAAAAGCCATGGTATTTTGATATCAAGTGTTTCCTCCAAAGTCAGATTTACCCGCCTGGGGCATCTTTGTAAGATAAGAAAACCTTGAGAACATTAGCTGGCAACTTCTACCTGAATGGTGATGTGATTTACAAGAGAAGATGGTATGCTCACTTTTTTATTAAATGAACTTTGGTGGTGGACCAGTCCGGTGAGGTCCACCGGAGAAGATGACCGGAGCTAGGGCTCCGGTGGTGCGTTGGCACGTCTCCTGGCCCTCAGATCTTGTTCTCATGTTTTAATCTGATCCCTTGCTTTTAATTATCAGGCATGTGACGCATTGACTGCAATGCACCATGGAACGCGCGCGCTTGGCCATCAGATTTGTGACTTAATGAGGGAGATCTGATGGCTCGTGTTTTTTCTAATTTCTTTTTAATTTCTCATATTTCATTTAATCCACTTATTTTTGTTAATTCATATTAATTTCATTTTTAATCCAAAATATATGGGACTTTCACCAAAATTCTTTAAATATTTTCCTCTTCCATATGTTGAATTAAATGATTTTTGACTTGTTTTTAAATACTTTAAAATACTTATGACTTTCCAAAAATTAACATCAAAGTTGTTCCCCTTGATGTCACCCTCTCAAAGCATCCAATATCACTTCATTTGGACGAGAATGGAGGGACTTGCACATGGATACTTTATATGGCTTATTTTGGAAACTTTTGAACTCAAATTCCATTTCCCTTTGCATGGATCCATGTTATGACATCAATGGCATTTTGATAGCAATTCGAGTCAAATGCAATGATCATATTGGGCCTAGCACATGTCTATGTAGCCATGCACATGGATTTCTATTTTTGGCTCAAAATTTAAATGGCGTGAATACCATTTTCCATGACCTATATAATGAACTCATTTGCTTCAAATTAAAGGACCCCTTCTGCCCAAACCTTGCCAAGCAATCCCAGAACCCCATTCCATAGAATTTCTTGAGGATTTCATTGAAATCGAGTTCTTGAGTCCACTTCTGTTTCGGGACAACATCTCCAAGAATTCATATCCATTTTCATCTCAATTGAGGATTGCAAGCAATAGGGGGAAGGACCAAGTGGAATTGCATCGAGATTAAGCCAAATCACTATAACCTGAAGGTGATTGTTTCCAAAATATTAAGTCTTTGATTCTCTCCCAATTTTCCATTATTCTACTTGTTTATTGGTTATCTGAAGTCCTACCATTGTAGGAAACACGGTTGAGTTGCTTTGAGGTCAAATCGAAGAAACTCAGGTCGTGTACCTCAAAATTCAATTCTCTATATCTTTCAATATACTTGGAATTAAGAGAAATTGAGGCCAGATTCGAGCTCCTGATCTTTTTCTCTTTAAAATGGTATGATCACTTTTTATTTTAATGAACTTTGGTGGTTGACCAGTCCGGTGAGGTCCACCGGAGAAGATGACCGGAGCTAGGGCTCCAGTGGTGTGTTGGCACGTCTTTTGGTCATCAGATCTTGTTATCATGTTTTAATTTGATCCCTTGCTTTTAATTATCAGGCATGTGACGCATTGACTGCAATGCACCATGGAACGCGCGCGCTTGGCCATCAGATCTGTCACTTAATCAGGGTGATCCGATGGCTCGTGTTTTTTCTAATTTCTTTTTAATTTCTAATATTTCATTCAATCCACTTATTTTTTTTAATTCATATTTATTTCATTTTTAATCCAAAAAATATGGGACTTTCACCAAAATTCTTTAAATATTTTCCTCTTCCATATGTTGAATTAAATGATTTTTGACTTGTTTTTAAATACTTTAAAATACTTCTGACTTTCCAAAAATTAACATAAAAGTTGTTCCCCTTGATGTCACCCTCTCAAAGGATCCAATATCACTTCATTTGGACGAGAATGGAGGGACTTGCGCATGGATACTTTAGATGGCTGATTTTGGAAACATTTGAACTCAAATTCCATTTCCCTTTGCATGGATCCATGTTATGACATCAATGGCATTTTGACAACAATTGGAGTCAAATTCATTTATCATATTGGGCCTAGCACATGTCTATGCAGCCATGCACTTGGATTTTTATTTTTGGCTCAAAATTCGAATGGCGTGAATACCATTTTCCATGACCTATATAATGAACTCATTGGCTTCAAATTGAAGGATCCCTTATGCCCAAACCTTGCCAAGCAATCCCAGAACCCCATTCCATAGAATTTCTTGAGGATTTCATTGAAATCGAGTTCTTGATTCCACTTCTGTTTGGGGATAAGAACTCCAAGAATTCATATCCATTTTCATCTCAATTGATGACTGCAAGCAAGAGGGGGAAGGACCAGGTGGAATTGCATCGAGATTAAGCCAAATCACTATAACCCGAAGGTGATTTTTTCCAAAATATCATGTCTTTGATTCTCTCCCAATTTGCCATTATTCTACTTGTTTATTGGTTGTCTGAAGTCCTACCAATGTAGGAAACACGGTTGAGTTGCGTTGAGGTCAAATCGAAGCAACTCAGGTCGTGTACCTCAAAATTCAGTTCTTTGTATCTTTCAATATACTTGGAATTAAGAGAAATTGAGGCCAGATTCGAGCTCCTGATCTTTTTCTCTTTAAAATGGTATGCTCACTTTTTATTTTAATGAACTTTGATGGGGGACCAGTCCGGTGAGGTCCGCCGGAGAAGATGACAGGAGCTAGGTCTCCGGTGGTGTGTTGGCACGTCTCCTGGCCATCAGATCTTGTTCTCATGTTTTAATTTGATCCCTTGCTTTTAATTATCAGGCATGTGACGCATTGACTGCAATGTACCACGGAATCGTGCGCTTGGCCATCGGATATGTCATTTAATGAGGGAGATCCGATGGCTCGTGTTTTTTCTAATTTCTTTTTAATTTCTAATATTTCATTCAATCCACTTATTTTTTTTAATTCATATTTATTTCATTTTTAATCCAAAAAATATGGGACTTTCACCAAAATTCTTTAAATATTTTCCTCTTCCATATGTTAAATTAAATGATTTTTGACTTGTTTTTAAATACTTTAGAATACTTCTGACTTTCCAAAAATTAACATAAAAGTTGTTCCCCTTGATGTCACCCTCTCAAAGGATCCAATATCACTTCATTTGGACGAGAATGGAGGGACTTGCGCATGGATACTTTAGATGGCTGATTTTGGAAACATTTGAACTCAAATTCCATTTCCCTTTGCATGGATCCATGTTATGACATCAATGGCATTTTGACAACAATTGGAGTCAAATTCATTTATCATATTGGGCCTAGCACATGTCTATGCAGCCATGCACTTGGATTTTTATTTTTGGCTCAAAATTCAAATGGCGTGAATACCATTTTCCATGACCTATATAATGAACTCATTGGCTTCAAATTGAAGGATCCCTTATGCCCAAACCTTGCCAAGCAATCCCAGAACCCCATTCCATAGAATTTCTTGAGGATTTTATTGAAATCGAGTTCTTGATTCCACTTCTGTTTGGGGATAAGAACTCCAAGAATTCATATCCATTTTCATCTCAATTGATGACTGCAAGCAAGAGGGGGAAGGACCAAGTGGAATTGCATCGAGATTAAGCCAAATCACTATAACCCGAAGGTGATTTTTTCCAAAATATCATGTCTTTGATTCTCTCCCAATTTGCCATTATTCTACTTGTTTATTGGTTGTCTGAAGTCCTACCAATGTAGGAAACACGGTTGAGTTGCGTTGAGGTCAAATCGAAGCAACTCAGGTCGTGTACCTCAAAATTCAGTTCTTTGTATCTTTCAATATACTTGGAATTAAGAGAAATTGAGGCCAGATTCGAGCTCCTGATCTTTTTCTCTTTAAAATGGTATGCTCACTTTTTATTTTAATGAACTTTGATGGGGGACCAGTCCGGTGAGGTCCGCCGGAGAAGATGACAGGAGCTAGGTCTCCGGTGGTGTGTTGGCACGTCTCCTGGCCATCAGATCTTGTTCTCATGTTTTAATTTGATCCCTTGCTTTTAATTATCAGGCATGTGACGCATTGACTGCAATGTACCACGGAATCGTGCGCTTGGCCATCGGATATGTCATTTAATGAGGGAGATCTAATGGCTCGGGTTTTTTCTAATTTCCTTTTAATTTCTAATATTTCATTTAATCCACTTATTTTTTTTGATTCATAGTAATTTCAGTTTTAATACAAAAAATATGGGACTTTCACCAAAATTCTTTAAATATTTTCCTCTTCCATATGCTAAATTAAATGATTTTTGACTTGTTTTTAAATACTTTAGAATACTTTTGACTTTCCAAAAATTAACATCAAAGTTGTTCCCCTTGATGTCACCCTCTCAAAGGATCCAATATCACTTCATTTGGACGAGAATGGAGGGACTTGCGCATGGATACTTTAGATGGCTGATTTTGGAAACATTTGAACTCAAATTCCATTTCCCTTTGCATGGATCCATGTTATGACATCAATGGCATTTTGACAACAATTGGAGTCAAATTCATTTATCATATTGGGCCTAGCACATGTCTATGCAGCCATGCACTTGGATTTTTATTTTTGGCTCAAAATTCAAGTGGCGTGAATACATTTTTCCATGACCTATATAATGAACTCATTGGCTTCAAATTGAAGGATCCCTTATGCCCAAACCTTGCCAAGCAATCCCAGAACCCCATTCCATAGAATTTCTTGAGGATTTCATTGAAATCGAGTTCTTGATTCCACTTCTGTTTGGGGACAAGAACTCCAAGAATTCATATCCATTCTCATCTCAATTGATGACTGCAAGCAAGAGGGGGAAGGACCAAGTGGAATTGCATCAAGATTAAGCCAAATCACTATAACCCGAAGGTGATTTTTTCCAAAATATCATGTCTTTGATTCTCTCCCAATTTGCCATTATTCTACTTGTTTATTGGTTGTCTGAAGTCCTACCAATGTAGGAAACACGGTTGAGTTGCGTTGAGGTCAAATCGAAGCAACTCAGGTCGTGTACCTCAAAATTCAGTTCTTTGTATCTTTCAATATACTTGGAATTAAGAGAAATTGAGGCCAGATTCGAGCTCCTGATCTTTTTCTCTTTAAAATGGTATGCTCACTTTTTATTTTAATGAACTTTGATGGGGGACCAGTCCGGTGAGGTCCGCCGGAGAAGATGACAGGAGCTAGGTCTCCGGTGGTGTGTTGGCACGTCTCCTGGCCATCAGATCTTGTTCTCATGTTTTAATTTGATCCCTTGCTTTTAATTATCAGGCATGTGACGCATTGACTGCAATGTACCACGGAATCGTGCGCTTGGCCATCGGATATGTCATTTAATGAGGGAGATCTAATGGCTCGGGTTTTTTCTAATTTCCTTTTAATTTCTAATATTTCATTTAATCCACTTATTTTTTTTGATTCATAGTAATTTCAGTTTTAATACAAAAAATATGGGACTTTCACCAAAATTCTTTAAATATTTTCCTCTTCCATATGCTAAATTAAATGATTTTTGACTTGTTTTTAAATACTTTAGAATACTTTTGACTTTCCAAAAATTAACATCAAAGTTGTTCCCCTTGATGTCACCCTCTCAAAGCATCCAATATCACTTCATTTGGACGAGAATGGAGGGACTTGCGCATGGTTACTTTAGATGGCTTATTTTTGAAACTTTTGAACTCAAATTCCATTTCCCTTTGCATAGATCCATGTTATGACATCAATGGCATTTTGACAACAATTGGAGTCAAATGCAATTACCACATTGGGCCTAGCACATGTCTATGCAGCCATGCACTTAGATTTTCATTTTTGGCTCAAAATTCAAGTGGCGTGAATACCATTTTCCATGACCTATATAATGAACTCATTGGCTTCAAATTGAAGGATCCCTTATGCCCAAACCTTGCCAAGCAATCCCAGAAACCCATTCTATAGAATTTCTTGAGGATTTCATTGAAATCGAGTTCTTGATTCCACTTCTGTTTGGGGACAAGAACTCCAAGAATTCATATCCATTCTCATCTCAATTGATGACTGCAAGCAAGAGGGGGAAGGACCAAGTGGAATTGCATCAAGATTAAGCCAAATCACTATAACCCGAAGGTGATTTTTTCCAAAATATCATGTCTTTGATTCTCTCCCAATATTCCATTATTCTACTTGTTTATTGGTTGTCTGAAGTCCTACCAATGTAGGCAACACGGTTGAGTTGCTTTGAGGTCAAATCGAAGCAACTCAGGTCGTGTACCTCAAAATTCAATTCTTTGTATCTTTCAATATACTTGGAATTAAGAGAAATTGAGGCCAGATTCGAGCTCCTGATCTTTTTCTCTTTAAAATGGTATGCTCACTTTTTATTTTAATGAACTTTGATGATGGACCAGTCCGCTGAGGTCCACCGGAGAAGATGACAGGAGCTAGGTCTCCGGTGGTGTGTTGGTACGTCTCCTGGCCATCAGATCTTGTTCTCATGTTTTAATTTGATCCCTTGCTTTTAATTATCAGGCATGTGACGCATTGACTGCAATGCACCATGGAACGCGCGCGCTTGGCCATAAGATCTGTCACTTAATCAGGGAGATGTGATGGCTCGTGTTTTTTCTAATTTCTTTTTAATTTCTAATATTTCATTTAATCCACGTATTTTTTTTAATTCATATTTATTTCATTTTTAATCCAAAAAATATGGGACTTTCACCAAAATTCTTTAAATATTTTCCTCTTCCATATGTTGAATTAAATGATTTTTGACTTGTTTTTAAATACTTTAAAATACTTCTGACTTTCCAAAAATTAACATAAAAGTTGTTCCCCTTGATGTCACCCTCTCAAAGCATCCAATATCACTTCCTTTGGATGAGAATGGAGGGACTTGCGCATGGATACTTTAGATGGCTTATTTTGGAAACTTTTGAACTCAAATTCCATTTCCCTTTGCATGGATCCATGTTATGACATCAGTGGCATTTATGTAGTAATTGGAGTCAAATGCAATGATCATATTGGGCCTAGCACATGGCTATGCAGCTGTAAGACCCTAATTTTGCCCCTAAGATCCCTCATGGCATCATATCATTGCTCATTTGCATTTGCCTCAAGGATCATAACATCTTGGCTCCTTAACCCTAGGTTTGGGACTTGTGTGAGTTGGTTTGAGACTACATAGCATGCTTGAATTGTATATTATTGCTCTTCTTATTTTTTTTACTAACCAGAAGCACAAAAATATGTCACTAACTTGTTTTGTTTTGAAGCTTGAGCAATCATGTGATCCAAGGCTCATAGGAGGCCCTATGCTCAATGCAATGGCCAGATGAAGATGAAAGCAAGCATGAAAATGGTTCACAAAGCTCTCAATCATCATATATTACTCCCAAGTATCTCAATTTGCCAATTTCATCAAGATAAACCAAAGGGCTTGAGGATTGTTTCCCAAGGAAACCCTAATTCATTTGTGCATTGACTGTGCCTTGCTCATGAAGCAACCTCAACCCATGATAAAATAAAATCAAGGGAAGTTATTTCATTCATAATTTAATGCATATATGAGTCCATGTTAGTGTCCTCAATAATTCATTCATTAAGATTTGAAGTTTGGACTTGAGAAGTTGATTAGTCAATTCATCTGACTATCTTGAAATCCCTTGTGGCCTAACTTTTAATGTGTTTGTTAAATTAAGATGACCCCAAGAGAAAAAATGTTCTTAAGCACCATATGAAAAAATTTCATGTTCATAAAAAATTTATTTGAATCTTGGAAGCTCATCATTCATTTCAATACATTATAGGTCATTTTTACTGAAACACTAATTTTGGGTCAACTTCCCAAGGACCTAACTTCCTAATTTTTCATGATTTTGAGGTGGTACCAAATGCAATGGAAATTTTCATATGACTACTTAAATTGTTATGTTTGGAAAAATTTCATAATCCTAAAATAAACACATGTGATAATACAAAACATTATAGGTTACTTTGGACTAAAGCCATTGAATCTTGAAAAAGTCCAACTTCAAGTGTCCATAACTTTCTCATCAAAAATCGAAATGATGTAAAATGTAAGTCCAAATTGATTATCTTGAAAAGATCTACAACTTTATTGTTGAAGGTTTTGTCATTCGAGGTTTTCATTATTGAAACAGAAGGGCTTGAAGTTCGTCAATTTTGGCGAAATTTCCATATACATGTTTTTCACCTTGAACTTCATGATCAGTTTTCATAAATTTCCCAGCACCAAATGGATTTTTGTTCAACATAACATTCGCTCCTCATGTCAAGACCTTTCCAACCATTACCCACATGCCTATGTTTCAATTTTGAAAATAGTATTTTCGAAGAGGAGAAGTTTTGGTTCCAATTATGCATAACATGATTAAATTGCTTGCACACCACATTGCCTTTCCATGTACACGTCCAATTTCATTTGTTTCATCATCAGCATACAAAACCAATCAAGTTTGGGCCTCCCATGCGCCTGTACAGGCCCATGCATGGAAGACCCAAGCTCATGCACACACGGATTTTGCATTGCTTGCATCATGCTTGGCTATAAATAGAAGCTCCATTCCTCTTCAAAACCCAACCTCAAGGCGCCTGAACTGCTGCACAATTGAGTCTCTAACCTTCACTCAAAGGAATTTTGATTTTTCTCTCAAATTTTCAAGCTCAGACTTCAACTTCATAGGTTGATCTTTGAACTTCAATTCCTTAGCCTAGCTTCTTTGCCATCTCATGAACACACTGCATCAAAGAATTGGAGTGGATCAAGCCTTGTAAAGATGCACTTCAAAGGTTGTTGTTCAAACTTTTTTGATTCGAAACTCCTTGAATACTGATCATTTATTGTGTTTGTTGGTACATCTGAAGTCCTCATGTGAGAGACAATTGATTTGTGCATTTAATTTCATGAATTGAGCAAGTTCAGTATGAACACCATAAATTTCTATCTCAGATTTCTCTCTCTATAGAGATCTTGAGTGGAAACCAATGGCACAGGGGTGATGTATATCACCCCAGCTTTCTAAAGATATATAAATCGTGCATTTTGGTGAAGTTTTGAAAACCTGCAAATTTTGCCCGTAACGGTGAGTCTCGCCGAAGAAGACGGTGGTTTCAACCACCGTCCCCACGTGGACGAGTTCATGGCCATTGAACCTGTTGACTCTGATCTAATCTGGACGCTTGGTTGTTATGACTTTCATTTAATCACCGTGTTTCTCTTTTGACCAATGCCTACCATGAGCACGCGCTTATCATATATGTGATGATCCACATCATTTAATGAATCAGGATCAGACGCTCCATGCTTTTTTCTAATTTCTAATTATTTCATTTTATTTTCTTTAATTTCATTTTATTTAAAAAATTCATAACTTCTTCAATTTTAATCATAAAAATATGGGACCAATTGCATTATTTCCCTTTTAAATTCTAGTTTCTGAAAACGGTTTTTAATGTTTTTTATGATTCCATTTGATATTTTTTGTGAATTTTCTCTTTTCTGGTTATTTTTAATTCATTTAAAATACTTTCCAATATTCAAAAATGCCAAAAATATTTTCTTAACATCTTTGAATGACGATGAATCTATGAAAAATATTCTCATCAATTTCTTAATTGATTTGAGATTTATTTGAGATTTTAGTTCAATTATGTTATTTTCCCTTCATTTTTAATTGTTTAAAATTAGTTTCTGTTTTCAAAAAAATGATGAAATTTTTTGTCAAACCTTATTTGACCTTGTTGAACTTGTGATGATCCAATTGGACTTTTCCAAGTTGATTTGAATTGGATTTGAAGTTTGACCTTTATTTGTTTATTTTAATTCAAGTATTATTTTAATTCCAAAAATTACCAAAAATATTTTTATTGTTTCTTGACTTCTAAGCTTCATCTCACTTCTGTTTACCATTGATTGATGTTGATTCCATTTATATTTGGTCAATGTGTTTTGCTTATGTCATTTGAATTTCAATTATGTACATCCTATTTCTTCTTCTTCTTCTACTTTTTTATTTTTGATCAATGAGTTAATGATTGGTGGTTAGCCTTGACATATGAGGGGCTTAACCTTCTTTGAATCAAATCAAATTCATCTTGATCAAAGATCAAGTGAATTGCTTTCCATTAGAGATAGGTTGCTTCTTGGTCAAGCAAAAAACCTAAATCCATACAAGATCATTCTTCTTTTCTTTTGTCATGGCAAGTTGTAGGAGCTTGGGTTACTAGTCATGGTCTCTAACTTGTGTTTGTTGCCTATAGTTTTATTGACCGGCCTCAGAGAGGTGTGACTACTAACGTAGTCCACTTACGATTGCTTAACATAACGCTAAATTGCCTTATGGCACACTAACACTAACTACTAATGACTAACTTTTAATTCAAGCATTTAATTCTTGCAATTTACTTTAATGAAATTTAATTTCTTGCACATTAGTTCATTTGTCTTTGCCCTTTGCTGACTTGAGCTCATGTTTATGCTTATGCAATTTGTCTTTTGCTCACTTGAGCACATAATTGTGTATATATTATTGTCTTGTGTTTGTTGTGTTTTGTTTGTGTGAACCCAATGCAAATGGAGAAAGGACTTAGATTTAGGACCTTACCTATGATAATGGAGTTTGAAGAGCAACTAGGCCTCATGCCTTTAGAATGCTAAGATTGTCAAAGAGCAACTAGGCCTCATGCCTTTAGAATACTTAATCATGAAGATAACATCGAAAGGACCCCTAATTCTAAACTCACTCTTGTCCAATCTTTTATTTGCATTGTGGAACTTTTTGATTTGTGTGTTCTTGTGTGCTTGGGATCCAAAACTTGAGCCAATTAGAAGGACCATTGTCTTGGACATTTCAAGATAAGAGATACAAAAGCCAATTGGAAGGTTCCTATGAGCTTGATTGTTGGAGTTATTTTGCTTATTGCTTGCTAATTCCAAAGGAAAGGGAGCTACTTGGATCATCTTTATGATCTCAAGAAGGGAACTCCAAGTGGTTTTATTTCTCTTCCTTCATCTTTGCATGTTTAGGACCTAGCCATTCTCTTCTTCCCTCCACTCTAACCCAAGCCAAGCTTTTGTGCAAACATTAACATTGTTTTCAAAATTAGAAACCAAAGCACTATGCTTTTGATTTTCCAAACTCTTTTCATAACACTTATTTTGAATTGAATCTTAAGTCAACTTTGACCTTATTTTGTGAATACTTTTCATTTGTAAATACAACTCACTCAATTGTTTTATGGTTTCAATGGCCACTTTTGCCAATGCTTTTTTCAGAAACATTAGCTATTAGGTTTGAGTTATCCTAGAGGTTGATATAATACTCACCTATATCCTTAGTAATGAACTATAAGACTTCCATGCTTATTATAGGGTTAACCCCTCACAAGCATGTTGAAGCTCCCCTCACATGGTGGATTTGTGGTTTTAGGTTGAGTTTTCTCCCTTTGATAACAAAAGACCTTAAGGCTTTTGACCAATCAATTCACCAACTTCTTTTGAGATTTTTACCCCGAACTATGAGGTTTTGGTCCTATTCTTTTTTTAGATGGTACGTAGGCAATGGGTTTATCCATTCAAACACAAAATTGTAAATAAATTGTATATTCTCTTCTCATCTCGCCAATCATGTTGGCACAAATATTTTAACAAATACCAACCTACCTTACAACATTTGTGAAAAGGGCTCCCTTAGAGTACTAAGAATGTTTTGGGTGCTTAAAACCTTCCCATTGCATAACCAACCCCCTTACTCAGATCTCTGACATTTTTATTAGTTTTGGATTTGATAAAAGTTCTTGGTTTTTGTTCGCTTTCTAACCTTTCCTTTGGATAAATAGAAGTGCGGTGGCGACTCGAATTGTATGATTTACTTTTGAATACCATTTTCCATGACCTATATAATGAACTCATTGGCTTCAAATTGAAGGATCCCTTCTGCCCAAACCTTGCCAAGCAATCCCAGAACCCCATTCCCTAGAATTTCTTGAGGATTTCACTAAAATCGAACTCTTAATTCCACTTCTGTTTTGGGGAAAAGAACTCCAAAAATTCATATAAATTTTCATATAATTGATCACTTCAAGCAAGAGGGGGAAGGACCAAGTGGAATTGCATCGAGATTAAGCCAAATCATTAAAACCCGAAGGTGATTTTTTCCAAAACTTCAACTCTTTGATTCTCTCTTAATTCTCCATTATTCTACTTGTTTATTGGTTGTCTGAAGTCCTACCAATGTATGCAACACGATTGAGTTGCTTTGAGGTCAAATCGAAGCAACTAAGGTCGTGTACCTCAAAATTCAATTTTTTGTATCTTTCAATATACTCGGAATTAGGAGAAATTGAGGCCAAATTCAAGCTCCTGAGAAAATTTAAACTGGTACGCTCACTTTTTATTTTAATGAGCTTTGGTGGTGGACCGGTCCGGTGAGGTCCACCAGAGAAGATGACCGGAGCTAGGGCTCTGGTGGTGTGTTGGCACGTCTCCTGGCCCTCAGATCTTGTTCTCATGTTTTAATTTGATCCCTTGCTTTTAATTATCAAGCATGTGTCACATTTACTGCAATGTACCAAGGAACGCGCGCGCTTGGCCATCGAATCTGTCACTTAATGAGGGAGATCTGATGGCTCGTGTTTTTTCTAATTTCTTTTTAATTTCTAATTTTTCATTTAATCGACTTATTTTGTCTAATTCATATAAATTTCATTTTTAATCCAAAAAATATGGGACTTTCACCAAAATTCTTTAAATATTTTCCTCTTCCATATGTTGAATTAAATGATTTTTCACTTGTTTTTAAATATTTTAAAATCCTTCTGACTTTCCAAAAATTAACATCAAAGTTGTTCCCGTTGATGTTAACCTGTTAAAGCATCCGTTATCACTTCATTTGGACGAAAATGGAGGGACATGCGCATGGATACTTTAGATGGCTTATTTTGGAAACTTTTGAACCCAAATTCCATTTCCCTTTGCATGGATCCATGTTATGACATCAGTGGCATTTATGCAGCAATTGGAGTCAAATGCAATGATCATATTGGGCCTAGCACATGTGTATGCAGCCATGCACTTGGATTTCTATTTTTGGTTTAAAATTCAAATGGCGTGAATACCATTTTCCATGACCTATATAATGAACTTATTGGCTTCAAATTGAAGTATCCCTTCTGCCCAAACCTTGGCAAGCAATCCCAGAACCCCATTCCCTAGAATTTCTTGAGGATTTCACTGTAATCGAGTTCTTAATTCCACTTCTATTTGGGGACAAGAACTCCAAGAATTCATAACCATTTTCATCTCAATTGATCACTGCAAGCAAGAGGGGGAAAGACCAAGTGGAACTGCATCGAGATTAAGCCAAATCATTATAACCCGAAGGTGATTTTTTCCAAAATTTCATCTTTTTGATTCTCTCTCAATTCTCCATTATTCTACTTGTTTATTGGTTGTCTGAAGTCCTACCAATGTAGGCAACACGATTGAGTTGCTTTGAGGTCAAATGGAAGCAACTCAGGTCGTGTACCTCAAAATTCAATTCTTTGTATCTTTCAATATACTTGGAATAAGGAGAAATTGAGGCCAAATTCAAGCTCCCGAGCTTTTTCTCTTTAAACTGGTACGCTCACTTTTTATTTTAATGAACTTTGGTGGTGGACCAGTCCGGTGAGGTCCACCGGAGAAGATGTCCGGAGCTAGGGCTCCGGTGGTGTGTTGGAACGTCTCCTGGCCCTCAGATCTTGTTCTCATGTTTTAATCTGATCCCTTGATTTTAATTATCAAGCATGTGACACATTAACTGCAATGTACCACAGAACGCGCGCGCTTGGCCATCGAATCTGTCACTTAATTAGGGAGATCTGATGGCTCGTGTTTTTTCAAATTTCTTTTTAATTTCTAATTTTTCATTTAATCCACTTATTTTGTTTAATTCATATTAATTTCATTTTTAATCCAAAAAATATGGGAGTTTCACCAAAATTCTTTAAATATTTTCCTCTTCCAGATGTTGAATTAAATGATTTTTGACTTGTTTTTAAATATTTTAAAATCCTTTTGACTTTCAAAAATTAACATCAAATTTGTTCCCCTTGATGTCACCCTCTTAAAGCATCCGTTATCACTTCATTTGGACGAGAATGGAGGGACTTGCGCATGGATACTTTAGAAGGCTTATTTTGGAAACTTTTGAACTCAAATTCCATATCCCTTTGCATGGATCCATGTTATGACATGAGTGGCATTTATGCAGCAATTAGAGTCAACTGCAATGATCATTCTGGGCCTAGCACATGTCTATGCAGCCATGCACTTGGATTTCTATTTTTGGTTCAAAATTCAAATGGCGTGAATACCATTTTCCATGACCTATATAATGAACTCATTGGCTTCAAATTGAAGGATCCCTTCTGCCCAAACCTGTCCAAGCAATCCCAGAACCCCATTCCCTAGAATTTCATGAGGATTTCACTGTAATCGAGTTCTTAATTCCACTTCTGTTTGGGGACAAGATCTCCAAGAATTCATATCCATTTTCATCTCAATTGATCACTACAAGCAAGGGGGGGAAGGACCAAGTGGAATTGCATCGAGATTAAGCATAATCATAATAACCCGAAGGTGATTTTTTCTAAAATTTCAAGTCTTTGATTCTCTCTCAAGTCTCCATTATTCTACTTTTTTATTGGTTGTCTGAAGTCCTACCAATGTATGCAATACGATTGAGTTGTTTGAGGTCAAATCGAAGCAACACGGGTCGTGTACCTCAAAATTCAATTCTTTGTATCTTTCAATATACTTGGAATTAGGAGAAATTGAGGCCAAATTCAAGCTCCCGAGCTCTTTCTCTTTAAACTAGTACGCTCACTTTTTATTTTAATGAACTTTGGTGGTGGACCAGTCCGGTGAGGTCCACCAGAGAAGATGACCGGAGCTAGGGCTCTGGTGGTGTGTTGGCACGTCTCCTGGCCCTCATATCTTGGTCTCATGTTTTAATCTGATCCCTTGCTTTTAATTATCAAGCATGTGACACATTGACTGCAATGTACCACGGAACGCGCGCGCTTGGCCATCGAATTTGTCACTTAATGAGGGAGATCTGATGGCTCGTGTTTTTTCAAATTTCTTTTTAATTTCTAATTTTTCATTTAATCGACTTATTTTGTCTAATTCATATAAATTTCATTTTTAATCCAAAAAATATGGGACTTTCACCAAAATTCTTTAAATATTTTCCTCTTCCATATGTTGAATTAAATGATTTTTCACTTGTTTTTAAATATTTTAAAATCCTTCTGACTTTCCAAAAATTAACATCAAAGTTGTTCCCGTTGATGTTACCCTGTTAAAGCATCCGTTATCACTTCATTTGGACGAAAATGGAAGGACATGCGCATGGATACTTTAGATGGCTTATTTTGGAAACTTTTGAACTCAAATTCCATTTCCCTTTGCATGGATCCATGTTATGACATCAGTGGCATTTATGCAGCAATTGGAGTCAAATGCAATGATCATATTGGGCCTAGCACATGTGTATGCAGCCATGCACTTGGATTTCTATTTTTGGTTTAAAATTCAAATGGCGTGAATACCATTTTCCATGACCTATATAATGAACTTATTGGCTTCAAATTGAAGTATCCCTTCTGCCCAAACTTGGCAAGCAATCCCAGAACCCCATTCCCTAGAATTTCTTGAGGATTTCACTGTAATCGAGTTCTTAATTCCACTTCTATTTGGGGACAAGAACTCCAAGAATTCATAACCATTTTCATCTCAATTGATCACTGCAAGCAAGAGGGGGAAAGACCAAGTGGAACTGCATCGAGATTAAGCCAAATCATTATAACCCGAAGGTGATTTTTTCCAAAATTTCATCTTTTTGATTCTCTCTCAATTCTCCATTATTCTACTTGTTTATTGGTTGTCTGAAGTCCTACCAATGTAGGCAACACGATTGAGTTGCTTTGAGGTCAAATGGAAGCAACTCAGGTCGTGTACCTCAAAATTCAATTCTTTGTATCTTTCAATATACTTGGAATAAGGAGAAATTGAGGCCAAATTCAAGCTCCCGAGGTTTTTCTCTTTAAACTGGTACGCTCACTTTTTATTTTAATGAACTTTGGTGGTGGACCAGTCCGGTGAGGTCCACCGGAGAAGATGTCCGGAGCTAGGGCTCCGGTGGTGTGTTGGAACGTCTCCTGGCCCTCAGATCTTGTTCTCATGTTTTAGTCTGATCCCTTGATTTTAATTATCAAGCATGTGACACATTAACTGCAATGTACCACAGAACGCGCGCGCTTGGCCATCGAATCTGTCACTTAATTAGGGAGATCTGATGGCTCGTGTTTTTTCAAATTTCTTTTTAATTTCTAATTTTTCATTTAATCCACTTATTTTGTTTAATTCATATTAATTTCATTTTTAATCCAAAAAATATGGGAGTTTCACCAAAATTCTTTAAATATTTTCCTCTTCCAGATGTTGAATTAAATGATTTTTGACTTGTTTTTAAATATTTTAAAATCCTTTTGACTTTCAAAAAATTAACATCAAATTTGTTCCCCTTGATGTCACCCTCTTAAAGCATCCGTTATCACTTCATTTGGACGAGAATGGAGGGACTTGCGCATGGATACTTTAGAAGGCTTATTTTGGAAACTTTTGAACTCAAATTCCATATCCCTTTGCATGGATCCATGTTATGACATGTGTGGCATTTATGCAGCAATTAGAGTCAAATGCAATGATCATTCTGGGCCTAGCACATGTCTATGCAGCCATGCACTTGGATATCTATTTTTGGTTCAAAATTCAAATGGCGTGAATACCATTTTCCATGACCTATATAATGAACTCATTGGCTTCAAATTGAAGGATCCCTTCTGCCCAAACCTGTCCAAGCAATCCCAGAACCCCATTCCCTAGAATTTCATGAGGATTTCACTGTAATCGAGTTCTTAATTCCACTTCTGTTTGGGGACAAGATCTCCAAGAATTCATATCCATTTTCATCTCAATTGATCACTACAAGCAAGAGGGGGAAGGACCAAGTGGAATTGCATCGAGATTAAGCATAATCATAATAACCCGAAGGTGATTTTTTCTAAAATTTCAAGTCTTTGATTCTCTCTCAAGTCTCCATTATTCTACTTTTTTATTGGTTGTCTGAAGTCCTACCAATGTATGCAATACGATTGAGTTGCTTTGAGGTCAAATCGAAGCAACACGGGTCGTGTACCTCAAAATTCAATTCTTTGTATCTTTCAATATACTTGGAATTAGGAGAAATTGAGGCCAAATTCAAGCTCCCGAGCTCTTTCTCTTTAAACTAGTACGCTCACTTTTTATTTTAATGAACTTTGGTGGTGGACCATTCCGGTGAGGTCCACCAGAGAAGATGACCGGAGCTAGGGCTCTGGTGGTGTGTTGGCACGTCTCCTGGCCCTCATATCTTGTTCTCATGTTTAATCTGATCCCTTGCTTTTAATTATCAAGCATGTGACACATTGACTGCAATGTACCACGGAACGCGCGCGCTTGGCCATCGAATCTGTCACTTAATGAGGGAGATCTGATGGCTCGTGTTTTTTCTAATTTTTTTTTAATTTCTAATTTTTCATTTAATCGACTTATTTTGTCTAATTCATATAAATTTCATTTTTAATCCAAAAATATGGGACTTTCACCAAAATTCTTTAAATATTTTCCTCTTCCATATGTTGAATTAAATGATTTTTCACTTGTTTTTAAATATTTTAAAATCCTTCTGACTTTCCAAAAATTAACATCAAAGTTGTTCCCGTTGATGTTACCCTGTTAAAGCATCCGTTATCACTTCATTTGGACGAAAATGGAGGGACATGCGCATGGATACTTTAGATGGCTTATTTTGGAAACTTTTGAACTCAAATTCCATTTCCCTTTGCATGGATCCATGTTATGACATCAGTGGCATTTATGTTGCAATTGGAGTCAAATGCAATGATCATATTGGGCCTAGCACATGTGTATGCAGCCATGCACTTGGATTTCTATTTTGGTTTAAAATTCAAATGGCGTGAATACCATTTTCCATGACCTATATAATGAACTTATTGGCTTCAAATTGAAGTATCCCTTCTGCCCAAACCTTGGCAAGCAATCCCAGAACCCCATTCCCTAGAATTTCTTGAGGATTTCACTGTAATCGAGTTCTTAATTCCACTTCTATTTGGGGACAAGAACTCCAAGAATTCATAACCATTTTCATCTCAATTGATCACTGCAAGCAAGAGGGGGAAAGACCAAGTGGAACTGCATCGAGATTAAGCCAAATCATTATAACCCGAAGGTGATTTTTTCCAAAATTTCATCTTTTTGATTCTCTCTCAATTCTCCATTATTCTACTTGTTTATTGGTTGTCTGAAGTCCTACCAATGTAGGCAACACGATTGAGTTGCTTTGAGGTCAAATGGAAGCAACTCAGGTCGTGTACCTCAAAATTCAATTCTTTGTATCTTTCAATATACTTGGAATAAGGAGAAATTGAGGCCAAATTCAAGCTCCCGAGCTTTTTCTCTTTAAACTGGTACGCTCACTTTTTATTTTAATGAACTTTGGTGGTGGACCAGTCCGGTGAGGTCCACCGGAGAAGATGTCCGGAGCTAGGGCTCCGGTGGTGTGTTGGAACGTCTCCTGGCCCTCAGATCTTGTTCTCATGTTTTAATCTGATCCCTTGATTTTAATTATCAAGCATGTGACACATTAACTGCAATGTACCACAGAACGCGCGCGCTTGGCCATCGAATCTGTCACTTAATTAGGGAGATCTGATGGCTCGTGTTTTTTCAAATTTCTTTTTAATTTCTAATTTTTCATTTAATCCACTTATTTTGTTTAATTCATATTAATTTCATTTTTAATCCAAAAAATATGGGAATTTCACCAAAATTCTTTAAATATTTTCCTCTTCCAGATGTTGAATTAAATGATTTTTGACTTGTTTTTAAATATTTTAAAATCCTTTTGACTTTCAAAAATTAACATCAAATTTGTTCCCCTTGATGTCACCCTCTTAAAGCATCCGTTATCACTTCATTTGGACGAGAATGGAGGGACTTGCGCATGGATACTTTAGAAGGCTTATTTTGGAAACTTTTGAACTCAAATTCCATATCCCTTTGCATGGATCCATGTGATGACACGAGTGGCATTTATGCAGCAATTAGAGTCAAATGCAATGATCATTCTGGGCCTAGCACATGTCTATGCAGCCATGCACTTGGATTTCTATTTTTGGTTCAAAATTCAAATGGCGTGAATACCATTTTCCATGACCTATATAATGAACTCATTGGCTTCAAATTGAAGGATCCCTTCTGCCCAAACCTGTCCAAGCAATCCCAGAACCCCATTCCCTAGAATTTCATGAGGATTTCACTGTAATCGAGTTCTTAATTCCACTTCTGTTTGGGGACAAGATCTCCAAGAATTCATATCCATTTTCATCTCAATTGATCACTACAAGCAAGAGGGGGAAGGACCAAGTGGAATTGCATCGAGATTAAGCATAATCATAATAACCCGAAGGTGATTTTTTATAAAATTTCAAGTCTTTGATTCTCTCTCAAGTCTCCATTATTCTACTTTTTTATTGGTTGTCTGAAGTCCTACCAATGTATGCAATACGATTGAGTTGCTTTGAGGTCAAATCGAAGCAACACGGGTCGTGTACCTCAAAATTCAATTCTTTGTATCTTTCAATATACTTGGAATTAGGAGAAATTGAGGCCAAATTCAAGCTCCCGAGCTCTTTCTCTTTAAACTAGTACGCTCACTTTTTATTTTAATGAACTTTGGTGGTGGACCATTCCGGTGAGGTCCACCAGAGAAGATGACCGGAGCTAGGGCTCTGGTGGTGTGTTGGCACGTCTCCTGGCCCTCATATCTTGTTCTCATGTTTTAATCTGATCCCTTGCTTTTAATTATCAAGCATGTGACACATTGACTGCAATGTACCACGGAACGCGCGCGCTTGGCCATCGAATCTGTCACTTAATGAGGGAGATCTGATGGCTCGTGTTTTTTCTAATTTCTTTTTAATTTCTAATTTTTCATTTAATCGACTTATTTTGTCTAATTCATATAAATTTCATTTTTAATCCAAAAAATATGGGACTTTCACCAAATTCTTTAAATATTTTCCTCTTCCATATGTTGAATTAAATGATTTTTCACTTGTTTTTAAATATTTTAAAATCCTTCTGACTTTCCAAAAATTAACATCAAAGTTGTTCCCGTTGATGTTACCCTGTTAAAGCATCCGTTATCACTTCATTTGGACGAAAATGGAGGGACATGCACATGGATACTTTAGATGGCTTATTTTGGAAACTTTTGAACTCAAATTCCATTTCCCTTTGCATGGATCCATGTTATGACATCAGTGGCATTTATGTTGCAATTGGAGTCAAATGCAATGATCATATTGGGCCTAGCACATGTCTATGCAACCATGCACTTGGATTTCTATTTTTGGTTTAAAATTCAAATGGCGTGAATACCATTTTCCATGACCTATATAATGAACTTATTGGCTTCAAATTGAAGTATCCCTTCTGCCCAAACCTTGGCAAGCAATCCCAGAACCCCATTCCCTAGAATTTCTTGAGGATTTCACTGTAATCGAGTTCTTAATTCCACTTCTATTTGGGGACAAGAACTCCAAGAATTCATAACCATTTTCATCTCAATTGATCACTGCAAGCAAGAGGGGGAAAGACCAAGTGGAACTGCATCGAGATTAAGCCAAATCATTATAACCCGAAGGTGATTTTTTCCAAAATTTCATCTTTTTGATTCTCTCTCAATTCTCCATTATTCTACTTGTTTATTGGTTGTCTGAAGTCCTACCAATGTAGGCAACACGATTGAGTTGCTTTGAGGTCAAATGGAAGCAACTCAGGTCGTGTACCTCAAAATTCAATTCTTTGTATCTTTCAATATACTTGGAATAAGGAGAAATTGAGGCCAAATTCAAGCTCCCGAGCTTTTTCTCTTTAAACTGGTACGCTCACTTTTTTTTTAATGAACTTTGGTGGTGGACCAGTCCGGTGAGGTCCACCGGAGAAGATGTCCGGAGCTAGGGCTCCGGTGGTGTGTTGGAACGTCTCCTGGCCCTCAGATCTTGTTCTCATGTTTTAATCTGATCCCTTGATTTTAATTATCAAGCATGTGACACATTAACTGCAATGTACCACAGAACGCGCGCGCTTGGCCATCGAATCTGTCACTTAATTAGGGAGATCTGATGGCTCGTGTTTTTTCAAATTTCTTTTTAATTTCTAATTTTTCATTTAATCCACTTATTTTGTTTAATTCATATTAATTTCATTTTTAATCCAAAAAATATGGGAGTTTCACCAAAATTCTTTAAATATTTTCCTCTTCCAGATGTTGAATTAAATGATTTTTGACTTGTTTTTAAATATTTTAAAATCCTTTTGACTTTCAAAAAATTAACATCAAATTTGTTCCCCTTGATGTCACCCTCTTAAAGCATCCGTTATCACTTCATTTGGACGAGAATGGAGGGACTTGCGCATGGATACTTTAGAAGGCTTATTTTGGAAACTTTTGAACTCAAATTCCATATCCCTTTGCATGGATCCATGTTATGACATGAGTGGCATTTATGCAGCAATTAGAGTCAAATGCAATGATCATTCTGGGCCTAGCACATGTCTATGCAGCCATGCACTTGGATTTCTATTTTTGGTTCAAAATTCAAATGGCGTGAATACCATTTTCCATGACCTATATAATGAACTCATTGGCTTCAAATTGAAGGATCCCTTCTGCCCAAACCTGTCCAAGCAATCCCAGAACCCCATTCCCTAGAATTTCATGAGGATTTCACTGTAATCGAGTTCTTAATTCCACTTCTGTTTGGGGACAAGATCTCCAAGAATTCATATCCATTCTCATCTCAATTGATCACTACAAGCAAGAGGGGGAAGGACCAAGTGGAATTGCATCGAGATTAAGCATAATCATAATAACCCGAAGGTGATTTTTTCTAAAATTTCAAGTCTTTGATTCTCTCTCAAGTCTCCATTATTCTACTTTTTTATTGGTTGTCTGAAGTCCTACCAATGTATGCAATACGATTGAGTTGCTTTGAGGTCAAATCGAAGCAACACGGGTCGTGTACCTCAAAATTCAATTCTTTGTATCTTTCAATATACTTGGAATTAGGAGAAATTGAGGCCAAATTCAAGCTCCCGAGCTCTTTCTCTTTAAACTAGTACGCTCACTTTTTATTTTAATGAACTTTGGTGGTGGACCAGTCCGGTGAGGTCCACCAGAGAAGATGACCGGAGCTAGGGCTCTGGTGGTGTGTTGGCACGTCTCCTGGCCCTCATATCTTGTTCTCATGTTTTAATCTGATCCCTTGCTTTTAATTATCAAGCATGTGACACATTGACTGCAATGTACCACGGAACGCGCGCGCTTGGCCATCGAATCTGTCACCTAATGAGGGAGATCTGATGGCTCGTGTTTTTTCTAATTTCTTTTTAATTTCTAATTTTTCATTTAATCGACTTATTTTGTCTAATTCATATAAATTTCATTTTTAATCCAAAAAATATGGGACTTTCACCAAAATTCTTTAAATATTTTCCTCTTCCATATGTTGAATTAAATGATTTTTCACTTGTTTTTAAATATTTTAAAATCCTTCTGACTTTCCAAAAATTAACATCAAAGTTGTTCCCGTTGATGTTACCCTGTTAAAGCATCCGTTATCACTTCATTTGGACGAAAATGGAGGGACATGCGCATGGATACTTTAGATGGCTTATTTTGGAAACTTTTGAACTCAAATTCCATTTCCCTTTGCATGGATCCATGTTATGACATCAGTGGCATTTATGTTGCAATTGGAGTCAAATGCAATGATCATATTGGGCCTAGCACATGTGTATGCAGCCATGCACTTGGATTTCTATTTTTGGTTTAAAATTCAAATGGCGTGAATACCATTTTCCATGACCTATATAATGAACTTATTGGCTTCAAATTGAAGTATCCCTTCTGCCCAAACCTTGGCAAGCAATCCCAGAACCCCATTCCCTAGAATTTCTTGAGGATTTCACTGTAATCGAGTTCTTAATTCCACTTCTATTTGGGGATAAGAACTCCAAGAATTCATAACCATTTTCATCTCAATTGATCACTGCAAGCAAGAGGGGGAAAGACCAAGTGGAACTGCATCGAGATTAAGCCAAATCATTATAACCCGAAGGTGATTTTTTCCAAAATTTCATCTTTTTGATTCTCTCTCAATTCTCCATTATTCTACTTGTTTATTGGTTGTCTGAAGTCCTACCAATGTAGGCAACATGATTGAGTTGCTTTGAGGTCAAATGGAAGCAACTCAGGTCGTGTACCTCAAAATTCAATTCTTTGTATCTTTCAATATACTTGGAATAAGGAGAAATTGAGGCCAAATTCAAGCTCCCGAGCTTTTTCTCTTTAAACTGGTACGCTCACTTTTTATTTTAATGAACTTTGGTGGTGGACCAGTCCGGTGAGGTCCACCGGAGAAGATGTCCGGAGTTGGGGCTCTAGTGGTGTGTTGGAACGTCTCCTGGCCCTCAGATCTTGTTCTCATGTTTTAATCTGATCCCTTGATTTTAATTATCAAGCATGTGACACATTAACTGCAATGTACCACAGAACGCGCGCGCTTGGCCATCGAATCTGTCACTTAATTAGGGAGATCTGATGGCTCGTGTTTTTTCAAATTTCTTTTTAATTTCTAATTTTTCATTTAATCCACTTATTTTGTTTAATTCATATTAATTTCATTTTTAATCCAAAAAATATGGGAGTTTCACCAAAATTCTTTAAATATTTTCCTCTTCCAGATGTTGAATTAAATGATTTTTGACTTGTTTTTAAATATTTTAAAATCCTTTTGACTTTCAAAAAATTAACATCAAATTTGTTCCCCTTGATGTCACCCTCTTAAAGCATCCGTTATCACTTCATTTGGACGAGAATGGAGGGACTTGCGCATGGATACTTTAGCAGGCTTATTTTGGAAACTTTTGAACTCAAATTCCATATCCCTTTGCATGGATCCATGTTATGACATGAGTGGCATTTATGCAGCAATTAGAGTCAAATGCAATGATCATTCTGGGCCTAGCACATGTCTATGCAGCCATGCACTTGGATTTCTATTTTTGGTTCAAAATTCAAATGGCGTGAATACCACTTTCCATGACCTATATAATGAACTCATTGGCTTCAAATTGAAGGATCCCTTCTGCCCAAACCTGTCCAAGCAATCCCAGAACCCCATTCCCTAGAATTTCATGAGGATTTCACTGTAATCGAGTTCTTAATTCCACTTCTGTTTGGGGACAAGATCTCCAAGAATTCATATCCATTTTCATCTCAATTGATCACTACAAGCAAGAGGGGGAAGGACCAAGTGGAATTGCATCGAGATTAAGCATAATCATAATAACCCGAAGGTGATTTTTTCTAAAATTTCAAGTCTTTGATTCTCTCTCAAGTCTCCATTATTCTACTTTTTTATTGGTTGTCTGAAGTCCTACCAATGTATGCAATACGATTGAGTTGCTTTGAGGTCAAATCGAAGCAACACGGGTCGTGTACCTCAAAATTCAATTCTTTGTATCTTTCAATATACTTGGAATTAGGGGAAATTGTGGCCAAATACAAGCTCCCGAGCTCTTTCTCTTTAAACTAGTACGCTCACTTTTTATTTTAATGAAGTTTGGTGGTGGACCAGTCCGGTGAGGTCCACCAGAGAAGATGACCGGAGCTAGGGCTCTGGTGGTGTGTTGGCACGTCTCCTGGCCCTCATATCTTGTTCTCATGTTTTAATCTGATCCCTTGCTTTTAATTATCAAGCATGTGACACATTGACTGCAATGTACCACGGAACGCGCGCGCTTGGCCATCGAATCTGTCACTTAATGAGGGAGATCTGATGGCTCGTGTTTTTTCTAATTTCTTTTTAATTTCTAATTTTTCATTTAATCGACTTATTTTGTCTAATTCATATAAATTTCATTTTTAATCCAAAAAATATGGGACTTTCACCAAAATTCTATAAATATTTTCCTCTTCCATATGTTGAATTAAATGATTTTTCACTTGTTTTTAAATATTTTAAAATCCTTCTGACTTTCCAAAAATTAACATCAAAGTTGTTCCCGTTGATGTTACCCTGTTAAAGCATCCGTTATCACTTCATTTGGACGAAAATGGAGGGACATGCGCATGGATACTTTAGATGGCTTATTTTGGAAACTTTTGAACTCAAATTCCATTTCCCTTTGCATGGATCCATGTTATGACATCAGTGGCATTTATGCTGCAATTGGAGTCAAATGCAATGATCATATTGGGCCTAGCACATGTGTATGCAGCCATGCACTTGGATTTCTATTTTTGGTTTAAAATTCAAATGGCGTGAATACCATTTTCCATGACCTATATAATGAACTTATTGGCTTCAAATTGAAGTATCCCTTCTGCCCAAACCATGGCAAGCAATCCCAGAACCCCATTCCCTAGAATTTCTTGAGGATTTCACTGTAATCGAGTTCTTAATTCCACTTCTATTTGGGGACAAGAACTCCAAGAATTCATAACCATTTTCATCTGAATTGATCACTGCAAGCAAGAGGGGGAAAGACCAAGTGGAACTGCACCGAGATTAAGCCAAATCATTATAACCCGAAGGTGATTTTTTCCAAAATTTCATCTTTTTGATTCTCTCTCAATTCTCCATTATTCTACTTGTTTATTGGTTGTCTGAAGTCCTACCAATGTAGGCAACACGATTGAGTTGCTTTGAGGTCAAATGGAAGCAACTCAGGTCGTGTACCTCAAAATTCAATTCTTTGTATCTTTCAATATACTTGGAATAAGGAGAAATTGAGGCCAAATTCAAGCTCCCGAGCTTTTTCTCTTTAAACTGGTACGCTCACTTTTTATTTTAATGAACTTTGGTGGTGGACCAGTCCGGTGAGGTCCACCGGAGAAGATGTCAGGAGCTAGGGCTCCGGTGGTGTGTTGGAACGTCTCCTGGCCCTCAGATCTTGTTCTCATGTTTTAATCTGATCCCTTGATTTTAATTATCAAGCATGTGATACATTAACTGCAATGTACCACAGAACGCGCGCGCTTGGCCATCGAATCTGTCACTTAATTAGGGAGATCTGATGGCTCGTGTTTTTTCAAATTTCTTTTTAATTTCTAATTTTTCATTTAATCCACTTATTTTGTTTAATTCATATTAATTTCATTTTTAATCCAAAAATATGGGAGTTTCACCAAAATTCTTAAAATATTTTCCTCTTCCAGATGTTGAATTAATGATTTTTGACTTGTTTTTAAATATTTAAAATCCTTTGACTTTCAAAAAATTAACATCAAATTTGTTCCCCTTGATGTCACCCTCTTAAAGCATCCGTTATCACTTCATTTGGACGAGAATGGAGGGACTTGCGCATGGATACTTTAGAAGGCTTATTTTGGAAACTTTTGAACTCAAATTACATATCCCTTTGCATGGATCCATGTTATGACATGAGTGGCATTTATGCAGCAATTAGAGTCAAATGCAATGATCATTCTGGGCCTAGCACATGTCTATGCAGCCATGCACTTGGATTTCTATTTTTGGTTCAAAATTCAAATGGCGTGAATACCATTTTCCATGACCTATATAATGAACTCATTGGCTTCAAATTGAAGGATCCCTTCTGCCCAAACCTGTCCAAGCAATCCCAGAACCCCATTTCCTAGAATTTCATGAGGATTTCACTGTAATCGAGTTCTTAATTCCACTTCTGTTTGGGGACAAGATCTCCAAGAATTCATATCCATTTTCATCTCAATTGATCACTACAAGCAAGAGGGGGAAGGGCCAAGTGGAATTGCATTGAGATTAAGCATAATCATAATAACCCGAAGGTGATTTTTCTAAAATTTCAAGTCTTTGATTCTCTCTCAAGTCTCCATTATTCTACTTTTTTATTGGTTGTCTGAAGTCCTACCAATGTATGCAATACGATTGAGTTGCTTTGAGGTCAAATCGAAGCAACACGGGTCGTGTACCTCAAAATTCAATTCTTTGTATCTTTCAATATACTTGGAATTAGGAGAAATTGAGGCCAAATTCAAGCTCCCGAGCTCTTTCTCTTTAAACTAGTACGCTCACTTTTTATTTTAATGAACTTTGGTGGTGGACCAGTCCGGTGAGTTCCACCAGAGAAGATGACCGGAGCTAGGGCTCTGGTGGTGTGTTGGCACGTCTCTTGGCCCTCATATCTTGTTCTCATGTTTTAATCTGATCCCTTGCTTTTAATTATCAAGCATGTGACACATTGACTGCAATGTACCACGGAACGCGCGCGCTTGGCCATCGAATCTGTCACTTAATGAGGGAGATCTGATGGCTCGTGTTTTTTCAAATTTCTTTTTAATTTCTAATTTTTCATTTAATCCACTTATTTTGTTTAATTCATATTAATTTCATTTTTAATCTAAAAAAATGGGACTTTCACCAAAATTCTTTAAATATTTTCCTCTTCCATATGTTGAATTAAATTATTTTTGACTTGTTTTTAAATATTTTAAATCCTTCTGACTTTCCAAAAATTAACATCAAAGTTGTTCCCCTCGATGTTACCTCTTAAACCATCAATTATCACTTCATTTGGCCGAGAATGGAGGGGCTTGCGCATGGATACTTTAGATGGCTTATTCTGGAAACTTTTGAACTCGAATTCCATATACCTTTGCATGGATCCATGTTATGACATCAGTGGCATTTATGCAGCAATTGGAGTCAAATACAATGATCATATTGGGCCTAGCACATGTCTATGCAACCATGCACTTGGATTTCTATTTTTGGTTCAAAATTCAAATGGCGTGAATACCATTTTCCATGACCTATATAATGAACTCATTGGCTTCAAATTGAAGGATCCCTTCTGCCCAAACCTGTCCAAGCAATCCCAGAACCCCATTTCCTAGAATTTCATGAGGATTTCACTGTAATCGAGTTCTTAATTCCACTTCTGTTTGGGGACAAGATCTCCAAGAATTCATATCCATTTTCATCTCAATTGATCACTACAAGCAAGAGGGGGAAGGACCAAGTGGAATTGCATCGAGATTAAGCATAATCATAATAACCCGAAGGTGATTTTTCTAAAATTTCAAGTCTTTGATTCTCTCTCAAGTCTCCATTATTCTACTTTTTTATTGGTTGTCTGAAGTCCTACCAATGTATGCAATACGATTGAGTTGCTTTGAGGTCAAATCGAAGCAACACGGGTCGTGTACCTCAAAATTCAATTCTTTGTATCTTTCAATATACTTGGAATTAGGAGAAATTGAGGCCAAATTCAAGCTCCCGAGCTCTTTCTCTTTAAACTAGTACGCTCACTTTTTATTTTAATGAACTTTGGTGGTGGACCAGTCCGGTGAGTTCCACCAGAGAAGATGACCGGAGCTAGGGCTCTGGTGGTGTGTTGGCACGTCTCTTGGCCCTCATATCTTGTTCTCATGTTTTAATCTGATCCCTTGCTTTTAATTATCAAGCATGTGACACATTGACTGCAATGTACCACGGAACGCGCGCGCTTGGCCATCGAATCTGTCACTTAATGAGGGAGATCTGATGGCTCGTGTTTTTTCAAATTTCTTTTTAATTTCTAATTTTTCATTTAATCCACTTATTTTGTTTAATTCATATTAATTTCATTTTTAATCTAAAAATATGGGACTTTCACCAAAATTCTTTAAATATTTTCCTCTTCCATATGTTGAATTAAATTATTTTTGACTTGTTTTTAAATATTTTAAAATCCTTCTGACTTTCCAAAAATTAACATCAAAGTTGTTCCCCTCGATGTTACTCTCTTAAACCATCAGTTATCACTTCATTTGGCCGAGAATGGAGGGGCTTGCGCATGGATACTTTAGATGGCTTATTCTGGAAACTTTTGAACTCGAATTCCATATACCTTTGCATGGATCCATGTTATGACATCAGTGGCATTTATGCAGCAATTGGAGTCAAATACAATGATCATATTGGGCCTAGCACATGTCTATGCAACCATGCACTTGGATTTCTATTTTTGGTTCAAAATTCAAATGGCGTGAATACCATTTTCCATGACCTATATAATGAACTCATTGGCTTCAAATTGAAGGTCCCTTCTGCCCAAACCTTGCCAAGCAATTCGAGAACCCCATTCCCTAGAATTTCATGAGGATTTCACTGTAATCGAGTTCTTAATTCCACTTCTGTTTGGGGACAAGAACTCCAAGAATTCATATCCATTTTCATCTCTATTGATCACTACAAGCAAGAGGGGGAAGGACCAAGTGGAATTGCATCTAGATTAAGCCAAATCATTATAACCCGAAGGTGATTTTTTCCAAAATTTCAAGTCTTTGATTCTCTCTCAATTCTCCATTATTCTACTTGTTTATTGGTTGTCTGAAGTCCTACCAATGTATGCAACACGATTGAGTTGCTTTGAGGTCAAATCGAAGCAACTCAAGTCGTGTACCTCAAAATTCAATTCTTTGTATCTTTCAATATACTAGGAATTAGGAGAAATTGAGGCCAAATTCAAGCTCCCGAGCTTTTTCTCTTTAAATTGGTACGCTCACTTTTTATTTTAATGAACTTTGGTGGTGGACCAGTCCGGTGAGGTCCACCGGAGAAGATGACCGGAGTTGGGGCTCTAGTGGTGTGTTGGAACGTCTCTTGGCCTTCAGATATTGTTCTCATGTTTTAATCGGATCCCTTGCTTTTAATTATCAAGCATGTGACACATTGACCTCAATGTACAACGAAACGCGTGCGCTTGGCCATCAGATCTGTCACTTAATGAGGGAGATCTAATGGCTCGTGTTTTTTCTAATTTCTTTTTAATTTCTAATATTTCATTTAATCCACTTATTTTTTTTAATTCATATTAATTTCATTTTTAATCCAAAAAATGTGGGACTTTCACCAAAATTCTTTAAATATTTTCCTCTTCCATATGTTGAATTAAATGATTTTTGACTTTTTTTTAAATACTTTAGAATACTTCTGACTTTCCAAAAATTAACATCAAAGTTGTATCCCTAGATGTCACCCTCTCAAAGCATCCAGTATTACTTCATTTGGACGAGAATGG